>NC_042619.1:236487080-236796539 GCF_901001135.1 Rhinatrema bivittatum
TTTTTCATTCAGTCCCCCCGGATCAACTGTTTGTAAAGTGAAAATCCAATATTGTTCACGTAAGTTAAGACGTTGTTGGATGTCTCCCCCACGTATACCAGGGTATACCTTTTCAATGATGGACCACTTTAAATCCACAAACTCATGTTTGGCTGCCATACAATGTTGAACCAAAGGAGCAGTTATTTTATGGTTCTTTATACAACTGCGATGCTCAGTGAGCCTTGTTCTTATTTTCCTCTTGGTTCGACCTACATAAACAAGGTCACAGGGACATTGTATAATGTAAATTACACTGTCAGTCTCACATGAAGTGGTGGCCCTCAATTTAATGGTAATATTGCGGTTGGGAGAGTGCCATAGTAAACCCACCATGGTTTGAGTGCAAAGATCACATTTGCCACAAGATTGATGTCCTCCTCCCTTTAAAGCAGGGGGGGCCGAGTCAAAGGCTGATTTAACTACCATGTCCCTGATATTTTGTGCTCTAGAAAAGGCAAACCTAGGTACAGTATCAAAAACATGATGGAGCATTAACACATGCCAATGGGTTTTAATAATCTGTACAACATCTTTAGAATGAGCAGAAAATCTTAGTACACATGTTAAATCTTGAGATGTTGATGACTGCTTGTACTGTAATAACAATTCACGGTTGGCATACAGTGCCCGTTTGTATGCTTTGTTAATAACAGAACGAGGATACCCTTTCTGGGAAAATCTAGATTTTAAATCCAATGCTTGAACACGAAATTCCTCAGTACTGGAACAAATTCTACGAAGACGTAGAAACTGCGATACTGGAAGACTATCCTTCAGTCTTCTGGGATGATAGCTGGTATATCTCAAAAAATGATTTTTGTCTGTGTCCTTCCTATACAATGTAGTAACTATCCTGGTACCTTCCCGAACGAGATTGATATCTAGAAAGGATGCTCTACATTGATGGTATTGGGCCACAAATTGTAAATGTGAATTTTGTTGGTTCAACCAAAGCAAAAACATTTTCAGCTCTTCTTCTGAGGCCGACCAAATACACAAGACATCGTCTATATACCGCTTCCATAGAACCATTTTGGTGTACCACTGGGATGTGTACAAACATGTTTCCTCAAATTGAGCAACATAAATATTTGCGATATCGGGGGCAACAGTGGCCCCCATCGCAACTCCTTGTGTCTGTAAATAAAATTTATCATCAAATTTGAAAAAATTCTTATACAGTACAAGTTCCAATAGACTCAGCAAGAAACCAGTTGGTACCCTATGGGGACGTGGACGTGATTGAAAAATATTTTTAAGAAGGGCAAAAACGTCTCTCTGCGGGATATTAGTATATAACGCTGTTATGTCTAATGTAACCAAGAGGCAATGCTCCGGTAAATCAGGGAGATCTTGAAGTAACCGCAGGGTATGTGATGTATCTTGAAGAAAAGAGGAAGCCTCTTTCACAAATGGTTTTAGAAAAAAATCTAAAAAATCTGATAGGGGCTCTAAAATAGATCCTCTTCCTGCCACAATCGGACGTCCAGGAGGAGAGTGTAAATTCTTGTGAATTTTTGGCAGGGTATATAAAACCGGGTATACCGGATTGTTTCTCTTGAGAGCCCGGATTATTAAAACCCATTGGCATGTGTTAATGCTCCATCATGTTTTTGATACTGTACCTAGGTTTGCCTTTTCTAGAGCACATAATATCAGGGACATGGTAGTTAAATCAGCCTTTGACTCGGCCCCCCCTGCTTTAAAGGGAGGAGGACATCAATCTTGTGGCAAATGTGATCTTTGCACTCAAACCATGGTGGGTTTACTATGGCACTCTCCCAACCGCAATATTACCATTAAATTGAGGGCCACCACTTCATGTGAGACTGACAGTGTAATTTACATTATACAATGTCCCTGTGACTTTGTTTATGTAGGTCGAACCAAGAGGAAAATAAGAACAAGGCTCATTGAGCATCGCAGTTGTATAAAGAACCATAAAATAACTGCTTAATATTGCACATCTACTTTGGAGGATTTAGACACCGACCCCTGAAGCAGGACCCATTGGGTCCGAAACGTGATCACGTCGGGACTATATTTCTACCGCTAAAGCTAAGTACAGCTATTATTTTTGGTGACTAGATTTTTACTGCTTAACCTAAGTGATCAAAGCCCGGTGTGGCTTCTTTATTCCCCAAGGCAATATTTTTCGTAAAATGAAAAAAATCTATAAAACATATTAAATAAATTAATATGACTTTGCCGAATGTGGGTCTGACTGATTAGCAGATCCAGACGGCAGCTGTCCAACATATATAAATTTCTTCAATAGATGTGGCGTATATGAATTACATTATTGTTCTGGACACCTTGATTTTTGGTCTGTATTGTAACTTTTAACTTAGCCAGATATATTCAAACATAGCCAGCTAGATTAAAAGTTATCCAAATATGCATACCCGGATCACTTTAGGAGAGAATATACAGCGGGGGACTTATCTGGCTGAATATCCAGGACAAGTGATCGAGCTAACTTTAGCCAAAGAGTAGCATCCAGACAGCAGATTTTTAGTATGGCTAGTCCTATGGTATGGAACGATTTATCCAAGGAGATTAAGGCTGAAGTTGACCTTGCTTCAATTCAGGAAACTGCATAAATCTCACCTGATTTCCTCTTGCCTTTCCTGTTTGATGCTTATTCAGAATGCATGCAGGAGTTTCTACAATCTTGCAATCAGTCAGCAGTTTTAATGGTTTCATTTTTGTCCAGTTTGGTTCATTTAACACTGATATATTATATGCTTCCTCTTTTTTGTATTCCTTTCTTTTGTATTTCGTGTTATCCCTTTTTAATTTTTTATGTGGAATTTATTTATGTCTTTAGTATTAGATTTGTTTTGATTTCCATTGAATAATTTTGGCGTGGCTGTCTTTTTCTTATGTATGTATGTTGTCATCCACTGAGATTTGTGGATCAGTGGAATACACATTGAAAAAAAAAATGACTGGATAATTTCTTCACTTGCCACTTTTTTGAATATTGATCTGACAGATTCTATAGAGAGAGCAGCTATCAATAGATCCAAATACTCGAACAGTACCAAAGAATGAAAGTGAATGGGCAAATTCAGTCTCATAAGAACATAAGGCTTCCATACTGGGTCAGATCAAGGGTCCATCAAGCCCAGTATCTTGTTTCCAACAGTGACCAATTCAGGTCACAAGTACCTGGCAGGATCCCAAGGGGTAGATAGATTCCAAGTTGCTTATTCCAAGAATAAGCAGTGGATTTCTGCAACTCTCCCTTAATAATTGTTAATGGACTTTTCCTCTAGGAACTGTCCAAACCTTTTTTAAACACAGTTATACTAATAGCTCTCACCACATCCTCTGTCAATTAATTCCAGAGCTTAATTATCTGTTGGGTAAAAAAAAATTTCTCTTATTACTTTGAAATGTATTATCCAGTAAATTCATTGTGTGTCCCCTGGTCTTTGTAATTTTCAAAAGAGTAAACAACTGATTAACGATTACTCGTTCCATTCCACTCATTTTATAGACCTCTATCATATCTCCCCCCCCCCCCCCCCCCCCCCCACAGCTGTCTCTTCAAGCTGAAGAGTCCTAACCTCTTCAGCCTTTCCTCATAGGGGAATTGTTCCATCCCCTTTATCATTTTGGTCACCCTTCTCTGTACCTTTTTTAATTCTGTTATATGTTTGTTGAGATGTGATGACCAGAACTGAACACAATACTCAAGATGAGGTTGCACCATGGAGCAATACAGAGGCATTATGACATTCTCTGTTTATTCTCCATTCCTTTCCTAATAATCCCTAGCATTCTATTTTTAAGCATACAAATACTTTTTAAAATCAGGCCCTCAATGCATTACTTTGCACTTGTCTATATTAAATTTCATTTGCCATTTTTATCCCAGTCTCCCAGTTTTGCAAGGTCCTCTTGCAATTTCTCACAATCATCTTGTGATTTGACAACTTTGAATAATTTTGTGTCATCAGCAAATTTGATCATCTCACTTGTTCCCATTTCCAGGTTGTTTATAAATATATTAAAAAGCATCAGTCCCAGAACAGATCCCTGGGGCACTCCACTAGTCACCTTTTTCCATTGGGAAAATTTACCATTTAGCCCTACTCTGTTTTCTATCTTTTAACCAGTTGGCAATCCACAATAGGATGCTGCCTCCTATCCCAATGCTTTCTAATTTCCTAAGAAGACTCTCATGAGGGACTTTGTCAAATGCTTTCTGGAAATCCAGATACACTATATCAACGCTCACCTTTAGCCACATGTTTAGTTGTGCTCTCAAAAAAAAATGTAGCAAATTGGTGAGGCAAGACTTCCCTTGGCTAAATCTATGTTGGCTTTGTCTCATTAAATTATGCTTATCGATGTCCAATAATTTTGTTCTTTATGATAGTTTCTACCATTTTGCCTGGCAGAGACATCAGACTCACTGGTCTGTAATTTCCAGGATCACCCCTTCATGCTTTTTTATCCTTAAACATAGATAACCATTTTGAAGAGCAGAAGGTGTGAATGAGAGAATTCACCAGCACACTTGTGGAAAGAGGCAACAGAATTTGTAAAACAAGAATAAAGAGTCCTACCAGCAAACAATGGAAAAACAATTAGAGTGAGAATATCCACTCTCCCACCCACAAATAGATCAAGATCTGACTCAGAGATGTGAACTTAAGCCTAAATATAAGAAACTGATAATTGCAGTACAGGACTGTAGACTACTGGCAAAATGGCTCACAGCCTGAATAAGAGAAAAAAATGGTAAAACAAATAGATACAGAATCAGTAAAAAGATCACTGGAAACAGTTTCACATTTTGTCGCTGGGGTTGATGTGCTGCTGTCAGAAGGCTTATATACAGAAAAGCATAATCAGGTGGCATGGCTCAGCCATTGGAAAATGTGTAAACATTATAACATGTTGCGAGCTCTTACCTTTTTTGGCCAGCCCGGCCTGACCCCCCGATGTGTCACTGGCATGGCAGGAGCTGTGCCGGGGTTCCCTGCAGCGGCAGGAGGCCGCCATTGTGCCGGTGCGGCAGGAGCCACACCAGGGCTCTCTCCCGCAGCCGGAGCTGCGCTGTGATATCTCTTATGGCCAGGAGGCCACCGACACGTTCTACTCGTGGCAGGAGCCGCGCTACTTCTTCCTGCATGGCCCGGAGGCCGCCGACCTGCTTATCTTGCGGCAGGAGCCGCGCTAGCATTCTTTTATGGTCTGGAGACCGCCAGCATTTCCCCCTTGCGGCAGGAGCCGTGTTACAGCATTCCATGTGGCCTGGAGGCCATCAACCTACCTCTGTTCCCTCGAGGGGAGAAGGCCCATCATCCCCGGGCTTGCTTGTCGCCCGGAGCCATCCTTCTTTCACCCTCAGCAGCAGGAAGCTGCCTGTGTCACCGGGGCCTGCCCTGAGGCCTATCTTCAGCTCCTCTTCAGTGTCAGCGACTGCAGGGCCGCTGTCCAGGGTCCTGCAAACTTCCTCTTCCTGCCTTTCCTAAGGTGCGGGGTTGCCTCTCTCTGCACTTCTTGTATGGCCAGTGAGGGAGTGGGTCCTGGACGATGTCACTTCCTGGATCCTCCTCTTCAGCCTACAAAAGGCTCCTCAGGGTCAGTCCTTCCTTGCCTTCGCAAGTAGTAAGTCCTCCTTAGGACTCCACGTCTGCTTCTCCTCCTAGGCACTCTGTTCCTTGTGGGATCCTGTGTCTTCGTCGTTGTTCCATGTTCCGGTCTCTGCATTTCCTTGATGTTCCTGATGTCTAGATGTCCGCCTGTCCCAGATGTCTTCAGCTCCGCCTGAGCCATCCCTCGTGGTCCGTGACCAGCCCAGCTGGGCTGGTAGGGTGCGTAGTGGCCAGTGGTCCGCGACCACCTCGGCTGGGGTGTGTAGGGCACTGGTGGGCCTTTCCATCAGATGGTGCCGAGGAGTCATCTCTTCCCTCGTCAGTCTGTCTTGATGTCCATTGCCTTGATGTTCTTGCCTGATGTGTCTTTTCCTGGAAAGGCCCTGTCCTGCAGTGTGGTCTGCGACCAGTCCGGCTGGACTGTGTAGGGTACCTGAGGGACCGGGTTGCCTGCCCATTCCTGTCCTTGGATTTCCGTGGCTCTTATGCCTTCTCGTGTGATCCGCAACTCTGCCTGGCTGGGCTGAGTAGAGCGCCAGAATGGGCATTGTCTGCCTAGAGGTTCTGGACTTTTAACCATTGGTTTTAGTCTTGCCTTGTCATGCCTGTCTTGCCTTGTCCTGCCTTGCCTTGCCTGTCCGTACCTTGCCATGCCTTGAGTCTTCGTCTGCATTGCCACGCCCTGAGTCTTCGTCTGCATTGCCACGCCCTGAGTCTTCGTCTGCCCTGCCACGCCTTGAGTCTTCGTCTGCCCTGCCACGTCCTGAGTCTTCGTCTGCCCTGCAACGTCCTGAGTCTTCGTCTGTCTTGCCACGTCCGATGTCTTCATCCGCCTTGACCTTTGTCCAGCCTGCTGCTTGCCGCTGCTCCTTAGCAGCAGTCCAAAAGGGCTTGGAATGGTCGTAGGACCATTCAGAGACCACCATTGCGTTGGTGGCCTCAAGGAAGCGTGCAGGTCCGGTCGAGGCTCAGGGTAAGGACATTTCACTGAAGGGCACACATCTCGTCCTGTGCAGAGAGCGCCCCCTGGTGCTGTCTTCCATCCACAGTGCTACATAACACTGCTGGACCAGAAAAGCACTGGGATCTCAACCCTGAAAGAACAGCAGAGAATGAAGAAGCTGTGATCACCTGGAACGTTCCAATTGCAACTGATAGAAAGCTTGATGCAAGAAAACCAGAGATTGTGGAAAAGAGAAAAATACAAGGAGGGCATTGCTAATAGAAGTGTCAGTACCAAGTAACTGTTCTTGTAGTTAGTCAGAGTCCAAGAATATGTGGTAGAGAGATACGGAAATAGTCCCTATTGTATTGGGCGCCACCTGCCTGATTTGAGATGACTGTGAGATCAGGAATAAGAGTCATTGAGCGGACATCATTTCTAACATACATTTTAACAGTATTTTACGTCTGCTGACATCTATCATGCCACTGTGTTTCAAGAAGGAAAAGGGCAACACAAACCTTTTACATTTTAGCAGCACTTTTTCATGTTTTGCCAAGAAACGTCTACGTCTGGTCCAGCTGCAAATGCACATCTGTTTCACATTTGTATGCGAGGATGTTAAAATTCAGGAAAAAAGGAAGTCTCCAGCAGCAGGAAAAAGAGAGCTCCAATCTATTTTAATTTCATCCTGTCAGGTTGAGGCTTCAGACTCACCTTGAAAGCCACTTTTCTAATCACCAGAATATCAGGGTCTCTTAACATAACAATGTATAGTAACGTAGTATATGACGGCAGAAAAAGATCAAACTGGCCTATTCAGTCTGCCCAGCAAAACTTTTTTTAGGGATGTAATAATTCCTGCTCCTTGTGGGTTACGCCAGTGCATTCTGTTTAGGCTGGTAAGACTCTGCTCTCCTAACCTCAGACTGAGAATCTGATACATAGATTTTAGGGGGTGTGCAATTGTTTTTTAAAGGAATTGAAAAACACGACCAGACAAGCGCGTTTCATTTAGTTTAAAAACTAAACCCAAAAAAAAAATGTTTTCTGTTGACTTTTGTTTCAGAAAGTCAACAAGCAACCCTTCCCCAAGAAGATACAAAATCCCATCGCAGCTTTCCCCTAAGCCTGCCAGCACCACCATGGAGCACTCTTCCCTTTCTGTGGGGGTCTCCATTAAAGAAAGGGGCAACAGAAATGCCCCAGTCACTTCTGCCCCACTGGCTATTGTTTGAAAATGAAATGAAAGCACATCCCCATAGTGCATGATAGTGGAAGTGAGAACTCCATTTGCTTTTCTGTTATCTACCTGCTTGCAGCTGTAGAAAACAAAACACTATTCAAAAAGTGTCGATTTATAATAAATAAATTATATTGGGCTCAGTTCAGCCTTGCTGGATTGAAAAAATTTGCAAGATGTTTTGGATTTTGCGCACGTTTGAATTTCGAAAGCTTCATAAAGAATTTTTTCATCAAGGGACATTATGCAGAAAGTGACAGAAACTGTTGAACTAATAGGTTGCATGCAATGTAAACACATGACTATTAATCATTCCCCCTTGCCATTCCCTGCATCTATTATGAACTGCCCTTTTCCCTAGTACCTGCAGCTCATGTTGAATGCTCAGCTAGCTACTGACTTATCTAAATGGGAGAATTCATATGTTGGTCCTATGGAAGTGAGCTATTTTAGTGGTTGGAGATTACGGAAGGGATCACAGGCAGCTGGGAGAGGTCTTCTATTGGTTAGAGCTGTTGGTTCCAATCTTGCCATCCTGCATTCCCAACAGACCAGAGAGGGAGCAGGACGCACCAACTCAGGAAGTCTATTCCAAGCATATGGCGCAACCAGGTGGAAAGCACCAAGCCCTGAATCAGAAGTGGAAGAGATGGGCATAGATAAGAGTGGACTTGCCTGATCCGCGGAGTTCATGAGGAGGGGGTGAAACGAAAAATAAGAGAGAAGAGGTAGTGAGAGCTGCAAAGTGAAGGCTCTTGCAGGCTAGCTGGGTGGGAAGGGGGGAGAATGTATCCTTCCTGTCATGTCCATGCCAAATTTAAAATGGTGCTGGCCAATCTGCCTCTGCACCATACCCCTCATATTCGCAGATGTAAGAGTAAACTCAAACTGGGTGGAGGGGGGCGGGATCTTGTCTGTTATTAAGAGGTTTTGGGAAAGCTAATCATTGAAAATGTTCTGGTCAAAATGAAACTCTGCAAAATTTGAACACCAAAACGTTTTGTTCATTTTGCTAAAACTGGAACCAAAATGTTTTTAGTGGATACTAAATTTGGCACAAAATAAAAACAAAAGGGAAAATAGTAGGGTGTGTGAATGTCTCTCTCATCGTGTGAGTCCCTCTGCTCTGTCTCCACACACCTGGGGACCTCTGTTTCCCCCTTTTGTCATTCAGTTTCGGGAAGCGCAGATAACCTGAAACCACGAATCAGCCAAAGGAAGAATCCCAACAAAAAGGAAACCATCTACAGCAAAATGACAAGCAGGCAGAAGAGTCATAATCTCCACCCTTCCTGGATTTTAAGTATTCCAGGTTTGCCATTCCCAACAAGTTCCATCCACAGCAGCACTCCAGACTAGCGCTATAATATAAACAGGTAATATGTAACTGTAATAGATATAATATAAACAGGTAATATGTGACTGTAATAGATAATAGAAAGAGGGTTTAGTGATTGGAGGACTGGTCTCTGCATTAAGAGCTGGAGTACCACATTGGATACAAACCATAAACTACGGTTTAATCTTGTCCACATGTTTCCATGGATTATATTTACAAAGAAAAGTGTGTGTCAATTTGAGACGTTTCTTACCATAAAATGAAACTACTTCTCATCCCAGGTATTTTGGTGGCAACAGGTTAGCAAAATGAGTTGATTAATTTAACCTAAGTAAGCCCAAGCTGCACGTGACTTCGGGGGAGGGGGGAGGGAGGAGGGATTTTCCTCTTAGTCATGCAAACATACTAGAGAAGAACTCAAAGCAGCTGTCCAGACTGGTGGAAAAACCCTTCCCTCCCTTTCATGGTAAGAGTGGATTTCCAGCACTGCATTCTCCTCAGCGGGGAAGGAACGAGTGACTCATTCTTGTACCCTGCTTTGACAGTATGTTAATTATTCTCTTCATGGATGAAGATTCTGCGTTTGCGGCATACAGAAGAAACAAGCTCTATAATAACTTGTAAAAACCTTGGAGCAATCAGTAAATATATATATATATATATGTATACACAAGCTCAATATATATCCATTACACCCACTTCCTTATTCCTACGTAATGTAGGTTCAGACCAAATGTCCATCAAGCTCAGCATCCTGTCTCTGACAGTGGCCAATCCAGGTCATGCATACCCAGTCAGGATCCCAAAGAACAGATCCCATCCTTCTTGCTCATAACCAGGGATAAGCAGTGGCTTTCCCAAGTCTACTTGGCTAATAATGGTTTCTGGACCTTTACTCCAGGATCTTGCCTAAACCTTTTTTAAATCCTGCTAGGCTAACTGTTTTAAGCACCTCCTCAGGCAACAAATTCCACAGTTTTATTGAGTATTGAGTGAAAAAATATTTTCTCTGATTTGTTTTAAATGTGCTACCTATTATCATCATGGAGTGTCCCCTACTCCTAGTACTATTAGAAAGGGCAAATAGCCATTTCCTATTTACCATTTCACCCAACTTATTTTACAGATCTCTATCATATCTTCTCTCCGCCATCTCTTCTCCAGACTGAAAAGTCCTAACCTCTTTAGCCTTCCTTACAGGGGTACAGTTTCATGCTTTTTATCATTTTGGTTGTCTTTCTCTGCACCTTTTCTAGTTCTGCTATATCTTTCTTGAGACGGGGTGACTAGAACTGCACACAATACTCAAGGTGCAGACATGCCATGGAGTGATACAGAGGCATTATGAAATCCTCTGCTTTATTCTCCATTCCTTTCCTAATAATACCTAACATTTCATTTGCTTTTTTGACCGCTGCTGCACATTGAGCCGAGAATTTCAAAGTATTGTCAATAATAATTCTAAAACCCTTTTCCTGGGTGGTGATGCCTAATACGGAACCCAGAATTGTGTACCTATAGTTTGAATTACTCTTTCCTATATGCATCACTTTGCATTTGCCACATTAAATTTCATCTGCCATTTAGACACCTAATCCCACAGTCTCGCAATGTTCTCTTGCACTTCTTCACAGTCAGCTTATGATCATGATCTAACAACTTTGAATAATTTTGCATCACGTGTGAATTTGATCACCTCATTTGTCATTGCCTTTTCCATATCATTTATAAATATATTGAAAAACATCACTTCCAGTACAGATCCCTGGGTCACATCACTATTTATCTAGTTGACATAGTAGATAATACATTGAAATCGTCGGCTCAGTGTGCTGTGGCAGTCAAAAAAGCAAACAGAATGTTAGGAATTATTAGGAAGGGAAAGGTGAATAAAACGGAGGAAGTCATAATGCCTCTGTAATGCTCCATGGTGATACCGCACCTTGAATACTGTGTGCATTTCTGGTCACCGCATCTCAAAAAGGATATAGCTGCACTGGAAAAAGTGCAGAGAAGGGCACCCAAAATGATAAGGTGCATGACTGCCTTATGAGGACAGGCTAAAGAAGTTAGGGCTGTTCAGTTTGGAGAAGAGATGACTGAGGAGGGATATGATAGAGGTCTATTAAATCATGAAAGGACTTGAACAAGTTAATGTGAATCGGTTATTTACTCTCAGATAATAGAAGGACTAGGGGGCATTCCATGAAGTTAGCAAGTAGCTCATTTAAAACAAATCGAAGAAAATTATTTTTCACTCAGTGCTTAGTTAAGCTCTGGAATTCACTGCCAGAGGATGTGGTTATGGCAGTTAGTGTAACTGGGTTTAAAAAAGGTTTGGATAAGTTCCTAGAGGAAAAAACCATAAACTGCTATTATGGTAATTAATAAGCAGTAGTGGCTTGTGATTTATCTAATCTTTGGGTACTTGCCAGGTACTTGTGACTTGGATTGGCCACTGTTGGAAACAGGATACTGGGCTTGATGGACCCTCGGTCTGACCCAGATTGGCTTATCTTATGTTCTTATGTTATCTTTCGCCATTGAGAGAAATGGCCATTTAGTCCTACTCCCTATCTTTTAGGCAGTAATCAAACCACAATAGGATATTGCCTCCTATCCCATGACTCTTTAACTTCCTATATCACTTAACTCATATTTGTCTACATGTTTATTAACCCCTTTATAAAAATGTAACAGATATGTAAGGTAAGATTTCCCTTTGCTAAGTCCATATTGGCGCTGCCTCATTTATCTGTGCCTAACCAGATGGCCAATAATCTTATTTTTCAGAATAGTTTCTACCATTTTGTCCAGCATCAATGTAAAGCTCACCAGTCTGCAGTTTCCCAGATCACTACTGGAATCCTTTAAAAAATGGGTGTGACATTGGCCATCCTCCAATACTCAGGCCTTATAACAAATTTGAATGAGAAGATAGAAATTAAGGGGTAGATTTTTAAAAAGTACCCCCGCGCGTACTTTTGTTCGAGCACCAGGCGCAAACAAGAGTACGCCGGATTTTAATAGATACCTGCGTAGCCGCTCGTATCCTTTAAAATCCGGGGTCGGCGCGCGCAAGGCTGCGCAAAATCGGCAGCCTGCATGCGCCGAGCCGCACAGCCTGCCTCCATTCCCTCCGAGGCCGCTCCAAAATCGGAGCGGCCTCGGAGGGAACTTTCCTTCCACCCCCCACCCCCGCACCTTCCCCTCTCTTCCCCTACCTAACCACCCTCCCAGCCCTATCTAAACCCCCCTAACTTTATTGCAAAAGTTACGCCTGCCACGCCCCACCCCCGGATGATGCGCTGCCGCGACACGCCCGCGGCACGCCCCCCCAGGAAAGCCCCGGGTCTTACGAGCGTCCCGGGTCTTGTGCGCGCCGCCGAGCCTATTCAACATAGACTTGGCGCGCACAGGGGGAACTTGGAGCAGGTTTTGGGGGGGTACGCTCGTACCCCTTTGAAAATCTGCCCCTAAATTATTAGTAATAAGAACATAAGAACTGCCATACTGGGTCAGACCAAGGGTCCATCAAGCCCAGCATCCTGTTTCCAACAGTGGCCAATCCAGGCCATAAGAACCTGGCAAGTACCCAAAAACTAAGTCTATTCCATGTTACCATTGCTAATGGCAGTGGCTATTCTCTAAGTGAACTTAATAGCAGGTAATGGACTTCTCCTCCAAGAACTTATCCAATCCTTTTTTAAACACAGCTATACTAACTGCACTCACCACATCCTCTGGCAACAAATTCCAGAGTTTAATTGTGCATTTCATTTCATTTTCATTTCATTTAATAAAATTTATTAATCGCCTAACACTAAAAGGCCTAGGTGATATACATAAAATACATACATAATAATAAAAACAAAAACACAAGTAACACAATCAAATGTGTAAGGTTTCATAGAAACCATATCAGGTTATCAAAAATCTAACATTAAAGACTTGTCCCTACAAGAAGATTCACTGAGTAACATTCCTTATGGTAGATCTAACAGGGAGATTCAACAAACAACACTCCATGAGTTCACTTTAACATATTAAAGACATTCACATTGGCCGGTGCCATCATGTGCTCCTACCATGTGACAGGGGCCAACCAATGGCACCGGTAGCCCCTGTGACATAGTAAGGGCAAAGGCTATCGGCGCCATTTTGAATACTGGCAGCCGACGGCCCAAATGCAAGAGATCGCTCCAGGACCCCCGCTGGACCACCAGGGACTTTTGGCAAGTCTTGGGGGAGACTCCTTGGGGGTCAGGAGTCCCCCCATGGACCCCTGCTGTATCACCAGGGACTATTGGCAAGTCTTGGGGGGGTCAGGAGGGTGGGGGTTTTATTTGTTAAAAATATGTTGCATTCGCGGGGTTCGCCATATGTTTCGGAACCCCACGAATGCAATGAATAGGGACCTATACGTTGCGGATTGCGCATTCGTTCAAAACAAATGCACATCCCTACCCCCTAGTCTTTCTATTATCTGAAAGAGTAAATAACCGATTCACATCTACCTGTTCTAGACCTCTCATGATTTTAAACACCTCTATCATATCCCCCCTCAGCCGAAAAGTCTCCCCTCAGCTGAAAAGTCCTAACCTCTTTAGTCTTTCCTCATAGGGGAGCTGTTCCATTCCCCTTATCATTTTGGTTGCCCTTCTCTACACCTTCTCCATTGCAATTATATATTTTTTGAGATGCAGCAACCAGAATTGTACACACTATTCAAGGGTCTCACATGGAGCGATACAGAGGCATTATGACATTTTCTGTTTTATTCACCATTCCCTTTCTAATAATTCCCAACATTCTGTTTGCTTTTTTGACTGCCGCGGCACACTGAACCGACAATTTCAATGTGTTATTCACTATGACCGGGGTGAAGGCTAACTGCTAAACCTCGGTATATAAAAGCACCGAAATAAATAAATAAATAAATATGACGCCTAGATCTCTTTCTTGGTTGGTAGCATCTAATATGGAACCTAACATTGTGTAACTATAGCATGGGTTATTTTTCCCTATATGCATCACCTTGCACTTATCCACATTACATTTCATCTGCCATTTGGATGCCCAATTTTCCAGTCTCACAAGGTCTTCCTGCAATTTATCACATCTGCTTGTGATTTAACTACTCTGAACAATTTTGTATCATCTGCAAATTTGATTACCTCACTCGTCATATTTCTTTCCAGATCATTTATAAATATATTGAAAAATAAGGGTCCCAATACAGATCCCTGAGGCACTCCACTGCCCATTCCCTTCCACTGAGAAAATTGTCAATTTAATCCTACTCTCTGTTTCCTGTCTTTTAACCAGTTTACAATCCACGAAAGGATATTGCCACCTATCCCATGACTTTTTACTTTTCCTAGAAGCCTCTCATGAGGAACTTTGTCAAACGCCTTCTGAAAATCCAAGTACAGTACATCTTCTGGTTCACCTTTATCCACATGTTTATTAACTCCTTCAAAAATATGAAGCAGATTTGTGAGGCAAGACTTGCCTTGGGTAAAGCCATGCTGACTTTGTTCCATTAAACCATGTCTTTCTATATGTTCTGTGATTTTGATCTTTAGAACACTTTCCATTATTTTTCCTGGCACTGAAGTCAGGCTAGCCGGTCTGTAGTTTCCCGGATTGCCCCTGGAGCCCTTTTTAAATATTGGGGTTACATTAGCTATCCTCCAGTCTTCAGGTACAATGGATTATTTTAATGATAGGTTACAAATTTTACTAATAGGTCTGAAATTTCATTTTTGAGTTTCTTCAGAACCCTGGGGTGTATACCATCCGGTCCAGGTGATTTACTACTCTTCAGTTTTTCAATCAGGCCTACCACATCTTCTCTGTTCACTGTGATTTGGTTCAGTGCATCTGAATCATTACCCATGAAAACCTTCTCCAGTACGGGTACCTCCCCAACATCCTCTTCAGTAAACACCGAAGCAAAGAAATCATTTAATCTTTCCGCGATGGCCTTATCTTCTCTAATTGCCCCTGTAATCCCTCGATCATCTAACGGTACAATTGACTCCTTGATAGGCTTTCTGCAATTTCATTTTTTAGTTGTTTGAGATCTCTGGGGTGTATGTCATCCAGACCTGGTGATTTGTTACTCTTTGTCAGTTTGCTCTTTTGCATCTTCCTGGTTCACTGTGATTTGATTCAGTTCTTCTGAATTATCACCCTCAAAAAATGTTTCCTGCATAGGTATCTCCCTGATATACTCCTTAGTAAAGACCTGAAGCAAAGAATGATTTAGTATTTCTGCTATGGTCTTGTCTTTCCTGAGCACCCTTTTTACCTCTCAGTTATCTAGCAGTTGAACTTACTCCCTCATAGGTTTCTTGCTTCGGATATACTTGAAAAAGTTTTATTTTTTGTTTTTGCCTTTCTGGGCAAGCTTCTTTTCAAAGTCTTTTTTGGCCTACCTTATTAATGATTATGCTCTTTCCTATTTGCTTGATTTGGATCTCCTTTCCAGTTTTTGAAAGATGTCCTTTTGGCTTTAATAGCCTCTTTCACCTCACCATTTAACCATGTTGACAGTTATTCTACCTTTACTAAATCATGGAATACATCTAGTCTGGGCTTCCAATATGGTGTTTTTAAACAGCCTCCATATTGCATGCAAACTTTAGCCTTTGCAATCACTCCTTTTAGTTTCTTTTAATATCCTCATTTTATCATAATATCTTTGTTTAAAGTTAAATACAACCACAGTAATTTTCCTTTATGCCCTCCTTTCAATGAATATGCTATGATCACTATTACCAAGTGGCCGCCAACACCATTACTTTTTGCAAGTGAGGATTAGATCTAGAGTAATCCCCCCTCTCATCGGCAAAGATGTCATTTACATCATCTGAATGGGTTCCTGCAGTGTTATTTTGGGACGTGAGTCCAGAACGCCTCAGCACCTATTTAGGGACACTAGACAGCCTTTGTGCTGGGATGGAGGAAGCATGGGAAACAGAGTGCATTCGTGCTTCCACAAGCTTGGAGAGAGGATTTTGTTTCTGCTAGAGCGGGCAGCAGCACAAGTGACTGCTCACCCTGGATGCCAAGGTAAACGATTCCTCCTACTTGAATTTTGATTTACTGCTTCCTTAACTTGAGGAATGGAAAAGTGCTGCTGAAGAAAAACAGCTGACTTTGTTGCAAAGATCCTCGCTAATTAGGAAAACAGCAGGTCAGAAAGACCACAGACCTGCTACACGTATGATGACTTGTTTAAGTTGTTCTTTGGATTTAAACTCTGTGCAATAAAAGATATAGATTGCTGTTTTCCCTTAGTTAGAGAGACCGGGGACATATTTAAAGGTCCCAGAGGAGCAAACCTGTTTTGTAATTTCAATAAAGAACCCTAGGAAGTAATTTAATTTGCACAAGTTCTTCTCTGCTGTCACTCCCCTTCTGACTACCCTGTTAGATTTACATAATTGGCTCATCTGAAAGACAACCAAAAGCTCATGTGATAATCCAAAGAACGGTAAAAACAAGCACAAAAAAAAACACCTGCACATATGTAACCAATGTGTAACACATTGACAAAATATTTCCTTCTGTCTGATTCAGCATGTTTGCATAGAGTCCAGCTTCTCCCTTCTATCCACCCACAAACTCTTCCCTATAAAAGCTGTTCTCATTTACTTTGGAAGTTGCTCAGCAGTTTACTCCTGATCGCCTCCGTCAGCAAAATGTTCCATCATTTTACCCCTCTTTACGTGAAGACTCCCTTCATTATATCCAAACATTGTATGGGAGGGGGGTGAGGTGGGAGAGTCACACTAGAATTACAGTAAGGCACTCAAAGACGTTAATACTTAGTCTTCCTGCTTCAGGCCTCACAACACCTACCAAATGTGCCAATATCAGTGCTGGGCACTGGCATGAGCAAATCGGGAGGCTGTGCAGGGGGTACAGACAGAAAAGGAGCCCCAAATGAAATGAGCATGCTGCCAATGGTGTGAATTTTGCCCAAGCGGACATTACGAATGGCCCAAGAAGGAAGGGGTCCCCACCACTCTCGAAAAAGGGATCTCCTGTGGCAGTAATAGTAGAGAAAATCAGCTCAGGGCCTATGAGCTGGCGTGCCCTCATGGGCCCTGCAATAGTCCCATTCCCTCTCCCTACAAAAGCTTTCCTTCATCAAGGAAACCCGTGCAAGAGTGGGCCACTATATGGCCTGTAAAGGCACGCCAGCTCACAGGCCCTGTGCTGGCTTTCCCTTCTTCTGCTGCTGCTTTCAGAGCAGCCAAAAGAGGGGAGGTGAAGTGGGGATGGGGAAGACCCAGAAAGGGACCGGGGGGGGGGGGGGGGGCAGGAGGATCTTGGATGGGACCAAGAGAGAAGGGAGGAGACCCAGGAAAGGGCCACAAGTAGAAGTTTACCTGGAACAACTAGGATCTAGATCAGTGGTATTCACTCCCAGCCCTCGAGGGCTGCCAACAGGTCGGGTTTTCAGGTTATCCCTAATGAATATGCCTGAGATTGCATACAATGGAGGCAGTGTGCATGCAAATCTATCTCATACATATTCATTAGGTATAGCCTGAAAACCCAACCTACTGGGAGTGAATACCATTGATCTAGGTACAGCACTGGCTAATATCCACTACCAATGTCTGCCCTCCCTGTTGTTCCTTCATTAATTAATGCACAACATCTCATGCATTATTTTCTTTATTACTACAATTTTATTCCACTTCACACCCTTCAGGAAGACCTGGCAAATATTAACAGAAAACAACCTGCAATTCTAAAATGAAAGAAAATATTATCATCAGTAATGGGTTAAAAACTACCAGGATCTGCTGTCAGCTCCTTTTTTCCCTCTTAACTATCTTCTGTCTATTGCGAAGAATCTAATGTAAGTATTTCAGTAGGCACTCTGCATTCTTCTTTTTTACAGGAAGTCATAAGAGTCCTCCTGCTGTGTTCGGTGAAACTTCCGGCAACGGTTTCAGACAGCTGTGGCAGAATCTCCAACAGATGGAGCTGATGGAGTTAATGCATTTGTCTTCATGGCCCCTGACTCATGACACTGCAGCAGCTGCGAAGAAGCTTCCCAGTACCAAAGCAGAATTTAGCCTAAGTGGGCAGCGGCCCTGAGGATGCCAGAGGAGATGACAAATTAGTGATTAGACCTTAATAAAGCACACAAGCTGCCGACTCACCAGCTTTTCCCCTCGCAACTACTGGATTATTTTCTGAAGGCAGATTTTTTTTTTTTTCACTGCCACCAAAGCAGGGCTGGGAATGACACGCAAAGCCAGCTGGCAGTGTGAAATAGCCAGTGTCTGAGACACGCGGCCCTAAAAGTTTTCACAGGCTGAGTCAGTGGGCAGGATTTAGTGCTGAGAAGCAGGAAGTTGCTCGGCCGCTGCTAGGAATACTGATTCAGACCATGGGAGCTGACTAAGTTCCCAGTGATGTAAGCTAAGCTCCTCTGATTTTGGAGCACAGCACTCTCGTAAGAAAAACAATCTTAAAGAAAAAAGAGGAGACGAGAAGTAAGCTGCAAATAAAACCATAAAAAAATCAGGTGGCTTATTCCAAAGAACGAGACCTGTGGTGAGAAAGTTCAGGTGGTCAATCCAGACCCCCAGCAGATGAGACAAGCCGACTGTCCTCTTGCTTCTAATGCACTAGGTCAGGGGATGGCCAATTCTGGCTCTCGAGAGCCACAAAGAGGCCAGGTTTTCAGGATATCCACAATGAATATGCATGAGATAGATTTGCATACAATGGAGGCAGTGCTTGCAAATCTATCTTATGCATATTCATTGTGGATATTCCTGAAAACCAGGCCTGTTTGTGGCTCTTGAGGACCAGAGTTGGTCACTCCTGCACTAGGTACATCTCAAATAACCTCAATCGGCCTAACTAGATTATCTTATTGTCTTGCTGATTGACACTGACTACCCCCGACTGCCACTTTTTCTCCATCCTGCAGAGGACCGGCTCTAGGCTAACTGGCGCCCTGTGCAAAAAGTGAAATTGGCGGCAGCTCTGGAACAGCACTCCCTGCTTCAGCGGTAGCAGTGGCTCCAGCACAGAATACCCAGGTCTCTTCTGCCCTGCTCTCTTTCCCTTTGCCAAGCATCCTCCTCTCTCTCCCCCTAGCATCCTCTTCTCCCCCTCCTTTCCTGCCCAGCAGAATCCCCCCCTTTTTTTTTATATCCTCCTCCCTTCATGCTAATCCTTATCACAGACAGAAGCCTCCTTCCTCCTGCACAGTGTTCCTGAGACCTCATATGAAAGGGTGAGGCGAGGAGGGGGAAGGGGCACCCTGTGTGGCCGCACAGGTCACACACCCCCAACCCTGACCCTGCCAACTGACATTGACTCTGTCCCTTTATCCTGCTGGATAAACACCAACTGTGACTGTTTCTCTATCCTGTTGACCGATTGAGTCTGCCTGACTGAATGAATGTAAGTTATTGACTGACTGACTAATGCCCCATACTTATTTACTGACTGCCTGAGCTTGTGACTGACTTTGATGTGCAGTAGTGACTTAGCATGAAGAAGAACTGACTCAGTCTGCCTGACTGTAACTGAGTGTGATTTATTGACTGGCTCCCCTACAACACTGACTGGGTACCTAGTCTCTTTGAGAAAGTTACCCCAAAATATATCCTATTAATCCAGCATGAATTGACTTTCCTAGCAATGGCGTAATTGATTGACTGGATGACAGCACCTGGCTGAATGACAGCCCGGAAGCCTAACTTCCGGTACGGACAATACGGTGATATATACATTACCTTTGGCAGAGGTCTGAAACAGTAAATCTGGCACAAGGAAAGGGATACTTAAGTTGCAACAGCTCTCAGTTATCAATGGATGCTAAGACTGGTTCGTTGTCATCATCCCTCCCCCATGTTCCCTTTCATCCTTTAAATGTAAAGATGTGGGTCAGCCCGGAGGCTCAGCAGCAGTGGTGCGCGCTGCCATTTGAGGGACATGTGTCAGGACTCTGCTCCCTGGACTGACGGGGAATGCGCTGGAGGTAGCAATCACAACCTCGGAGGGGGTGGGGAGGGAGAGAAGCCCCAGCCATCACTCGATAGTGACACCTAATGGCCAGACTCCAAGCCTACATTGCCATAAGGAGCTGCATTCTGTGGCTTCTGACGTAAACATTTTTGCTGCAATGATTGGACACGCTTGGAAAGGATATGAAGGGTGGTGGTGGGAAGAAGACGTGAGAGGTCAGGTGGAGGACAAGATGGGGCATAGGGGGGGGAGGGAGTTGAACACACAAATTCCCATATGCAACCCAAGATCACCTACCCCAACTGGGCAGACCAGATGGTCCAAACCGGTCTTTTTCTGCCGTCCTTTACTACATTGCTTCAGTGCTATATAATCAGTCATTGTATTCCTGCATTAGCGTGTCTGCTTGCTTTGCACAGAACTGCCTATTATCGACAACTCAGAAAACAATCACAATAAGACAGAACATTTTCTTAGCATGCAGGCTTCTCTTGGTCACAAAGGAGCTTTTTTCCCACCAAACCCGCCTAACTTCCGGTTACTTCACAGACTGAAGCCTTTTCTGGTTGCAAATAACTTTCATATGGTTCTTTCTGGTTTGAATCACTGTAATTCATGTTTTCATCGGCTTCCAGCTAGTTCTCTTCATGTCTTGCAAATCATGCAGGACATCAATGCCCACATTCTATAGGGCACCCATATGTGGGAGCGTATAACTTCCGTTCTCCGTTCTCTGCATTGGTTACCAGTTTTTTGGTGGCTGAAGTATAAAAGTTATTATACTAATTCATAAATCCTTCACAAATCATTCTTCTGCCAGGGGAAATGCTACTCTACGTATTTATAAACCTGCCCATCATTTAAGATTTGCTCACTGTGGCCTCCTGGAAGTGCCTGCCCTGCACAAGAGCCTTATTCATTAAGGCTTTTCTCCCATTTTGTGTCTCTGGGAAAAATCCTTAGTGAATCCGGTACTAACAGCCCGATCCAGTAAAGTCCGTGGGAGAGCGGACTAACGCCCGCTCTCCCGGCGCGCGATCCAGTATTTAAATTAGGCGACGCGGTGCAAACGAGGAAAAGGAGGCGCTAGGGACACTAGCGCGTCCCTAGCGCCTCCTTTTGGCCTGGAGCGGCGGCTGTCAGCGGGTTTGACAGCTGACGCTCAATTTTGCCGGCGTCGGTTCTCGAGCCCGCTGACAGCCACGGGCTCGGAAACCGGACGCCGGCAAAATTGAGCGTCCGGTTTTCGGCCAGACAGCCGCGGGCCGAATTCAAAATTTATTTTTTTTTTTTTTTACTTTTTTTTTACTTTTGGGGACCTCCGACTTAATATCGCTATGATATTAAGTCGGAGGTCCCCTGGCGCCGGAAGAAATTAGCGCCGACCTTTGGGCGGCGCTAATTTCTTAGAGTAAAATGTGCGGCTTGGCTGCACATTTTACTTACTGGATCGCTCGGGAATACCTAATAGGGCCATCAACATGCATTTGCATGTTGAGGGCGCTATTAGGTGCCGCGGGTGGGCCGCGTGTTTTCCTCCCCTTACTGAATAAGGGGTAAGGGAAAACACGCGTCCAGAGCAGGGTGACAGTGCGCTCCGACGGAGCACACTTTACTGGATCGACCTGTATGTTAGGGGCGTTCTGGGGGCATAACTGGGAGGAGTTGAGTTAGTTGGTTATGTTAACCAGCTAACTCCAATATTCAGAATTAGACGGATGACTTAGCCTTCTAAGGCTGGTCAAGCTGAAGAGCTGTCCTAAAGTTAGACGGCTATAGTTAGGTGGCTAGCTTTAAGATAGCAAATGTTGCTTACCTGTAACAGGTGTTCTCACAGGACAGCAGGATGTTAGTCCTCACATATGGGTGACATCACAGGATGGAGCCCAATCACAGAACACTTTTGTCCAAGTTTCCAGAACTTTGACTGGCACCTACTGGGCATGCCCAGCACGGCACTAAACCTGCAGCCAGCAGGGGTCCCCCTTCAGTCTTGTTTAAAAACTACAGGTAGTGCCGAAAATAAAATAAGAAAACATTACGAACCCAACACCGCGGGGCGGCGGGCGGGTTTCGTGAAGACTAACATCCTGCTGTCCTGCGAGAACACCTGTTACAGGTAAGCAACATTTGCTTTCTCACAGGACAAGCAAGATAGTAGTCCTCACATGTGGGTGAGTACCGAGCTGAGGATGTCCGAGTATGCACCAAATGTACCCAGGTGTGCAAGGCACTAGGACTAGGGTGAAATTTGGCCGAGGGCATCCTGAACCCTACCAGGCAGGCAGAAGGGTGTTGGTACGTCAAGTTGTGAATAGGTTACGTAAGACAGATTGGCCAAAGATGGAATCTTGTCTTCCGGCCTTGTCCAAGCAATAGTGGGCTGTAAAGGTATGGAGAGAACTCCAGGTGGCAGCCCTGCAAATGTCAGGAAGCGGCACCGAGCGTAGGTGTGCTACTGAAATCGCCATGGCCCTCACAGAGTGTGCTTTAACACAGTCTTGGAGTGGAATGCCCGCTTGCTGATAGCAAAAGGATATGCAGTCCGCCAACCAAGAGGAGAGAGTCTGCTTACCCACAGGCTGCCCCAATTTAATGGAATGGAAAGAGACAAACAATTGAGTGTTTTTCCTGTGGGCAGCTGTACGGTCTAGGTAGAATGCTAGAGCCTGTTTAAAGTCAAGGGTATGCAGAGTCTGCTCTCCTGGATTGGAATGGAGCCTGGGAAAGAAGGTGGGTAGTATAATGGATTGATTGAGATGAAACTCCGAAACTACCTTAGGCAAGAACTTAGGATGAGTGCGGAGTACCGCCCGGTCCTGCAGAAGTTTAGTGTAAGGCGGATAGGTAACTAGGGCCTATAACTCACTAACCCTGTGATCTGAAGTGATTGCCAAAAGAAAAATCACTTTCCATGTGAGATAGCGAAGTTCACAGGATTGGAGAGGCTCGAATGGTGGTTTCATGAGCCAACCCAAAACCGGGTTGAGGTCCCAAGAAGGGGCCGGAGGATGCAGTGGAGGCTTGAGATGAAGCAAGCCCTTCAAAAAATGTGTTACAAGGGGTTGTACTGATATGGGAACATCCCCGACACCTTTATCAAAGGCGGCTACCGCACGAACATGCATTCTGATGGAGGAAGTTTTTAGACCTGACTCCGACAAGTGCCAGAGATAGTCCAGAAACTTCGTGATTGGACAGGTAAAGGGGTCAAGGGATTGAGAAGAGCACCATGACTGAAACCTGTTCCATTTGTAAGAGTAAGATTTTCTCGTGGAAGGCTTCCGTGAAGCAATCAGGACACGGGAAACTGGTTCAGAAAGGTTAAGTGGCTGAAGGATTAACCTTTCAACATCCAGGCCGTCAGGGACAAGGCTTGAAGATTGGGGTGGCGCAGGCACCCATCGTTTTGTGTAATCCGAAGTGGGTCCTTTCCCAAGGGAATGTGCCTGTGAATGGAGAGATCCTGAAGTATTGGAAACCAGACTTGGCGTGGCCAGTGAGGTGCTATCAGGATCATGGTTCCCTTGTCCTGACGTAACTTCACGAGAGTCTTTGAGAGAAGTGGAAGTGGAGGGAATGCATATAGGAGACCGGTTGCCCATGAGAGGGAAAACGCATCTCTTGGCTGATAGTGTTGCCTGCGAGTGAGAGAGCAGAAGTTCTCTACTTTGCGGTTTTCAGGTGACGCAAAGAGGTCTATTTGAGGGTAACCCCACTGTT
This sequence comes from Rhinatrema bivittatum, assembly GCF_901001135.1. Classification (NCBI taxonomy): domain Eukaryota; kingdom Metazoa; phylum Chordata; class Amphibia; order Gymnophiona; family Rhinatrematidae; genus Rhinatrema; species Rhinatrema bivittatum. The sequence continues at coordinate 236,511,002 of NC_042619.1, forward strand.
GGAAGATCGAATCCGCTATTGAGGGGTTGAGAGATCACTCGGCAGTTGAAAGGTGCGACTTAGCTTGTCTGCCAACACATTGTCCACTCCCGGCAAGTAGGTGGCCCTGAGGTACATCGAGTGGGAGAGGGCCTCCTCCCATATCTGCGCAGCTTCCTGACACAGAAGGTAGGAGTGCGTGCCTCTCTGTTTGTTGATGTACCACATGGCCACCTGGTTGTCTGTCTGAATCAGGATGACTTGGTTGGAGAGGCGATCCTAAAATACTCTGAGAGCATATCTGATTGCTCGAAGCTCCAGGAAATTGATTTGGTGTTTGGCTTCCTCTGGACAAGTTCCTTGTGTCTGCAGATTAGCCACATGGGCTCCCCAGCTGAGGTTGGAAGCATCTGTCGTGAGAGTTATTTGAGGGTCTGGAGCCTGGAAGGGCAAGCCTTGGAGGAGATTGATCTGATTTTTCCACCAGGCGAGAGACTGACGGAGTGAGTCGGTGACGTGGACAATGGTCGACAGGGGCTGAATGCATTGAGTCCATTGTGACCTTAGAGTCCACTGCATGACTCTCATGGCTAGGCGGGCCATTGGGGTGACCTGAACTGAGGACGCCATGTGTCCCAGTAGGATGATAAAGCGACGTGCAGTCGTGTAGTGCTGAGACTGCAGCTGGTGTGCGAGAGAGACGAGAGTGAGAGCTCGTTGTCGAGGTAGAAAAGCTTTTGCCTGAAAGGTGTCCAAGTCTGCCCCTATGAATGATAAGGTTTGAGATGGGACTAAGTAGGATTTATCGTAGTTGACGAGAAATCCTAGCAAAATCAGAGTGTGTAAGGTAAGATGTAGGAATGACAGAGCAGTTTGCTGAGTGGGAGCCCTGATCAACCAATCGTCTAGATAGGGATAGATGTGAACACCTTGAGTCCTGAGGAAAGCTGCAACTACTACAAGACATTTTGTGAAGACTCGTGGTGCAGACGCGAGGCCGAATGGAAGCACTCGGTACTGATAGTGCTTAGGGCCTACCAGAAATCTCAGGTATTTGCGATGAGATGGAGTTATCGCAATATGAGTGTATGCGTCCTGGATGTCTAGAGAGCAGAGCCAGTCTCCTCTTTGTAGAAGAGGAAGAAGAGAACCCAAGGTTACCATTTTGAACTTTTCTCGATGGAGGTACTTGTTGAGGGCACATAGGTCCAGAATTGGACGAACGCCTCCCGATTTTTTGGGGATTAGGAAGTACCGGAAATAGAACCCTAGGCCATGCTGAGAGTAGGGTACGGGTTCTATTGCCTTGGACTGGAGAAGGAGGGAGACCTCCTGTTCCAGAAGGATGGAGTGATCGGATGTTCTCCACATTGGTAGAGGTGGGGAGTCCGGTGGGATGGAGAGAAAGTTCAGATGATAACCTTGAGCGATTATCGCTAGGACCCACTGGTCTGAGGTGATTGAGTGCCACCTGTTGTTGAAATGGCACAATCAACCTCCCACTGATATGTGAGGCAGTGGAAGCTGGCTAATGCTCTCTATGCAGGAGTCAAAAACCGGAAGCAGGGCCCGGCTGAAGAGCTGCTTGCGGCTTTTGTTTTCGTATCTGACGAGACTGGGATTTTTTAAATGGTCTCATAGAGCGAGTTCTAGCCGGTGGCGGGTAGGATTTCTTCAGATGGAAGAAGGACTTCTTAGTGTCTTTTCGGAAAGGCTGTTTTGAGGAGTACTCAGAAGGCATCAGAGAGAGCTGTCTCAGGGTCTCATGATGGTCCTTGAGTTCCGCCACCATTCGTTGGATCTGTTCACCGAACAGATTGTCTCCTACATAGGGCAGGTCGGATAATCTGTCTTGCACTTCAGGGTGAAGGTCCGAAGACTTGAGCCAGGCCCATCTTCTTGCCGAGATAGCAACTGCAGATACCCTGGTAGCAGTGTCAAAGATATCGTAAGATGATCTTATCTCATGCTTGCCCGCCTCAGAACCCTTATTTACTAGGGTTTGGAGCTGATCTTGAAATTGCTGAGGCAGGGAGTCTGTCAAGTCTTGTATCTGCTTAAATAAGACCCTGTTGTATTGGTCATATAGAGCTGATAAGAGGTGATTCAGGAGATGAGCATTGAGCCCTGGAAGACCCGGCGATCAATGGCATCTAGAAATTTTTGCTCCTTGCCTGAGGGAAAGGAAGTGTGGGATTTTGATCTCTTTGCCCTCTTTTGGGCAGATTCTACAACCACAGATTGGTGATCCAATTGAGGTTTTTGAAAACCTGGGACTGACTGTACCACATAAGTGGTGTCAGCCTTCCTGTTGACTGGAGCAACAGAGCCAGGGGGTTCCCAGTTATTTTTGAGGCGATCAAGAAGAACTTGGTGAATAGGGATGGAGGTTATTTCCTTGGGAGCATCCAGGAATTGCAACAGCTCCATCATTTGATGCCTGTCATCTTGTTCGGTCTTTTAATTGGAAGGGAACCAATTCAGACATCTCTTTCACAAAATTTATGAAGGAAAGGTCCTCTGGAGGAGAACACTTTCTGCTTTCAGTAGGAGAAGGTGGTGAAGGCAGGTCATCAGTGTCTGGTGAAGAATCATCAGTCCAGGTATCGTAGGGATCAGCACCTGCCCCTCTAGGAGCCCGAGGGGGACGGGATGGTGGAATCCCTGAAGGTCCTGGTCTAGGCTCCGAAGGAATCGAAGGAATAATTAGAGGTACCGATGAAGGCATCGAAGGCACTGGTGCAGGCATCGAGGGCATCGATGAATGGATCGGTGGTGCCGACGGACATATCGGCATCGATGGCTGAGGCATCGGTAGGACTCCCGATGGAGGGATGCAGAACGGTGTTTCTCCTCCCGATGACAAGGTAAGTGGAGAGGGCACCGGAGCCATCGGTGACCCGGGAATCCATCGGTGGAAAAGCGGCAATGAGCGCTTCCATCCTTGAGAACAGCGGTGCCAATGCTGCCGAAATCGGGTCAGTGGTCGGTTTCACAATCGGTACCGGGGTCGGAGGAACTTGGAGTCGATGCATCGCCTTGTCGATGGCCTCCTGAACCAGCCGGTCCAGTTCTTCTCAGAGACCTGGAGCAAGCAGCCCCGGCTCCGGAACAGAAGAAGGAGGCAGAGGCATAGCCGGAGGGACCACCGTTAAAGGCGAAATCGCGGCTCCCAATCCCCTTTCGGGTGAGGGTTGCCTCGGTGACCCGGTCGCCGAAAAGGTTGGTGCCTTTTCTAGATGGGGTTTCTTCGACGGCGGCTTGGACGATGGCGAGGTCTATAATTTCACTCCCTCAATGGTCCGAGACTTCCGATGTCAGTGGCGATGTTTCTCTCTATGATCCCCTCAGTCCTGAGGGGGAGTAGAGGTGGTTGAAGGCCGAGAAGTTGATGATGCCGGACGGTCACCGGTCGGTGGTCGATACTGGCGCGAAGTTGACAGTGCCGGTTCTGACGACGTCGATGCAATAGACGGCATCAGGGTTTGAGCACGGAAGAGAAGTTCTATCTTCTCCATTCTGGCCTTGCGACCTATTGGTGTCATTAGGGCACATTTGGTGCAGGTCAGGACATCGTGCTCACATCCAAGACACATTACACAGACCTTATGAGGGTCTGTTATGGACATGGTGCGATTGCAGTCCGGGCACCGACGGAACCTCGACGCCATGGCCATGAAAAATTTGAGCCGCGGTACGGTTGACGGCCAATAGGCCGCGAGGGTCAAACTCGACGGGAATCGACCGAAAACCGGTAGAAAACTTACCGGAGTACCACGGCTTGAAAAAATTGAAGGAGGGACCCCTGTGGGGTAAGAAAGGTTGTAGTAATACCGTGAGGAAAATTCCTGACAGGAATCTCTGAGGAGCTCCTTAACCGCATGGCTACTGCTGCGTGGAAAAAAGAAGACTGAAGGGGGACCCCTGCTGGCTGCAGGGTTGGTGCCATGCTGGGCATGCCCAGTAGGGGCCATTCAAAGTTCTAGAAACTTTGACAAACGTGTTCCATGATTGGGCTCCTTCCTGTGATGTCACCCACATGTGAGGACTACCATCCTGCTTGTCCTGTGAGAAAGCTGACTATATTAAATAGTGTGGTTTCAGTATTGGATACACCTCCAAAGTTAGCCAGATAAGTTTATCTGGCTAACTTTGCTAGCCAGACTGTGCCTGAATATGGACCTCTTATTGTCCTGCCTTATTTAGGATGTGTTTAGATAATGTCATTTGAAATATTTGTTGATGTATGTTTTAATTGCATCCCACCATGAACGATGGAACATGCAGGTTATAAATCTTTTAAGTATATAAATAACTAAATAAATAAAACTATGAGACACATATGTGGAAGTGTTCCTTAACTTGCAACATGGTCGTGTTCTCACTCCTTAGACTCCCACACAGAAGATGAGGAAGTGATATTCTCTGGCACACACATCCAATCCAGTGCCGGATGAGCTTGTGTTTCAAGACTGCACAGCAACTGTTTAATGAAAGCCACAGCACTCAGTTGGGTGACCTTAGCTGGGGCCAGAGCACTGCTGCTTCCCCCTCACCCATGCATCTCCTTGCTGTATCCTCTGTCTTCTTTCCCACTGGCATGAATCACAAGCAGCAGGAGAGAGAGAGCTAAACCATCACTTTCATGCGGCCGGGCCCAGCTGACCAACCGTTGCTTGCAGGAGATGGGTTCAGTGCTGCTGGTGAGGTCCCTATAGGGCCACACTAGAACGAGAGAAAGCTCTTTTGGTGTTCAGCCTCCCTCCCACCCATTTAGGAGGTGGGGTGCAACAGGGTCAAATTTTAAGGACAGGGGCATCAGGTGAGGGAAAGCTGGGAAGAGAAGAATTGTGGAAGTGCCTGTCTATCATTCCTTGGGTCCAGCAGAATGTTGACTCATCTGAAGATAATTGACTTGGCCTGATCTGTCTATCCTGGGAAGCCTAAGAGAGTTGCTACTATGGAGGGGGCTGAAGGATGAGCTGAAGGATGGCCCTTTCAAAGGGGACAAGCTTTGCACTGCCATATATTAAGAGGTGCCAGTCGAGATTTACATGGCTTTAACTTGCTGCAGACCGGGGCATTCCTGCCGTGGACCTCAGGAATACACTACTCCTCCTTGGAGTGGAAATGGGGTCTACTATAGCTAGTAGTCAAATCCATAAGCCAATCCTGCGAGGAAGGAGGGAAGATGAGGGATACTGTAATGTTGAACTGTTGTGGTGACTGCTGAAATCTGTAGTTTTTCTTTGTAGATTCATTATTTATTTATTTTATTTATTTAAATTCTTTTATATACTGCTTATACAATTTTAGATAGGTCTCATGTATTAATTGACATTAGAGATGTGAATCGTGTGATCGATCGTCTTAACGATCGGTTTCGGCTGGGGGGGGAGGGTATCGGATCGTCGCGGTTTTGTTTCTTTAAATATCGTGTAAATCGTAAATCGGGGGAGGGCGGGAAAACCGGCACACTAAAACATCCCTAAAACCCACCCCAACCCTTTAAAATAAATCCCCCACCCTCCCGAACCCCCCCAAAATGCCTTAAATTACCTGGAGTCCAGAGGGGGGGTCCCGGTGTGATCTTTTACTCTCGGGCCTCCGGTGCATTGTGGAAATGGCGCCGGCGCCATTTTGTTTTTTGTCCCCCGACGTCAGGAGCGTAGGAGATCGCTCCCGGACCCCCGCTGGACCCCCAGGGACTTTTGGCCAGCTTGGGGGGGCCTCCTGACCCCCACAAGACTTGCCAAAAGTCTAGCGGGGGTCCGGGAACGACCTCCTGCACTCGAATCGTTTTGCTGTACAAAATGACGTCAGGAGCGTAGGAGATCGCTCCCGGACCCCCAGGGACTTTTGGCCAGCTTGGGGGGGCCTCCTGACCCCCACAAGACTTGCCAAAAGGGTCGTTCCCGGACCCCTGCTGGACTTTTGGCAAGTCTTGTGGGGGTCAGGAGGCCCCCCCAAGCTGGCCAAAAGTCCCTGGGGGTCCAGTGGGGGTCCGGGAGCGATCTCCTACGCTCCTGACGTCGGGGGACAAAAAACAAAATGGCACCGGCGCCATTTCCACAATGCACCGGAGGCCCGAGAGTAAAAGATCACACCGGGACCTCCCCCACTGGACCCCAGGTAATTTAAGGCATTTTGTGGGGGTTCGGGAGGGTGGGGGATTTATTTTAAAGGGTCGGGGTGGGTTTTAGGGTTGTTTTAGTGTGCCGGTTTTCCCGCCCTCCCCCTTCCCCTCCCCCTTCCCCCGATTTACGATTTTTGACGATAAATCGGGGGAATTCCTATTAAATATCGCCTCTAACGATTTTTGACGATTTAAAATATATCGGACGATATTTTAAATCGTCAAAAAACGATTCACATCCCTAATTGACATTGTTTTTCAATAAAGGTGCAGGCAGTCACTGTCTGTATTATAAGAAGTCATCTTTGACTAGGAGAAAGGGAGACCGTGAGCTGCTATAGTGCCACCGCTAAGCAGCAGTTAAGTACCTTGCTGTAGCAAAATATAATTTTGCTTTCTTCAAAGGTGTTCTGCTTCCTTCTGTTGCTCCTAATTTCCATTCATTCTCCGGCTCTGAATCCAAGGCACTTTCTTGTCCAGCCAGGTGAAAGCTTCCAGCTGACTAGAAAAGCTTTAGACTTAGATTCTGGCCTTGAATCATGATTATTGTGTCTAACCCTACCAAAAGTATGAACACAACACAAACAAGAGAGACCTCAGGGGAAGAAATACCAGCACCCTGATACATCCAAAACATGAATACAGCACTAGCAACTGAAGAGACAAGGGAGAAGTCAATTCAGTTCAAGCTTGGAAACTTCTTTGGCAGGTGCTGCCAATGTAGTACATTAAAGGCACCCATCTAAATAGCATGTACCTGCATACATGCTATTTTATAAAGCTCAGATATACCCGTGTGAATAGGGTTCCCGTATATAAAAAGGGCAGTCTAGGGCAGGGTCAGCAGTTACATGTGTAAGTTGCTATTTTATAAGCGACATGTGTAGATGTGGCAGCTTAACTGTGTATGTTTGCACCTGCTCAGTATCTGGCATACGTGATATTAAACATCTTTATTTTGAAGTACTGAGTGGGTGGGGGTCTGGGAGAACTGGAGGGAGTTCAGGCTTTAGAACCTTGAGGGTCTCGATGACCTGCACACGGACTGGGCAAACTGGTGGGCTAATTGGTAAAACTGACAATTTCCTTCAAGTGTGCATGTTGCAAAATATATTAATTTATTTATGAATTTATTAAACATACTTCTATTCTGCCTATAATAACTATGTCAAGCTAAGTGGATTACAAAAGTCAACATAAAACAATAATGTCAAACAGTAAGCAAACATTAAAAAGAATAAAACAGTTTTAAAAAATGCCTCTTTAAACAATGCTGCTTTCACAAACTTACAAAACATCTTTAAATCTAGTAATTCTCTTAAATCATCAGGCAAGTTGTTACAGAGTGCAAGCCTTCCAATAGATAATGCCCAGGGCCTAGTGTCCTGGAAATGAATATCCCTCACCGAAGGCAAATCTAAAAATTTCTTTGTAGCCAGAACATAATCTTTAAACAAATTGACCTAATACTTAGTGGCCGTACCATGAACATGAGGGTCAAGATCTTAAACTTGATCCTCTGTTCCACAGGCAGCCAATGAAGCTGGAACAAGAGTGGAGTTACATGCTCACGCCGAGGAGCATCCAAAGCCAACCCGGCTGCAAAGTTCTGCAAAAGCTGCAATACGCGTATCTTATTTCAAGGAATCCCAAAAATACAGAGCGTTTCTATAATCCACTGTTGTCATAATAAATGCCTGGACCGAAGTGCAAAAATCAAGACTGCTTGATTAGGGGTTTAATATGTCTGAGCTGTATCATGTTTATAGCATCCCGAAGATATAACAGAATTTATTTGCTTTCTAAGAATCAGAGATTATGCAAAGAAAAACCCCAGATTCTGAACGTATTCAGAAAACACAATGCTAATACCCCCAATCGAGACACTAGTCAATCCTTCTGGTCACGATTTACGAGAAAATTAGGGATTTGCACGTGTAATAAGCGACTTTGGGGGTGGGGGTGGTAAGTGCTATTTAAAATATGCATGTAAAATCTCCAGGTCTATATTTTTAAAATTGAAAGTAAAAAGATGCATGTCCAGCAGTTCAGCACCACTTAGCTGGATAATTAGCACTTTTAAGCCCTATCCACCACTTAGCTGGATAAGTTGGAACTTGAATATCTATTCATGCACATCTTTTTTAAGCACTCAAATACTATATGGTAGATTTACATGTATTTTATAATCTATGTACATATGATGCACGCAGGTTATAAAATACTGGGGTAGATCTGCCTGTGGCCATATTCATGCATATATGGGCGCATGCGCAGGTGTTTTAAAGTTATCCTCTACACATCAAAAGGAAAAAAAATAGTGCAGAAATAACAAAAACGCTTAACGTTCAGCATACATTTTGGGAACAGGATTCGACATCTTTTGCTGCTTTAGCTCACCCCTCCACAATGTAAGATGATGTTCTTCTACGTGATAAAGCCGTTCATCGTTCTTGTTGGACACGCAAATATGTCAACTCAGTACAGCCTTCCCATCGGTAATGATTCCCACTGTAACAATGAACTTAAGAGTATGACATGCCTACAGCTCCAGACTATCTCTGGCGGTGATGCCCCTTCACCCCAGGCCGAGCCAGCCATGGTTCTGTTCCATTTCAGTTCTGATTTTCTTAGGGCAAAATCAATGGGGAAAATCAGAACTAGGAATCTCATGCATGCAACGAAGCAAAACCAGGACTGGCTCGGTCTGTTTGGTGGATCATGGGGTGAGGGGGCGACTCTGTTTCCCATGCTTTTGCTGCTGCTGCTCCTGCTGCTGTCACTAACAGTCCTAACTATGATAAAAAGCGGGCCCCTTCTGCCAAAGCAACTTGACTGGTTTGCGCTTCCTCCTCCGGTTGCCTGGACGTCGCACTACTTTTGTAATCGGCGCACCCGTCAGAAAGCGCTGCCACGCTTCCCCCCTTTCACGGGGCCGCGGGCTTCCTGTTGTACGAGGCCAGCTGTAGCAATCCCTGGGTTATTTAATCTCTCTCGCACGAGCTGGGAGCCACAGCAAGGGGGGGTGGGGGGGGGGGGGGTTCGTTGCAGCTCTGCCTCCCATTCACCAGGAAACACGAGCCCCACCAGCAGCTGAATAGCCGGTTCTCGGGGGACCAATTATTCTGTTCTTATCCAGTGCAAACTGCAGCAGGGCTGCTGCCGGCTCCCTCTGGGAGCCGCTCCGCAGGGCCTTCACTAGCTATTCAAGTCACAAGTTGTTCCTCATGTCAAAGCTATTGCTGATAACACAATTAACCAACTGGGGACCACCGAGAGGCTGTTAATTAGGTAAACACTGTCCAGTTTTAGGCAGAGCAGTTCATACCAGACTGCCAGAAGGGGAAGCCACTGTGACAGCAGCGTCTGCCCTTTTAAATGATAAGGCTCCAAGGGTGTCCATGCTACTGAGAGCTGTATTATGGAAAAAACAGAGCCCCGGGCTCCGTGAACGGCCATGCTGTAGGGCTCCCATCTCATGGCTGCTCTCTTCCCTAGCTAGAATCATTTCCCTAAACCTCAGTCTCAATCGCTGATCAGTGGCAGATGAAGTGTGAAGCTCGCGTCACCTTCCCTGTTTGTGACGCTAATGAGACAGTCAAAGGTTCATTTTCTGAGGAAGCCAGGAGGCAGGGAAAACACAGATTGAGTTTTGTAATCCATTGCCACAGAGCTGTGAGTAAAGGTAAAATATGACTGTAGTTAAGAAAGCTGAGCAGATCTGACCTTGAAGTCAAAGCACACCAACCCCCTCCCCCACCCCCTTTTTTTTTCACAAAATGAGTTCAAAATGATTCAGCACTTGTTAAAATGCAGAAATGAAATGAAACGAAAAATATAGTAAAAGAAAAAACAAATGAAATGAACATTCCCATGCACCCCTCCCCCATACTCCCCCCCCCCCCCCTGTTCCTTGCACAGATGCTGGAGTCCCCTGACTGTCCCTTAGCTGTCACAACCACGCCACCCTGCACAGCAGTAATGCCAGCCATTGTCCTCAATATAACCAGGGGCAGATTTGCCAACAGGCAAAGCAAGCAAAAGCCCTCTGCAGCGCCACGCCATCTTGGTGCGGGCCTGGGGAGCAGCCGGCCCGTCGGCATGTCTAAGAGCACTCTCATAATTAAGCATGGCGTGTACAGTATGTCCGTGTGATTATCAGATCGTTTAAGTACATCTGTGGCACGTCCTTATTCCTGCTCCGGAAGCCATTCTGCCTAGAAACAACTAGTGCTCAGATAGAGAGTGCCTGAATGAGTTTCTTAATTTTGTCAAAAGAGAAAATAAACTTGGGAAAGGCAGGAAGAGAGTCGAATTTGGGACTAATCTGAAGCTTTTATTTTTTTATGTGCACTCTCACCAGAGCGCTTACAGTAATGCCTGCAGAATACAGAGCTCCATTGTAAACTGAGATTATATGCAAAGTAAGAGTGGATAAAGGTCAGGAAAGGTGCAGGTGGAAAAAGTAGGTGTTACCTTGAAAAAAAGAGAGGAGGCAAGAGAGAGAGAGAACAGTGGCATCCGGGTCATGTGGGGGGAAGCTTGTTGCAGAGGGTGGGGCCTAGCAATGAAAAGGCTTGAAAATGGGACTTGGCCTACTTAGTGTGTGGAGGAGGGAGGGACAGGTCTGAGGGTGGAGAGAAGGGTACATGATTGAGAATGAAGAGAGCAAGCTGGGTGGCAGGGAAGAAGGAGGGAGGAGAGGTAGTAAGGAGCAAGGCCATGGATGCACTAGAAGGTACCTGACGGGAGGCCAATGAAGCCATGTGAGCTTGGTGTGGGAGGGCGCAGGGTAGACAGGCTGCCGAGCTCTGCAGGAATTGGAGTGAGCAGAGAGATGCACTGGCAAACTAGTGAGAAGGCAGGTACAGGATTCAAGTGTGAGACAAAGGGCATGAAGAAAGTCTGCTTAAAACGGTAGAATCCCAGTAGTCCACATTGCATGGGAGAGTTGTCCGCTTTTCTGCACACCCACATTTTTTGCAGCAGGAGCGCTGGAGATCCTCTATCGCCTCATCTGTAATCCCTTTCCGGATCGTGCTCTGTCAGAGGCATTTCTCCAAGACAGTTATTCCTCTGTGCCAGACTGTACAGCTGTGGGAGTAGCAACAACTGCTCCTGATTGCTGAAAAAATCATTGTAAAAAAAAAAAAAAAAAAGGAAGATAGAGCGCTGCTTTGGTGAAAGCCAAGCCTTGGACGGAGTTTAAGACATGACCAGAGGCGTGATTTATCATGGCTTCCTCTGACATTTCTACCCATTCATTTATATTCAGACGGGAGGGACGAGGAGATTTTTGCTTGGCTCCAGATCTATTCCCAGAGGCCGAGTATTCAGTTTCATGGGCATGAAGACTGACGAAAGGAAAAACAAGAAAACATTTCATGAATAAAATCTCCAGACTTTTGTTCTTTACATAGGCGTTGAGAGAGAGAATACCGTGTGTATGACAGGCTCCTGCCTTTTCCTAGCTGAGAGATCTCATTGGAGTTTGAACCCAGACCAGACATGGGGCCACGTTACCGATGATGACTACGACCATGCACTGTTTAATATTATCCTAGCCGCCCCCTGAGGGTATCCTATCCTCCTTTCCTCACGCCGAGGGTATTCTATTGCCTCACCAGCTACCGCACCTTTACTGCCAAGCTGCAACCTCACGAGAGAAGGACTGGTTGCTCCTTCCTTAACATTATTAGAGAGCAGTGGGTCTACGTAATATCCCCAGACAACAACATTACCTTATAACTATTTTCAAGACTTGAAAGTATTTGTAAAAGTATGTACAGCTTCTTTTTTTAAAGGGCAATTCTCAAAAGCTCTACTGACATACAGTGCAATCAGACTCCTTCACTTTTGCCACATTTGGTTATGTTACAGCCTTATTCTAAAATGGATAATACGCATTTTTCTCCTCCTCCGACTACACATAATACCCCATAATGAGAAAGCAAAGTCAGGTTGGAAGAATTTTGTGCAAATTAATTTTTTTTAAAAACCCTGAAATATCACATTTACGTACATATTCAGACTCTACTCGGTACTTTTTTGAGGTACCTTTTGCAGCAATCATAGTCTCAAGACTTCTTGGGTATGATGCTACAATCTTGGTTCACGTGGATTTGGGGATTTTTTTCCATTCTTCTCTGCAGATCCTCTCAAGCTCTGTCAGGTTGGACGAGGAGTGTTATAATTAGTGAGGTTTGGGTGGACCCTTGGACACTGTGGCAGCTGACCACGGCCATGGGGGGAAGTCCAGTGAGGGGCCACAGGTCAGGCTCAGCTTAGGCCACACAAACACAGAGATTGATCTTTTATTAGACAATGTGATGAAGCCATCAGAGGTGGCAGTGGTGAGCAGTTGAAGTAGCCCGGCTGGGCTAGTATCCCTCAGGTGCTGGAACAGGGATTCCTCCGGTAGCAGTGATGTAGTGGAAGGAACTGAGAATAATGAGTACAATCGAATATGCACAAGCCCCAGTATGGAGAACCCCAGGATAGGGAGAGCAGGCCCTCGAAGAGCGAGTACCTGATCCCTGAGAGCTGAGAGGCTTGAAGGTGATGTACTCACACAGCGGTTCCACGTAAGAGATGGCACCATCTCTTACGTGGTACCTGGTTCCAGGGAACAGCTCTGAGGTGAAATTGGTAGTACTCACTGGAGTTGAAGGTAGCGAATCCTTCCAGGCAGAAGAGAAGGTAGGAGCAGGCAGCGAGTCAGGGAACATGGGCCCTCAAGGAGCGAGTACCGGTTTCCTGATAGTGACCTGAAAAGCAAGTGAGGTCCCTGAGGAGTGGGTACCCCATTAGCGTTAAGAGTCCAATGGAAGATTGGAGGCAGAGTAGCTGGGTACGGAGAGCGAATCCCATCAGTAAGAATTCCCCTTGCTAACTCAAAGGCTAGCAAATATTGTAGGCTTTAAATATCCGGGCAGCGTGATGTCATCACGGGGGAAGACCCCTGAGGTTCGCGCCAAGTAGGAAATAAGAGAGAGGGTCACACGGCGCGCACGCCCTAAGTTACTAGTGGAGCATGGCAGATGGCAGTGCCCAAGCCAGTCCGGGAACGCCAGAGAGGGCGGCAGGCAGAAGCCGCGGCAGCCAAGTGTCCATCCGCAGCAAGAGGAGGAGCAAAGAAAGAAAGGTAGGTGGAGTGAAGCCATCGGGAAGGGACGGTTGCAACAGGAAGCGTCGGTGCACAGCTATTTTCAAGTCTCTCCAGGGATGCTTGATCGAGTTCAAGTCCGGGCCACTCGAGGACATTCACAGACTTGTCCCAACGTTTAGGGTCGCTGCCCTGTTGCAAGGTAAACTGTCACCCCAGTCTGAGGTCCAGAGAACTCTGGAGCAGGTTTTCATCAAGGATCTCTCTGTACTTTGCTCTGTTCATCTTCCCCTCAATCCTGACTAGTCTGCCATTTCCTGCAGCTGAAAAACATCTCCACAGCATGATGCTGCCACCATCATGCTTCAACATAGGGAAGGTATTTGCTAGGTGATGAGTGGTGCCTGCTTTCCTCCAGACATCACGCTTGGCATTCAGGCCAAAGAGTTCAATCCTGGTTTCATCAGACCAGACAATGTTGTTTCTCATGCTCTGAGAGTCCTTCAAGTGCCTTTTGGCAAACTCCTTTTACTGAGAAGTAGCTTCTGTCTGGCAACTCTACCATAAAGGCCTGATTGGTGGAGTGCTGCAGAGATTGCCGTCCTTCTGGAAGGTTCTCCCATTTCCACAGAGGAACTCTGGAGCCCTGTCAGAGTAACCATTGGGTTTTTAGTCACCTCCTGACCAAGGCCCTTCTCCCCTAATTGCTCAGTTTGGGCAGATGGCCAACTCTAGGAAGAGTTCTGGTGGTTCCAAACCTCTTCCATTTAAGAATGATGGATGCCACTGTATTCTTCGGGACCTTCAATGCTGCGGCAATTTTTTTTGTACCCTTCCTCCAAATCTGTGGCTAGACACAATCCTGTCCTGGAGGTCCACAAATAATTCCTTTGACTTTATGACTTTGATTTTGCTGTGACATGCATGCACTGTCAACTGTGGGACCTTATATAGACAGGTGTGTGCCTTTCCAAATCATGTCCAATCAATTGAATTTATCATAGGTGGAATTTCAATCAAGTTGGAAAAACATCAATGGAATCAGGATGCACCTGAGCTCAGCTTTGATTATCAAGGCAAAGAGTTTGAATACTTATGTAAATGTGATATTTCTAAATACTTTCTGAATGCACTGTATATCTAACTACATTTCTGTTTTTTTGCCAGACAGAGCCAAAATATGGTGGGAAAGGTGTTGATTCAGCAGTCTTCTCCTACTCCTGTGGGCTTCCAGATCAATTGGAACCTGCCTCCTTTGGGCTACAGTGTCATGAGCCTTCTATCACAGAGTTGGCAGTTCCGTTCCTCGAAGGCCACAAACCAGTCGGGTTTTCAGGATATCTCTAATGAATATGCATGAGAGAGATTTGCATGCACTCTGCCTCAGTTGTATGCAAATCTGTTACATGCATATTCATTAGGGATATCCTGAAACCCGACCAGTTTGCAGCCCTCAATGACCAGAATTGCCCACCCCTGTTCTATCATAACTACCCATCTATTTTTCCCCCATTAGTATCTATTTATTTAAAACCTTTCGAGCATACCTTATTGCAACCAGCACTCAGGGTGTGATACAACAATCATGCTGATAACCCATACCACAAACATCTCCACATAAACATAAAATCATTCATGAATAATAAATTAGCTAACATAAAATCTAACCGCAATCAATCAAGTATATGCAAACATTGTTGTTAATAATCAAACAAATGGACCATTCAACAAATTTACCTAAACCCTAACCGAACATGGATCTAACCTAACCTTCTGCAGGAGAAATGGACATCACCTTGGTTACACTACAGAAAGGCAGTTTGAAATATGATGAAATAAAGAAATAATACATTATTATTGACAGTAACTTGCCTAACATAAATCAGGCCACAGCTGAAGTGGGTTTATAAACACAGCTATCCAAGGTCCCAAACTAACACAATCAGCCAGAGGCCACAAACCACAACTCCCTAGGAAACCCGATTAACTGCAGCATCCTCAGCTAGGAGCAGCCCACAGAGAAGAAGCCCAGCCTTTCCAATTGAACCCAAATCTTCCATGCAGCACTGGCACTTATCAGTGAGCCACCTCTGTTTAAAAAAAAATGTAATTCAGAGACCTTGTGCGTCTTGACAAACCTCATTATGTGAGTTTTTAGGCTGAGCTCCACTTGAAATCGCATCATACATTATCAGCTTCTTTACAATATCCACTGCTCTCATTCCCCAGAGTCACCTTCATAATATCAGCAATATCTGGTATTGGACAAAGAAAGCACATGGGGCTTCTGTCATGATGTCAGCTCACGTGAAGAGCAGGAACACTGTCGTCATCATCAGAGGGAACTTAAAGAATGCTAAACAGGCCCACATGAACAGAAAAACCATAAAGCCAAGCAAACCCTTTTTCAAACCCCTTTGCACTCTTTGCTTTGCCCTCACTCCCTTATGAGCAGCAATCTACATCAAGGAG
Organism: Rhinatrema bivittatum; assembly: GCF_901001135.1. Lineage (NCBI taxonomy): Eukaryota > Metazoa > Chordata > Amphibia > Gymnophiona > Rhinatrematidae > Rhinatrema > Rhinatrema bivittatum. The sequence continues at coordinate 236,526,694 of NC_042619.1, forward strand.
GATCATTCCCTTTGCAAACAGCACATTTCAGCATTCCAAAACAATGATGCTTCACTCTCCTCTACACCTCTCCTGGGGAGGCATACACTGATAGACGAATGATATAATAATGAGTAATCTAGCACAAGACAGATAGGAGGCCTTCCAAAAGCACACACATCTATATGTGCATTCATCTTTCTTGCATTAGTCAATGATCTTTTATTATTTATCTATTTTAAAAACTTGTAGACAACAGCCTTCAATACCATATTTTGGTGTGGATAACAAAATACATGCATAATTCACATAAAACATACAAAACATCAAACTGATAACATAAAATCAACAATCACATAAAAGTATCCTGAAAAAGTAAAGTTTTAAGCCCTTTCCTGAATTTCTTCAGATCGGTCTGAGTTCTTAATTCTACAGGAAGTTGCAAACTGAGGGCACCATATATGAAAAAGCTCTCTTTCAAAGAGACTGCTTGTGGTATTCATGAGTAAGGGGAAGCATCAATAAAGGAGTCCCTATGGATCTTAATGTTCATGCTGGCACATACCATTGTAACCTACTGGAGTCACATACTTGTGCTTCAAATAAAGCAGTTTGTGCCTCAAAACCATCAATTTAAACTGGGAATGGCTTTTTACTGGAAGCCAGTGTAAATTGCGCAACACAAGGATTATGAGATCCCTCATCCTACATTTGCTTAATAACCATGCAGCAGCATGCTGAACCAACTTAAGACATGAAAGAGCTTATCAGGAAGGCCTACCCAGTGACTGTCACAGTAGTCTAAATGACCTAGCACTAATGACTGTAATACCGATCTAGACATGTCTGTGAGCAACAACACTTTTAATAGTCTCAGCAATTTAAGCTTATAAAAGCGATTTTTGCTACATGCTGCACAGGTGGTTTCATCATCAACTGCAAATCTAAAAGGACGCCAAAGTTCCTTGCCTCATATAGAACAGGCAAGGAATTGCCCTCAAAAGTCACAGACGAACAAACAGAATTTGGGGGATTCTTACCAACCCACAACATCCTTGTTTTTGGTTTATTCAAAGCTAAATTATCCTCTGCTCGCCAGTGGGACGCCACCACTCACTTCACAGGGGTTGAATAGCTGTATGTATCACTCCCTGCCCTATGGGAGACAAAAAAAATATTAAATAAAACTGACGATCATGCAGACCCCTGGGGAACCCCAAACTCAGGGGTCTCCAAGATGAAAAAGAACTGCCCATCCTCATTTGCTGTTTTCTCCCATGGAGAAAAGACTCAAAACATTTCAGAACTGCACCCTTCATCCCAGTTTGATTAGTTAACAAGTCATGCCTAATAGTGTCAAAAGCCGCCAACTTGTCACATGTACCAACATGCCTTATTCAAGTTTACGGTACAAGACATCCAAAAGAGATATTAACAGCAGTTCTGTATAACGACCTTTCTGGAAACCAAGCTGATGGTCATCCAAAATAATATAATAATATAATACTTTCATCCAGGTACTTATCCAGCTGTGATAATATGCACTTCTCAAGAATCTTAGCTAGTGTCAGAAGATTTGAGACTGGACGATAATTGGTAACATCAGCTATTGGGAAGTTACTACTCTTCTGAACAGGCTTCACAGTTACTAATTTAAGACATTCAGGCACTATTCCCTCACTCAAAGATTTGTTTACTATTGCTCTAATTACCCTGAAATGAAAGCTCTTTCATACCTTTAACGATAGTGAGTGGACAGGGGTCCAACTGGGAGCAGGTGGACTGCAACTTACTGACTACAGGTCTGAGTGTGGTCCACTCCGAGTCAAGGCAATTTTCAGTCAGGATTTTGCTACTAATGACCTGTTTAGATAGAGTAAGCTGATTTTGAACATTGGATATATTTTCCTCAAAAAAAAAAAACCAAACTAGCCAATTTCACAGCTAGGAAAGCTTAAAAAGTCAGCTAGAGGTCACGCTGTCAAACTTCTTGCGGTAGCAAATAACGCAAGTGGGCGATTAATGGAAGTTTCTATGCACCAGTTCTCAAAGGGAAGATGCAAGCCTACTTTTCCCTTTCAGGATTTTATTTTCCCAAGAAAAAGTAACGGCAGAGGTTTGCATTTGCTTTTTCCTGCGGATACTTTGTCCCTTCAAGATAACATGTGCAGATTTGAAAATCTAATCTACAAGAATTATTTCCCTCCCCAAGCCTCCCCACATTTTAGCTGGGTAAAAGCATCCGTGTTGTTGATCCCTGCCCATGCTTTCACCCAAGTGGGCAGTTTGCAAACAGCTAATTTACCAGGGAAAATGATTTCTGAAAACTGCCTTCTTTATTATTATATTTCACACTGTGGACACGCTTCTGGACTGCTGCAGGATTTTAATGTTTGGCCACAGAATTAGCTCTCTGGCTGTCACAGAGAATTAAGGTCCTATTCATACTGCTTTAGACTAGCCCCAATTGCATTAAAAATGCCAACTTTTGGGGGCTGGCTCAATAGCTCTGTGGTAGCGCTGCCATGCAGAGGGACCCGAGTTTGATTCCTGGATCGCCCAGGGTTAGGGATGCAGCGGAAGCAGCATTCACTACCCCTGGGGAAGGGAGAGAGGGAGTTCCAGCCATCGCACAATGGCAACACCTAGTGGCCAGATTTATGATTTCAGGGCTCCTGGTACATAGCCCCAAGATGAGGATCATCACTGCAACAACTGGACCAAAAACATAAGTTGGGAGGGGATATAAAAATAAGGGGGAAATCCCCAGCTACTTTGGAAATGAAGGATCACAGCATTGGATCTCCAAAGGAGCTGGAAGAAAGTGCCAGGTGAAATAAATACCTACTTTTACTGTTAACTGATTTCAGATCACCCTTTAGCAATACATATATATATCTTTCACCAATCTGTTATATGGCATTTATTAAATTGCCAGTAATTTAGCCCTCTAATGTCTTGAGTGAAACTCTAACCTGCTTGATATGTGTGTTATGAGAATTAAGCTTTTTCTTGCAAAGCTTTTCCCATGAACAGAAATCACTCTAAGACTGCACCAGCGCATTAAAGCTCCTTAAATATTAATGCTCAGTGTTTCGTCTCTCCTGGTTTCATGCAGCCCTTTGCTCACCGTCACTATAGGCTTTTAGAGCCGTAGGCCAGGAAGGCTTTTGCAAGGTGCTTACAATAGCGCTGTATTTAATTGATAGTGAAAAAATTACTCTCATCAGTTGGCTTACAGAAGGGATAATTATAAAGATACAAACCCCCACGAGGCTACCTAAGGATGCTGGAATGGCCCCACCTAAACCAGCCGCCCCCTTGGTGCTCTGCCTGGCTGACACCCAGCCGTCTGTTTACATCAGGGCTCTGCTCTCTAGCTGCTGAGGAACCTCTGAAGCAAGCACAGCTCACCGTAACAACTCAAAAACAGCTATTAAAATAATAATTATGAAAGATGTATTTTCTTTCACTGCTAAATTTCTGTGGGTGGTGATTGTGCGCTGGGGGGAGGAGGTGGGACAGTCGGCAGGGTCAGATATTTTCTGTTCACACTCTCCTGCTGGGTCATTCCCTGCGTTGGATCTCAGCAACTCCTATCAGAGCATTAAATGGGCAGGTAACCCCTTCCTGCGGGTCATTGTTACTTAGGCAAAATAAACATAGTTTGCAGTCTAGCATCAGAAAGCAGGGATGGGTGAACTGGTCTTGTCTCAGTCCAGGCGCCAGAAAGAAGCAAGCCAGCTCACCTCAGATATTTTTTCCCCACCTTAACTTCTCTGGCTGGGCCTTGGCTCAGACTTAAATCTGAAATTCTCTCACCTCAGCTCAATTCACACCAGCTGCAGAGGGAGTAGGGAGGAGATAAAAGGAGGAGTGGTGATTTTCGGCCAAGCCACTGACCTAGAATCTTTCTGAACTCGCTTCCTTTTCCAGTTGCAGCTAGACATCTATAGAAAATGTGTAATCCCACTGTTGCACTAGAGGTGGACCTTTGGCCTGGTGAAGGATTGGTACGACCCTCTGGTCGGACCCGGAGAGCGCCTGCCATCAGGAGGTGGAGCACAGGAGGAGACAGAGGCTAGCTGGAGCTTTACCAAAAGCAACCCGGGGTTCCCTCAGGTTGAGCCCTTGGTTACCCGGGCCGCCTGAGTAATCAAGGAGCAAGCAATGGTCAGGCAGGATCTCCTAGAGAGGAAGTGCAGAGGAGTGCCCACCACGAACAAGGGTGTGCGGTCGATGTCCAAACAAGAATGTCCAGAGGTCACAGGAGGCCAGAACAGAGAGTTCGAGTGGATAGCGAGGATCAAGGCCAGAGTAACAGTTCAGAATGGTCAGCCGAAGCAGGGATCAGTACCTGTAGTCAATCCAGAAGTAGTCAGGTCAGGCAGAGGTCACGTTCCAGGCAGCACTCAGGAGAAGCCAGTGGTCAGGCTGAGGTCAGGTCCAGGCAGCAATCAAGAGTAGTCAGGAGCAAGCAATGGTCAGTACCATGAGATCAGTCCGAAGGGTACTACCAGGGATGGAGAGACGAGGGTACTACCAGGGTAGTACCAGGAGAGACGAGGGTACTACCAGGGATGGAGACGCTGGAACTGGAAACACAGGAGACGCTGGAACAGGAGACACAGGAGACACTGGAACAGGAGATACTGGAACAAGAGACACTGGAAAGCAAACTAGAGACACCGGAGTGTACGACCCGATTGCCAAGGCGAGGAAGTGGTGTCAGACCACTTCCTTTAATATAGCCATCAATCAGGGCAGGCTGCGGAGGTGGGATCCGCGCCTGGCCCTTTAAGAGGCCGGGTGGTCGGAGTGCGCACACGCCTAGGGGCGGGGTCGACGCCATGGAGTACACCGAGCCCCACCGTGGAGCCTGGACAGGATCCTGAGCGCGGGGGAGCCGGGGACGCTGCGAACTGGCTGCGGCTGCGGCGTGTGAGAACCCGGAGCTCGTGGATGGTGTAAACATAGAAACAGCAGAGGCATCTGGGTATTTTCCTTCTCCTTTGTTGGTTTGCTATTCAGGCATTCTCTGCATTTCCCTCTTGTGGCACCTTCAATGGTAAAGGTGGCACACCCAAGTACCAGAGGTGAAGACAGAACAGTGAGAAGTGACTATGGCAAATGGGCTAAATATGTAAGCTAACAACTAACCTTGTGTGTGTGTTGTTATCCCTCTAGATTCCCCCTTTAAAGTAAATGAGACTCATAGGCAGACATGTACTCATGAATATTATGTACAATGGCGAGAAAGGTGAGCAGGCCCAGCCACGGAGCGAATGCAGCCATGAAGCGCAACAGTACCCCCCCCCCTTCTAGGCCTCCCCCTTACCGGCCTGGGCTTGTCAGGATGAGTCCTGTGGAACTCCGCAAGGAGGTTTTTGTCATATATGTGGTAGGAGGCTCCCAGGACTTCTCCTCCAGCCCGAAGCCCTCCCACGACAGAGGTATTCCCAATGACCTCTTCTACGTCGGATGTCAAGAACCTCCTTGACCTGGAGGATGTCTTCGGGTTCAGCGGTGAGTTGGGTAGGAGCAGGAGTCCATCAAGAAGGCCAGGTCAAAACTAGTGGTTTTAGTAAGGAGAAATGGAATGTGTTGTGGATTCCCATAGAGGTGGGCAGCTACAGCTGATAAGTAACTGCTCCTATTCTTCTTGGTGAGAGAGGTAACGGTGGTGGGGCCGCTTGGCAATAGTGATCATAATATGGTCAAATTTTAATTAACGACTGGAAGGGGGACAGTAAGCAAATCCACGGCTCTCGTGCTTAACTTTCAAAAGGGAAACTTTGATAAAATGAGAAAAATAGTTAGAAAAAAACTGAAAGGAGCAGCTACAAAAGTAAAAAGTGTGCAAGAGGCGTGGTCATTGTTAAAAAATACCATCCTAGAAGCACAATCCAGATGTATTCCACACATTAAGAAAGGTGGAAAGCAGGCAAAACGATTACCAGCATGGTTAAAAGGGGAGGTGAAAGAAGCTATTTTAGACAAAAGATCTTCATTCAAAAATTGGAAGAAGGATCCAACAGAGGAAAATAGGAAAATGCATAAACGTTGGCAAGTTACATGTAAGACATTGATAAGACAAGCTAAGAGAGAATTTGAAAAGAAGCTGGCCATAGAGGCAAAAACTCACAGTAAAAACTTTTAAAAATATATCTGAAGCAGAAAGCCTGTGAGGGAGTCAGTTAGACCGTTAGATGATCGAGGGGTTAAAGGGGCACTTAGAAAAGATAAGGCCATCGCAGAAAGATTAAATGATTTCTTTTCTTCGGTGTTAACTGAAGAGGATGTTGGGGAGGTACCCGTACTAGAGAAGGTTTTCATGGGTAATGATTCAGATGGACTGAACCAAATCACGGTGAACCTAGAAGATGTGGTAACCCTGATTGATAAACTGAAGAGTAGTAAATCACCTGGACCGGATGGTATGCACCCCAGAGTTCTGAAGGAACTAAAAAATGAAATTTCAGACCTATTAGTAAAAATTTGAAACCTGTCATTAAAATCATCCATTGTACCTGAAGACTGGAGGATAGCTAATGTAACCCCCATATTTAAAAAGGGCTCCAGGGGTGATCCGGGAAATTACAGACCGGTTAGCCTGACTTCAGTGCCAGGAAAAATAGTGGAAAGTATTCTAAACATCAAAATCACAGAACATATAGAAAGACATGGTTTAATGGAACAAAGTCAGCATGGCTTTACCCAAGGCAAATCTTGCCTCACAAATCTGCTTCACTTTTTTGAAGGAGTTAATAAACATGTGGATAAGGGTGAACCGGTAGATGTAGTGTACTTGGATTTTCAGAAGGCATTTGACAAAGTTCCTCATGAGAGGCTTCTAGGAAAAGTAAAAAGTCATGGGATAGGTGGTGATGTCCTTTCATAGATTACAAACTGGCTAAAAGACAGGAAACAGAGAATAGGATTAAATGGACAATTTTCTCAGTGGAAGGGAGTGGGCAGTGGAGTGCCTCAGGGATCTGTACTGGGACCCTTATTTTTCAATATATTTATAAATGATCTGGAAAGAAATACGAAGAGTGAGGTAATCAAATTTGCAGATGATACAAAATTGTTCAGAGTAGTTAAATCACAAGCAGATTGTGATAAATTGCAGGAAGACCTTGTGAGACTGGAAAATTGGGCATCTAAATGGCAGATGAAATTTAATGTGGACAAGTGCAAGGTGATGCATATAGGGAAAAATAACCCATGCTATAGTTACACAATGTTAGGTTCCATATTAGGTGCTACTACCCAAGAAAGAGATCTAGGCATCATAGTGGATAGCACATTGAAATCATCAGTTCAGTGTGCTGCAGCAGTCAAAAAAGCAAACAGAATGTTGGGAATTATTTGAAAGGGAATGGTGAATAAAACGGAAAATGTCATAATGCCTCTGTATCGCTCCATGGTGAGACCGCACTTTGAATATTGTGTACAATTCTGGTTGCCGCATCTCAAAAAAGATATAATTGCAATGGAGAAGGTACACAGAAGGGCGACCAAAATGATAAGGGGAATGGAACAGCTTCCCTATGAGGAAAGACTAAAGAGGTTAGGACTTTTCAGCTTGGAGAAGAGACGGCTGAGGGGGGTTATGATAGAGGTGTTTAAAATCATGAGAGGTCTAGAACGGGTAGATGTGAATCGTTTTTTTTACTCTTTCGGATAATAGAAAGACTAGGGGGCATTCCATGAAGTTAGCATGTGGCACATTTAAAACTAATCGGAGAAAGTTCTTTTTCACTCAACGCACAATTAAACTCTGGAATTTGTTGCCAGAGGATGTGGTTAGTGCAGTTAGTATAGCTGTGTTTAAAAAAGGATTGGATAAGTTCTTGGAGGAGAAGTCCATTACCTGCTATTAAGTTCACTTACGGGCAGATTTTAAAAGCCCTGCACACCGGCGTGCCTATTTTCCATAGGCCGCCGGCACGCACAGAACCCCGGGACGCGCGTAGGTCCCGGGGTTTTTGGAAGGGGGCGTGTCAGGGGCGGGGCCGAATGACGCGGTGTTTTGGGGGCGGGGGGCGGCATTTCGGGGGCGGGCCCGGGGGCGTGGTTTCGGACCGGGGCGTTCCGTGGCGTGGCCATGCCCTCCGGAACCGCCCCCGGGTCGGGTCTCTGCGTGCCAGCAGCCCGCTGGCACGCGTGTATTTACGTCTCCCTCTGGGAGGCGTAAATCCATGGATAAAGGTAGGGGGGGGTTTAGATAGGGCCGGGGGGGTGGGTTAGGTAGAAGAAGGGAGGGGAAGGTGAGGGGAGGGCGAAAGAGAGTTCCCTCCGAGGCCGCTCGGATTTCGGAGCGGCCTCGGAGGGAACGGAGGCAGGCTGCGCGGCTCGGCGCGCCCCGGCTGCCCAGAATCGGCAGCCTTGCGCGCGCCAATCCAGGATTTTAGAAGATACACGCGGCTACGCGCGTATCTTATAAAATCCAGCGTACTTTTGTTTGCGCCTGCTGCGCAAACAAAAGTACGCGATCGTGCAGTTTTTAAAAATCTACCCCTTAGAGAATAGCCACTGCGATTAGCAATGGTAACATGAAATAGACTTAGTTTTTGGGTAATTGCCAGGTTCTTATGGCCTGGATTGGCCACTGTTGGAAACAGGATGCTGGGCTTGATGGACCCTTGGTCTGACCCAGTATGGCATTTTCTTATGTTCTTATACCATATAACTACAGGTGGCTTTTTTACAGAGTTTACTGGTTAGTACCATAGTATTGTATGTTAATAATATACATGTTGTATGTAATATTTTTACCTTAGAAGACTGTACTTTGAATGTTCTTTTTCAGGTAAAATATGTTATTATAAATTACCCTTGCACCAGCCCTGGCTTCACTGGCTCCACAAGAGAAAGCAAGTTTTCCATCTGGAGCTGGGTTAGTGGCTCTCCCTCATCTCGGCCAGGGCTTACATTTTTCTTTTCATAAGCCCAGGGAAAAGTATGAATCACTTCTGGTCCCTTTTACCCTGGAGTAGGTAGGCAGAATCAAGCCTGGAGAACCATAGAAGCAGCAGTCTGTGTAGCATGCAGTCACTGGGAATGCACTGGAGTGGTGGGAGGGTTGCGGAGAAGTGAAGGCAAGCTGCAGGCACAGGAAGGGAGACAGCCAGGAGGAGGTACCTGTGCAGTGCTGGGGAGGCTTCTGTCTGAGGTGACTGGACTGAGCTGTGAGAGGAGCAGTTAGCTGTGGAACCAGCAAGTCTCAGGGTGTGATTGGAAAGGGAGGAGGCTGCTGCAGAATGAGGAAGGGCTGGCAGCAAGCAAGAACTTTACAATATAATGCGGTAGTGCTGTGTGAGCACATAAGCAGCAGCACACCAGTAGCATGTTAGAGAGAGTGTGTGTCTGTGTCATACAGAGAGCGACACATACCTATACATACACTTTGTGTCAGAGGGAGAGTGCGTGTGTGGGTGTCTCTCTCTGACACACACACACACTCTTGCTCTCAGAGTGTGGGTTTATCTGTATGTCTGTGAGAAAGTGTTTGAGAAAGAGAGTGTGTGTCAGTGTATATGTGCCAATAACGTTTCTGCAATCTATAAATCTGTTTGTGTGACTGAGCATGTGTGTGTGTGTGACACTGGCTGGCAGTGTAGTTGTCTCATTATGTTCACTAGTTCAGGAGCTGCTTGGTTGGCCCAACCAGAATATGCGGGGGGGGTGTATGTTAACCAATTTCAATGGATGGAATGGGGTCTACAGCTTTGTTTACTCACTGCTGGACTAGGAGTATGCTCTATTTCTTAGTTATTTAGAAAAAAAATGTGAAATTTATTTTGGAGATATTTAGGCTTAATTCTGCCATGTTCCAGAGTCAACTTGATGTGCTTTAGGGAGCTGTTGACACAAGTGCTGCAGAGGAAGTGCATGAGGGAGTTAGATACCCCATGGCCGGTTTTGAAAAATGCCCCATGCTGATATTTTCCTGCAATCTGCCCCTGCCTGGGCAAAAAAAAAAAAAGAGTTCTGGGGTGGGGCCAAGAGGTATGCATGTAAGTTGCTATTTTATAAGAGATTTACCCAAATTACATTGGGCAACTTATTCATGCAATTTTAGCACCTGCTAATTAACTAGCACAACTGGTATCAGACTCCTCTGTTGTCTGCTGTTTTTGGGTGGAAGGTCTGGGTGAACTGGAGGGAGTTCAGGGTGAACTCAAAATTGTTCAGAGTAGTTAAATCACAAGCAGATTGTGATAAATTGCAGGAAGACCTTGTGAGACTGGAAAATTGGGCATCCAAATGGCAGATGAAATTTAATGTGGATAAGTGCAAGGTGATGCATATAGGGAAAAATAACCCATGCTATAATTACACGATGTTGGGTTCCATATTAGGTGCTACAACCCAAGAAAGAGATCTAGGTGTCATAGTGGATAACACATTGAAATCGTCGGTTCAGTGTGCTGCGGCAGTCAAAAAAGCAAACAGAATGTTGGGAATTATTAGAAAAGGAATGATGAATAAAACGGAAAATGTCATAATGCCTCTGTATCGCTCCATGGTGAGACCGCACCTTGAATACTGTGTACAATTCTGGTCGCCGCATCTCAAAAAAGATATAATTGCGAAGGAGAAGGTTCAGAGAAGGGCTACCAAAATGATAAGGGGAATGGAACAACTCCCCTATGAGGAAAGACTAAAGAGGTTATGACTTTTTAGCTTGGAGAAGAGACGACTGAGGGGGGATATGATAGAGGTGTTTAAAATCATGAGAGGTCTAGAACGGGTAGATGTGAATCGGTTATTTACTCTTTCGGATAGTAGAAAGACTAGGGGACACTCCATGAAGTTAGCATGGGGCACATTTAAAACTAATCGGAGAAAGTTCTTTTTTACTCAACGCACAATTAAACTCTGGAATTTGTTGCCAGAGAATGTGGTTCGTGCAGTTAGTATAGCTGTGTTTAAAAAAGGATTGGATAAGTTCTTGGAGGAGAAGTCCATTACCTGCTATTAAGTTCACTTAGAGAATAGCCACTGCCATTAGCAATGGTTACATGGAATAGACTTAGTTTTTGGGTACTTGCCAGGTTCTTATGGCCTGGATTGGCCACTGTTGGAAACAGGATGCTGGGCTTGATGGACCCTTGGTCTGACCCAGTATGGCATTTTCTTATGTTCTTATGTTCTTAAGTAGTATGAGGGTCTCGGTAAACTGGAGATGGACTGGGTGAACTAATGGAGGTATCTGCAAACTGGTGACTTCAAGTATCTGTATATATTTTAAAATATGCCTATTTTGCGTAAATCAGGGTTGTATGCGTTCATGTTATATTTTTATTCACGCATAAAATATGTGCATATATGTTTCTAAAATAAAGCTTACACTTTCAATGCAACGTAAATGCGTATGCTAGAGGGTGGATATATGTGTATTTTATATTCTGCATGGACCAGACATGTGCAGATTATAAAATACTATAGTAGATCTCAATTTGCTCATATACACACATATATAGGGCCACATGAAGATCTTTGAAAGTTATCCTTTAAGGATTTAAAGGTCAGAACCAGAGCTTTGAATAGCATTCTAAAGTGTATTGGCAAGCAGAGCAGCTGCCTTAATACAGGCGGGATATAGTCCCTATTCTTCACACCCGAAAGAAGGCAGACTGCCTTATTTTGGAGCAACTGGACACTACTAGACATCCGCCAAGCCTTCCCGGATCCCTGTGACACACATTAAGTGTTTAATCTAATCTCGAACAATGGAACCTCCCTCCTCCCCTGTATACCTGATCTGCATTGATACTTCCTCTAATATGTGGACTAACACTAGACTGGAATTTGTGATCTCTCCCTTTTACTTAATCTAAGTTGATGCCCTCTTCGGGCCTTTTTCTTCCAGCGGTCCACGTTAAATGTAACTTTTGTTTCCTTGGTTTTTCTTTGATTATGAAAAAAAGTTGTTCCTTCAGTTGTTTCAGTTATCTACCCCTGTTCGATGTAAACCGATCTGATATGGTATTTAACCTTGAAGGTCGGTATAGAAAAATGTTAAATAAATAAATAAATAAATAAATAAATACTAGGACCTTAATCAGAACTGTCAAATATGACCGATCTAAAACAACAACTCAGTAAGTAATAGTGGGTAGAAGAAGCATTAAACTGGCCTACATGATTCACCCATGGGGAATAGAGGGAGCAATATGAACACACTCCAATATGTTTACCCTTGAAATATACTTTGAAGGCATCTTTTATGCTACTTTATGAAAAGGTAATCCCCTACAGGAATTCATTACATGGAAAACTGATCCTCTTGCAATTAAGCAACTGTAATGGATTATTGGAATATATCTGTGCCTGCAGTTAAAGGGTTAAGGTTTCCGTTTCTGGAACAATAGGGTTGTCTCCAGAGTCCTCTTATGCAGTTCTGCAGTGCAAACATTTCCATCTGCTTTGTAACTAAAATCATCCTCCTGTTGACTCCCAATATCCACATTTCATTAAATCTGACCTTTCAACCCTTCATAACTGGCATCGCCAAATGGCTACCGTTAGCCTGCTGCTTGTGGTAAGGTGGCCAGAAGCATGCAAGAAGTCTCTCAGTGCATCTCAGAGCGTACCCTATCCCAGTGCCTCAGCTTACTCAGCTGGAACTGGATCATCATGTTATAAATTTCAGACCTTCCCCATCCCATGCAGGCTTCTGGAGAGTTATAATAGTGAAATTGTGATGACCTGCTAACGCATGAAAAATGCTGGATAAATCTGAATAACTATTGTTATTTATAACTTTCTTACGTAGATCCCTTGGGGGGCTGTGCAAGGCAAGGCAGTAGGATCTAAATAATCCAATTTTAAGTATTTATCCTATATGTATTGTCAAATTTTGTGACATCTGATGAGTGTTTCATGAGCTTTAATGCCATTTAGAAAAGGGTTGGGTGAGGCTGGCCCAGTGGTTCATCGGCAGTGGGAGATACTCATGTTCAGCTTCCAGGCCCAGCTTTCCATCCCAGGACCAGCTAGGGCTGGGGATACTGAGGAGGTAGCACTCACAGACCCTGGGAGGGAGGGGGAGAAAGTCTCAGGCGTTGCTCAATGGTGGCACCTACTGGCTGGAACTGGTATGAACATATACCGGGCTCTGGAGGGAGGTTCTGTGGCTCCCAACCAAGGACGGCCACTGCCATAGCTGAGCTAAGGAAGGTTATAAAAACAGGGGGGGAACACACCCAAGGTCAATACAAATTAAGTCTCATGGCACCATTGCTCAATAAAAAGCCATCTATGAATGAGCTGGAAACCCAAAAAAAAACAGGAGAAAATTTCTGGGCCCAAAAAAAACCAAAAAACCCAATAAAAACAAAATTACCTGGACGATGTGAGAGCAGCATGCGATCAAATCTTCCAATTCCTTGGGGGGGTCACACTGCTAAGAGTGTGATTAATCCTAGAATCCAGCTCTGAAAGGGGGGAGGCTGGGATGCTATGAGTGAAGAGCAGGAAATGGGGCATGGGGTAACGCGGAGGCGAATGAAGGGTGGACGACCAAACTACCTAACCAGGGCTGCCGACGGGTTTCATATCATAAAGGGCAGGCTCAGCCCAGCCTGGTTTCGCCCCCCATTGCACTGAACACCCATGGGATAGTAAAGTAGGTTATAGACATAGAAATGCTATTATTATTATTACTAGGGGCTGTGCCCCTGCTCACTTCACTTACCGACCCTGCTCTAGATCCCATGTTCGTGCCTAGGTGGAAAATGCAAGCTGGGTAGGGCAAGTGACTTTAATGAAAGGAAGGTGGGGATAGATGTAGAATTCTCCACCCCTTCCCCCTCCCCCCCCCCCCCCCACTTGACTGAGTGTGCGTGGGTGTTAAAGGAACCCCCAAAAAGAGAAAGTGATAATTGCCTGGCAATGCTAAGAAGTGGGTTTTACGACTCCCTCAGCTGGATGTGTACATTATCGGTGTCTTGTATTTGCTCTGTTGCGGGGGAGGAGGAATGGGGTAGGTGTCTGTGTGTGTGTGGAGAGCGTTCACTGGAGGATGTAGGTCAGAAGGCTTGCAGAGGGTGGGTGGGGGTGGGGCTGCAATATGTGTTGTTGGGTTGGTGTCGGGAGTGAGAGTGGTTGTGGTGCGTGGGCACTTTTCCCCCTTACTCTCTCCACATTCTCCCCTATTCTTCTCCTCCCCGCCTGTTTGAGAATGGTGTGTAAATGCTGTGTTTTTGAGTGGTGAATGTGTAAGTGATATCTGGAGGTGAAGGGAGAGTGTGTGTGCTCCCGTTTTCCACCCATCCTCCCCTCCCCAAGGTACGAGTGTGTGGGTGCATGTGCACTTTCTCCCACTCCTATCCTATGTGTGTGTGTTATGGGAAAGTGAGAGTGAGGGTGTGTGTGTGTGCTCGGGGGGTAGACCATTCCTCTTTGCAATCTCTACAGACTCCCTCTCCTCCTGTGTGGGGAAGTGAGAGGATGTGTGTGTGTGTTTGTTATAGGGCTGGTGTGAGTTGAGCTAGGGATGAATTGGGTATATGTGCATGTCTGGGAGAGAGTGCGCTGGGTGTGTGTGTGCACACTCTCCCCCTCACAACTTTGCCCTTCCACCCCTCTCTTCCCCCCAGGTATGTAGTGGATGGGTTGTGTGTATATGTTATGCGATTGGTGTGAGTGACTGGTGTGTGAGTAACTGAAGGGGTGTGTACATGTTGGGGAACGGCTAGGCATGTGGGGTGTGTGTGGGTGGGGGAATTGGGTGTGATTTGGAGAAAGTGAGGATGGGGGTCTGTGTGTGGAGGGGAATTAGCCAGTAGAGGGGAGTTGGGATGCATGTGTGTGTGTGGGGGGGATACGCATGTGTGTAGCATGGGACTGCATGCGTGTGTGTGGGAGGTACATATGCAAATGGGGGTATATGTGTGTGTGGGGAGTGGAGGTGTACCCATGTGTGTATGTAGGGTGGGGTATACGTGTGTGTGGTTTGTGGGTTAGGACTGTGCGGGTGTGGGATGACAGTGTGTGTGTGTTTGGTGGGGCGGGCAGGTGTGGGGTGTAGGATGTGCGTGTGCGCATGTCTGAGATGTGAGGTGGGTGTGCAGGTGTATAGGGGTGGGGATGTGAGGTGGGGTGCGTGTGGGGCAGCTTAGGGGTACACGTGCAATTGTGTGTGGAATGGTAGGGTGGTAGAGAGGGGTGCACAAGTGTGTGTGAGGTGCTGGGCGGTGTAGTGGGAATGCATGTGTGGTGGGGAACATGTGTATGTGTTGGCTGGGGGTACATGGGGGGCAGGAGTGCAAATGTGGGGGAGGTGAGTGCACATATGTGCAGAGGGAGTGAGGTGGTGGAGTGGGTGTGCACCTGTGTGGGATGCTAGAGTGGGGATGCATGTGTGTGCTATGGTGTGGCATGGGTGGGTGTGGTGGGGATGCGTGCATGTGCATGTGTGGAGTGTGTGTGTGGGGAACACATGTGCATGCTGTGGTGTGGCATGGGTGGGTGTGGTAGGGATGCCTGCATGTGCATGTGTGGAGTGTGTGTGTGGGGAACGCATGTGCATGTGTTGGATGGGATGTGTATGTGTTTGATGGGGGTACATGTGTGTCTGGAGTGTGGGTGTGTATGTTGGGTGGGACTGCATGTGTGTGTGAGGGGGTGCATATGTGAAGGGGGTGCGGTGTGGGGGTGCATGTGTATGTGGGATAGTGAGGTCGACTAGGTGTGCACATGTGTGGGGGTGGGGGGATGGGGAGCATGTGTGGTGTGGGGATGTATGTGGTAGGTTGACATGGGGATGCGCATGTGTGCGTGGTGGGGATGTGTGTGTGTGGAGGGGTGCATGTGTGTGGGGGTGCGTCTGTGTGAAGGGGTGCATGTGTGTTGGTGCATGCATATGTGTGAAGGGGAGTGTGTGTTTGTGGTGTGGGAATATATTTGCAGGAGGAGAGTAGGGAGTGGAGCTGTTGTGTGTGTGTGTGTGGGGGGTGGGGGGGGGGTGCTCTTTTAAAAAGCAAAGTCACATTTGCCAGAAAATCCACAGCAGATCCCAGTGTGAACAGAGAACAATTCTCCTTTACATTGCAAAAGTTTACATAAGGGTGTGCATACATATTTTTTTATTTTATTTTTCATTAGATTTTTGTTTTGTTTCCTTTTTTTCATTTCCTTTCCTTTCTACAATAAATGCGTTTCCCATAGACTCGTTTGTCATGTATGTTTGTTTTGACTAGATTGTAAGTTCCAGCGAGCAGAGACTGTCTCTTATTTGTATCTGAGCAACACTGTGTATATCTAATAGCACTTAATATTTATATAAAGTACTAGTAATAGTAGTTTATTTGAAATGAGAAAACAAACAAAGATCTGGGAAAGGTGGTGAGGAGGGGATCAAGAAAGGGTCCAGCAAGGGCTTGTGTATTGTTTTTTGCAGCTTTGTGAACTGTTTTTAAAACAAAATGAACAAAAACAGTAAAATTCCATTCGTTTTTCTTTCGTTTCATTCTCAAAACAAAATGGGCCATTTCGTTAGCGGTCCCCATTTCGTTCCCAACGAATGTACACCCCTAGATTTTCAGTGGCAGTTCTCCTCTGCGCTGCGGACACGATTACAGCAGGAGGTGGCAGCAGTTCTCCTCGATGCCGCGCACATGACTGAAGCACAAGCAGGCGGCAATTCTGCCTCATGCTACACAAGGGACTCTAGCATAAGCACGATGGCTGTTCCCCTAATAACAGCTGCCTGGCCACCTCAGTGGACGCAGTGTAAACGGCTTTGCTTCCACCAAAGTAATTCTGGCCCTTTGTACCTCTCTGCGTGGCTCGTGCTCCCCACACCCGGACAGCAGCCGTTGGAGCTGCTGCTACTATTTTCTGAACCGCAGCTGCTGAAGTGAAACATCTGAAAGTTTCTCTTCTCCAGGAAATTATCAGTAAACTGTGTTTGAGTGCAGGGTGACAGAAGCCCTGAAGGGCTATGAAAATATTCGTAGCCAAATGAAAAACTCATCCTTTTGCCTTTGGGGGGGGGAGGGGGGAGCGCATACATTTTGGAACCTAAAAGATTGATGGGGCCAGGTCAGGGGAAGTAAGCCAGGCATCTAAATGTAGGCGAATCAATAGCAGGCCCAATTTATGCACCTCGGTTGTACGCTCCCAAGACAGGTGCCTGTTTGCAGCTGAATTTAGGGGCCGGTGCAATACAGTGCTCTCAGCCGGGCGCACTGTATAACCCGCAGTTAGACGCGGGTTGTACAGGCGCTAGGTAATCCCCTTATTCAAAAAACAATAAAAAAAAAAGTTAAAACAAAGCTCAGGCAGTCAGGTGCAGGAAACGGATGCGCAAGTTGACAAACGTCCGTTTTCTGAACCCCCGGCTGTCCGCCGTTTAGGAAAAAACAACACCGATAAATTCAGCGTCTGTTTTCCTAACCGGCAGACGGCCGACGCTCACGGGCTCCCATTATCAAGGAGCGACCCCTAATTTAAATATTGCAGGGCGCCCCCAGGAGGGGCGCGTTAGGGAAGCAGGCGCTGACTGTTCAACACCCTCTTTCAGCGCACAATTATTGCATCGGCCCCTTAGGAAGCAAAAGCATGTGCTGACATAGGCTACTAAATTTAAGGGCTCAAATATGGTCCTCGTAGTGACACGAAAATGGTAGTGGATATGGGCAGATAAGGAACCTCTGTCTCAGCCGGTCTGCCTGGTTGTACTCTTAAACTGAGGGTATCCGCCCTGTCCACTGTAGAAGCTCGCTCACCTACACTGCTGCAGCTGGTCATCGCCCTTCCTGTCCCGTGTATCATCTCGCGTAGTGCTAAGGAGATCGCCCAGCGGTTAAGTCATGCAAGCTTGACCATCTGCAGGAAGCACTTCTTCTTTCCAGTTATACACATGACTGCAGCCAATGTATTATACAGTAGCACTTTTGGGGCCTTGTCATACATACATAAATATTTTTACTCATTGTTTCAGAGCAAAGAGAGGAATGGTTAAAGAGGAGACAGAAGCAGTCATTCTGCATTTTCCTTAAGGTAAGTCAAATCAAAATTACTTCTCCATGCAAGCAATGGGGCAAAATCTAGGCCACGCTCAGACTGCAGCTTATAACATGGAGCTACCTTGTCACCCTACGCCTTACTTTTATTCTCATTTTTATTCTGCTGTTTAAAGAAATGCAAAGCTAACATATTTCACTTTCTATTCCTGAAGGCATTATAAAAGGAATATCTTTTTGAGCGATGCTACTTCTGTAATCAAGGTGTTTCCAGTTCAGTCTCCGGTGTCCTGGCTCTTGCTTATTGGGGAAACCCTGTGCCTCTCCGTGGACCTATGCCAGCGCGGACACTTGGCTTGGGAAGAGTAATTTTCCAACTCCCTGCCGAGCTTGCAGTCTCACAGCTATGCCTCGTGGAGTTTGCCTTCGAAAATGTGGCTGGCATGCCCAGCGCAGGGCAGGTACAGAAGTCCCTGCACTGGGGGAGGGAGGAGGGGGGGGAGGGGAGTGGGCAGGTGCACAGCACACACTGGAAAGTATGCACAGAGATTTGAAAATGAAATATCTGCAAGTACTTTCGCTCCCTCCAACCTATCCTCCCACCCCCTCTTTTAATGCAGGTAGAAGACTGCACATTGCGAACAACATGCATGCTTTTATCGGGGGATTTTCAAAACTCATTTTTACATGGGTAGTCTCTTGATTATTACCTTCACTATTTTTTTCTTGCAGGGGGGGGGGAAGATTCACAGTCCACGCTTATGCTCTTTTGGCCATTAGGGGGCAGCAGCCCACGAAACTGTGGTCTGTGGTATTCTCCTCACACGTAATCCTAAATGCATCAATCTGCCCTCTTCCCCACCACCTCCACTACTACTACATCCACAGCAATTAAAGTTCTGTGACTGCATTATAAAAACATCACAGGGATCATCACGGTGTTGTGTGGGGCTAGAACAACTGGGTCCGAGACGCACTGCTAAAACTGCCACCGGGACTTGGCGCGCCTCCCCCCCTATTGCCTTAAAATCTCCACTGACCTAATGAAAAAAACCCCGCACGGACCCATTACAGAGAACGGAAGGTGGACTTTCCCCACAGTGTTCAAAGTAACAACGCTCCATCCCCTTTCATGCGTGCACAACAGCTGAACATAAAATACAGAAGAGATGATTCTGTTTGCCAAAGGCATATAAAAAGATATCCTCTTTGGGCTATCCCACTTTTCAAAATTGCCAAATGGTCTGTGTCAGCCGGCAGACTTTAATCCCTTTTGTCTGGACGTTTTTTTATTAGTTGATGCTAAAACCTGATGAAATCCTTACTTTTCCATGTGCTTCCCTCCCCCCCCACTTCTTGGTGATGTCACCCATCCACCTCCACACAATGACTCAGAGAGCCGCTCTCTGCACCATCACCCCCGACGGGCTAGGCTGGCTCACGCCAGACCCGAGAGCTAGCTTTCTGTTGCACATTGACATCAGAGCATAATTTATATTCTGCCTGCTGCAGACGGAGCTGGACACGTCTTCTGTGGGAGTATATGGTATTACCGTCCGCCTGCGCGGCCAGATCAAGTGGGACGCCGTGGCAGGCGAGGGAGGAAAGGGTTGGCTTGTGCCATGAAGCCCATGAAATAGGAAGTGCTTGGAAATCATTTTCTTGTCCAGCTTATCCAAGTTGTCACACACATACACACACACACACACACACACACACACATACACACGCACTGTTGAATGATTAAGGGATAATCACAGGGAATCCTTAGCCACCCGGGGAAGAAGTGAAAGGAAAGCCTGAGATTTACTAGGGTCGATGGCACTGCACCAGAAAGTAAATTGGGCAGACTAGACGGGCCTTACGGTTCTTACGTGTTGTCATATTCCTGGCTTCTGTGATTACAGTGAAATCAGATGGAGGGCAGACAGCCTACAAGGATTCCTGTGAATTGCATATAATTTCAACGTCCAAATATTAGGGATGTGCTGTTGTTTGAAAAGTATATGTAAGGCGGTGCAGGCTGGTCCTGCGCCACCGATCCTAACTAGGGCGCAAACGCGCACGGGCGGAGCAGCATGGGGGAGGGGGGTAGCGCAGGAGAGCGTTGGGGGGGGGAGGTGCAACACCATTGGCCGTTGCCATAGCAGCCGGTCGGTGACTCTCTACCTGGGTAACATCAAGCTAGGTTGAGAGACTCTTGCCCAAATCTCATCTTTGGGTGAGTTTCCTCACTCCGAAGGCCAGCAAATCTTCACAAGAGACCACTGTTCTGTTCGTAGATGTCACGTAGCATGTCAAAGTGGCCCCTAACCCCCTACACACTTACCTAATTCCCACCTCAAGTTACTAGGTGGGCCTATCCTAGGGATACAAATACCCATCTAACGGGACATGCTATTATGGCCAGTCTCTCTCTCTCTCTCTCTCTCTCTCTCTCTCTCTCTCTCTCTCTCTCTCTCTCTCTCTCTCTCTCTCTCTCTCTCTCTCTCTCTCCTAGATGATTAATTACCTTTTAGAAAACATTTTTTTAAGATTGCTCCTAACAGAATATATTTAACTCTGTATTTGTACGTAAGATCAGATTATTGCTTAGCTGTATTTTTATTTAATTTGTGGTGTATATTTTATGATTTGATTTATTATCTGTGATTGATGTGTTTGTTTATATGTCTGGTGTTGTGTTTTAGTTATTGTTGAAACTTGTATTTTTGTTGTATGTACGGTTAATACACCTTTGAGCATGCTGAAAAGGAGTCCTGCAGCAGAATTATGAAGAAGCTGGAGAGACCAAGGGAGAAGTCAGGAAGATCAGCCAGAAAAGTGAAATAACAGTCTAGGACCAGTGGTGAGTTTATGCTGGGTCACTGACCTGGAACCTTTTGTAACAGTGTCCGTGTGGGCTGAAGGGAAGGCGGAGGTATCAGTGGACTATGCGGCCAAGGAAGCGTTGCTACCAAAGAAGTGACGTCAGTAGCCCACGTGGGCTGAAAAGAGAAGGGAGCCTTGTCAGCAGCCCACGCAGACCAAAGGGAAGGAAGAGGCGGAATCAGAGTTCCATGGAGGCCAAAGAGAAAGAAATGTTTTCTTCTCCTTCAGATTGTAAAAGAGACTGAGAGAGATAACAAGGGAGAGGGGATGGAGGCACACCCATACCACTAAAGGATGATGGTGGAGAAGATCCAAATCTTCTTCTCCCTTCCTCTCCCCCCCCCCCCCCCATTCACCCTCCTATACCTCCCAACTTTTTGTTTATTTATTTATTTATTTTAAATAACTCTTGTTTAAGATGGTGAGAGAACGAGATAGCATGAAGAAGATGGTGCTGTGGAGCTGATAGTGAAGACTGGAACATAGACTAGAAATGTGGTTATTAAAAGAGACCTCCCCCAGAGTTAATGATTAGGCAAGATTTCTGGACGAACCAGAAAGCGATACGGGGACTGAGTCAATCGTGAGACAGTGAAAAGGAGGAGAGAGGTAATTGTGAGACAGTGAAAAGGAGAGGGAGGAAAAGGAACAAAAAAAGAACCTTTGGTGTGGATGGGGGGGGGGGGGGGGGGGAACCAACAGAAGAAAGCAAGAGGGCGGGATTTCTCGTATTTTGGATAAGTTTTCCATGAGGCTGTGCAGGTCCTGGCAAGGCCAGATTTAGGCCTAGGAAACATAGCCAACCGACTTAGGGTGCCAAATTTTGAAGGTACCAAATATCCAGGCCAAAAGGATGCTGCTTCTGCTTTAGGACCCTATAAAGGCACAGCTTCGATGGGGTGCCTTTTCAACGGGAAAGAGATAAAAAAAACAAAAAGGAAGAATATTGCTATTATTGTTCATTTGAGGTTAGGTAAATTGAGGCACAGGAAGCAGGGACTTGGTAGAACAATTTCAAAGGTATTTAGCAAGGGTAAGTAAGGGGTGAAACATACTTGGCGGGAGTGCCACTAAGCAGATATATTTTACCTGCAGGAAAAGGGGCCATCCAGGGGGCAGAGATGGGAAACAAAGCACATAGATTTGATTTTCAAATCTGTGGGCAGAGTTTTGGGCCACGTTCCACCACCCACAGATGTTGTAAGGAGCAAGGTAAACAGCGATGTTTGCCTCATAGGCAGTTTTTAAAGTAAAACCACTCAGGTAGTTTCCCCTTTGAAATTACCTGGAAGGTCCGCAAAGTACAAAAAATACCTGTGTAGTAATCAGGCTATGGAAAATTGCCACAAACACACACCCCCACCCCTAAAAGGTGGCTCACTCAAGGTAATATACAGAGTCAACGTCAGAGCTTTTAACCAATAAACCACAGGAATTTCAGACAGCGGAGCAGGGCTCAGTCTGGATGGCAGGAATGTGACCGACACTTAAACGGGGGGAGATATTCAAAGTGTTCTGTGCTGGCAAACTTGTGTTTACCCATGTAAAGATGCGATTGTTGCCTCTCCACAATGCAGATAACAGTACGCGAACAACAAAATAGAAAAAAAAAAAGGGGGGGGGGGGGGTTGGAGTCAGCTTTGGGGGAGAGAAAGCAGGTACAGAGATGACGTTTTCAAATCTGTGCATATGCTTGCCAGGGTGTAATTTGCACCCGCTTCAGGGCAGTGCAGTGCAAGGTGCACGCTATACCTGCGCTGTGCATGCTGGCAGGCATCGCCCTTTGAAAATGAGCTGGCACAGGTCCTTGGGTACTTTAAGCCTCATAGGGAATATCATTAATGCCCTTCCCAGGATACTTTTATGGCTTCATCGACACAGTAAACATTTTCATCTGCTTTCAGTCTAATGAAACATGCAGAGAATCCACAATCTCATCATCGGGCTGTATTGCAGAAGTAGTGACCAAGGGGGCAAATTTTAAAAGTCTGCTTAATTTGCAGTATACGGGGGAGGGGGTCACTTTAAGAGGGTCATTTTATAAGTCCCAGCATAGTGGTAAATGTGGTAAACACGGATTTTACTGAAGATTTTCAAAGCAAACTTATGCGCCTTCGAAAATCCTTTTTTTAAAATGGGCAGGTACATGCAGCATTGTCTGCTCACAGAGTCATGCCTGGTCCAGCAGTTCACAACTTGTGCAGAGTAATTTACGTGCACATTTTCAAAACTAGGAAAGTTTACGTATAAATCTGGCCTGTGCCCCCCACTCCACCTTCCAGAATGCCTACTCCCAGGCAGCGGGAAAGAAACTTCTTCTGCCCATGCGCAGGTAGGATCTTTTCACACCCAGTTTGCGTCGGACGTGGTTTATTTATATTCCTAGGCACAATCTCGTGTGCCTGCTAGAGCTCCTTTTGTCCTAAAGCTGTTCATCTCAACGGAATGCGGTTCTTTCACGAGAGATAGAAGGTCTCCGTAGTATGGAAAACAAGAGAAAGCTGCAAAGTAGAAAGAAGAAAAAAAAAGAAAATGAGACAGAAGTCAAAGAATAGAGACGGGGAAGCTGTTCCTCGAGAATAATGGTTGCACGCACCACCCACTCAGCCCAGCTGCGGCCCTGTCTCACCAAGAGATTGCACTGCTGGCCGTTTGCGCCGCAGGTTTCTCACCGGAAGGGAGTCGGAGCAGAGCACTAGAAATGCTGCCCATGGGTGAATGGCTCTGGTGCATCTCCATCTTGCTAAATAAGAGGAGAGTTTGAGCAATGGGCCGGCAGTCAGGCCCACAAACGGGATGCTGTTAGTTAGGCTCCGGACACGGTTCCGTTATTCTCCTCCAAGGGCAGTTCTGTGCTTCCGCTTACAGCAAAAAAAAAAAGAGCACAGGAGCAGTAACAGATGTCAGAACATGCCGTGCGTTTCAACACCTGGGCTGAATTAAAAAGAGGAAATGTTATTTCCCGCTCCACCGTCCCCCCATCTAATGAAACCCAAAGCAATGTTATGTGTGCACTGCAGATTTGAGTTTATTCCAAATTTCCAACCCCCTTGCCCTCCCCTCTCCCCAGCCATGCTTTGATCTGGTTCTGCAGTGCAGCAGTTAGTGCTCTACTTCGGGAGACCCTGGTTCTGCCCATCCTACTCCCTTTCCTTGCCTCTCTACTTAAAGTGTAATCTTAAGCAAGTCACTTAACCTCCCTGTGACCAGGCTCAGTTATAAGCTCTTCGGGATAGGGACATTTGAAACCATGCCAATTAATTTGTTCAGGAGTTGTGTGCCCCGATGGTGCTATATTAATAAACACTGAGATATGGGTTAGCTGGGCAGCCATGTCAATATGCTGATAAAAAAAAAGTGCTACAAAATATATTTTTTAATCTTTAAAACACCAGACTTCAGTGTAAAAATTGTCTAATCAAGACCATGAACTTTACTGTCCTTAAAAATCTGTGCCTTCCCCTATACCATTTCCTAAATTTAGATAAATTCATGTATGAACAGAGCAGCGCCAGCTCTTACTGATGACCTGGGCAAAGCATGGGTCTGCACGATTTGGGCACATTCACAGATAAAAATTTGTCTGTTTTCTTGCAAAATTCAGCAAGCTTGACATTTGATTTCTTGGGGTGTACATTGTTTCTCTGTGACCTCTGGACTTTTCTAGGACTGCTATGTGTGGCCTCCTATTTTCCCGTTGCATTTCAGTTGACCCCTGGAGTGTAAAGCTGTTGGCGCTAAGTAATATTTCGACTTGCTCTTGACTGGAGGATGACACGTTACATTCTCTCTGACTCATTTCAGAGGCCTCTTATCTAGTCATCATGCTCCTTGCTGAAGGATAGAGCATACCTGATTGTTCCCTCAGAGCTGTTAGGGGGATTCTACTCTACGTCTGCTATTTAAAAATATATACTTAAGAGACAATCGGTTCCTGAAAAACGTGTTGTAGATTGAAACATAACTTGAAACCATTGTCCCATTAGAATAATGTTATAAATGGAGGACTGGTTCTGGCACCAAGGCTCGATACCCTATTTTCACCAAAATAAGCAGGAACTGAGTAATATATAAAAGCATAGATACTTTTTATAGCATTATACTATTATAAGCTGAAAGAAGAAGTGCCTGCAGAGCAGTGGACATTGCACTTTCTTCCGAGGAGAGGATGTCACCAGCGCTGTTCCTGCTGACATTATGACACTAGGCCTCACAGTCAGCAGTGCACCAGGGTTTCCGGAAGGTACTTGTGCGTTGTAGAGTTGAAACAATATATGGGTGTCAGTCTGAAAACAGTGTAACTTTGGATTCTTGTAACTTGAACATCTTAAAGTCAAGGACTGCCTGTATAGATATTTGCAGCATGCAGACAGTCTGTGGCATGCTTTCTTCTGGTAATGGGGAAAAAAGCTTTAAAAGGTTTAAAAAATGTTGTTTTTCGTATTAAAAGTCAAGCAGAGAGGATGCAGCTTTCTAGGCAAAAAGGAAGGAGGACCTAAATGTCAGGGAGGAAGTGTGCCTGAGCAAGCATAATGGAAATATTGGCATTCTGAAAGTGTTATTTAAGCAATTGTTTTAATAAAAATAATTCTACATTATTTCAGTACATCATAAATTTGATTTCATATTTTTCTAGTTACCGTATTTTTCGGACTATAAGGCGCACATAAAAACCTACGATTTTCTCAGAAATCGGAAGTGCGCCTTATAATCCAGGGCACCTTATATATGAATTCTTCTGCTGCCATTCCTTTTATATTGTCTTTTTTTCTGTTTCTTTTCTCTCCATCTTCTTCCCTCAAACACACAGTCAGGTTCTCATTCTCACATGCATTTCTCTCTCTCACACACACACACTGGCTCTCACTGTCACATGCTGTGTCTCATACAATCATTCATACACTCAGTCTCTCACTCCCACATGCTGTGTTGCTCAAGCACAGGCTCTCACTCACCTCTAGGCCTCCTCTTTGCGGGTCGCCACAGGATGGGCTCTGCAGTGGCCCTGCTACCGGGCCTCTTCTTCTTCTCGGGCCGCTGCGACTTGAGATTCGCGGCGGATGCTCCTCTTCTGCACGCGCTGATGCTTCCCCTCCTTCCTGCCCACGCGGCTCCGGCAACGTTTACTTCCGGGGACGCACAGGCAGGAAGGAGGAGGAGCATCAGCGCGTTTAAACGCGATCTTTTTCTTGGCCTTGCCGATCTGCCTGCGCTGCGCCTTATAATCCGGTGCGCCTTATATATGAACCTGGACGCCTTAGCAGGCGCTCATTGATAATGCGCCTTATAATCCGGTGCGCCTTATAGTCCGAAAAATACGGGTAAGCATAATTATACAGTAAAGGTATATATGTTATTATACCATTTTATGTGCTCCATTCTATGCGCGTGCTCCGTTTTTCCGGGTGTGCGCACCTGCACACAGCTTAGAGGGAACAGCGGTCAGGATGTACGGCGAGTCAGATACTAGCAGAATAATGGCCCTCTCCTGAACTGCGGTGGACACACCTCAAAGACTGGCTTCAGCTTCGGGATTTCCAAGTCACCTCCGCTGAAACCTCAATGGGGGACGAGCTGGGGGTAAGGCAGGAACACAGCGCAAACCCCCCAGTAACAGGCACAGGACTCGAGTCAGAGATGAAAATGTCTCATTTTAATCCAGCTCCTGCTAAACTCCCTTTGAATTGTATTACACCTCCAAACTGCCAAACAGACCAGGAAGATGGAAGTAGCTCACTTCCAAAAGGCATTCCTCTTTTCTTTTTCTTTAAAATGAGTGGTTGTTATTACTTTAGTTTCCAAAAACATGAAAACACTTCTAGCTTGGGGTGCAGAGAATTTTTTTTTTTAACTTCTACTGACAAATGTAATGACTAGGAAAATATACCCTGGGAGGTTTAACCTGCTGCCTTCTGTGCTCTTGACCAGCGGTTCTCAACCAGTGTGTCGCCACACTTCCTTGTCCCCTACTGGTCCAGCTGCTCCCCTTTACCCCAGCGAGATGCAAACTCTTCCTCCACTCGGGCTTGAAATGCTGACAGTTCAGGCGGAACAAGACAGGATAGCTGGCGTCAGCGGCACTAGCAGCATCTTGAGAGGACTAGAATAAGCAAATATGAATCGGTTATGTACTCTTTCAGAAGAACTAGGGGGCACTCCATAAAGTTAGCATGTGGCACATTTAAAACTAATCGGAGAAAGTTCTTTTTCACTCAATGCACAATTAAACTCTAGAATTCATTGCCAGAGGATGTGGTTAAGATAGTTAGCTTAGCTGGGTTTAAAAAGGTTTGGACAAGTTCCTGGAGAAGTCCCTAAACTGCTATTAACCAAGCTGACCTGGGGAATAGTCATTGCTTGTTACTGGCATTAGTAGCATGGGATTTATTTACTTTTTGGGTACTTGCCAGGTACTTGTAACCTGGATTAGCCACTGTTGGAAACAGGATGCTGGGCTTGATGGACCCTCGGTCTGACCCAATACGGCAAATTCTTATGTTCCACACTAACACCAGAAAAAGCCATGAGGCTTTAAAAAAGAAATTACAAATTTAAAAATAATAAATGTGAGGGCAATGAAGACACTTCTCAGGACCCCTTTCCTTTCTCTTCAAAAGAGAAAGGGGTCCCCTCTTCCCTTATAACAAAGAGCTGTCATCCCAATATATACCACAGCAAAGCTCAAATAAGAACATAAGAACATAAGAAAATGCCATACTGGGTCAGACCAAGGGTCCATCAAGCCCAGCATCCTGTTTCCAACAGTGGCCAATCCAGGCCATAAGAACCTGGCAAGTACCCAAAAACTAAGTCTATTCCATGTAACCATTGCTAATGGCAGTGGCTGTTCTCTAAGTGAACTTAATAGCAGGTAATGGACTTCTCCTCCAAGAACTTATCCAATCCTTTTTTAAACACAGCTATACTAACTGCACGAACCACATTCTCTGGCAACAAATTCCAGAGTTTAATTGTGCGTTGAGTAAAAAAGAACTTTCTCCGATTAGTTTTAAATGTGCCCCATGCTAACTTCATGGAGTGCCCCCCTAGTCCTTCTACTATCCGAAAGAGTAAATAACCGATTCACATCTACCCGTTCTAGACCTCTCATGATTTTAAACACCTCTATCATATCCCCCCTCAGTCGTCTCTTCTCCAAGCTGAAAAGTCCTAACCTCTTTAGTCTTTCCTCATAGGGCAGTTGTTCCATTCCCCTTATCATTTTGGTAGCCCTTCTCTGTACCTTCTCCATCGCAATTATATCTTTTTTGAGATGCGGCGACCAGAATTGTACACAGTATTCAAGGTGCGGTCTCACCATGGAGCGATACAGAGGCATTATGACATTTTCCGTTTTATTCATCATTCCTTTTCTAATAATTCCCAACATTCTGTTTGCTTTTTTGACTGCCGCAGCACACTGAACTGACGATTTCAATGTGTTATCCACTATGACACCTAGATCTCTTTCTTGGGTTGTAGCACATAGGAGCACATAGGAGCTGGTTTGTGTTTTATCTTTGTTGTATTAGGGTAACATTGGTGCCTTATGACTATAGTGCTCCTAAACATTCTGGAAATGTGCTTTTGTGAAGAGATATATGCCCTTAAGCCCTTGCTGTTAAGCCTGGAGAACCCTGACATGTAAGTGGGTGATGAGATCTCTAGGGGTTGAATCCTTCTGATAACCTGGGAGTTTTGCAGGAGGAGGCAGAAGAGTCAGCAGCTTTCTTTTTTTGTGTGCTCCTGCTTTTTCCAGCATGGAGAGCTCTAACTATCCACTTTCCAGCTCCTAGGATCTGGCCTACTACAAAAACGCCACTAGGAGGATTATGCAGAGCACCCTCAAAAGAGTTTTCTGGGAGGATTCGCCAGATGCGAGGACTGAGTGAGTTAAAAACTTGTGATGCTTGGTATGGATAAGTGAGGGGAAGAAACCGAGGATAAAAGGTTTCTGATGCACAGGGTGGCAGGGACTGCTGCCCATGGGTGGTGGAGTTTGCTGTCTGTGCTGAGCGCTGCTCTCTTCGGTGGTAAAGTCTCCTCCGGAGAATGATTTGGAGAAACGATATCTTGCTGCTGTTTCATAGGACCAGCGGAATGTGCTAACGTCACTGTGGATTACCTGCGGATGTGGACTGTGTAAATACTTCTGCTTCTATGAATAAAACAGGCACATCTGGACCCACCAACACTGGTCGCAGTCAGAATTTTTTTTCCTGGGACTGGACCCTCCTGGGTCCATGAAACATTCAGTGCGCCCCCTCCCCCCCCCCCCCCCCCCCCACCAATACATGAAAAAAAAACAACCCAATATCATCTAGAAGCTGTTCCACCACAGAAGGTCAGAGAAGATTTCACTTTGGCTGATCCATTACACCATCAGCCAGACTGTGACTAAGAACCCAGCAATATAGGCAAGGATTCAAACCCATCTACCACCAAATAATGAGTTACATTAGTGACAAATATGGAGGCTTTAAATGATAGCTCTGATGCTACCAATGGTAATCTGAATAGGCATCTAAGCAGCATTGTTATGAAGAGCCATAAAACTCTAGATGATGACTGCACAAGGCCTCAGGATACCCACTTCCAGTAATTCCTTTATTTATATTATACAGCCCTCCAGTCTCGGAGATCCTCTGATTTCACTTCAAAAGCAAAAAAAACCAAACCAAAAACATTTTTCAAGTAGCTGACAATCTTCCTACCTTCCTAGCCCCGACACTCACTTATGCAAATACACATAATGGATATATTTGCCAGTAAAAGTGTGTCTTTGAGTGACTAAGTCCAGTTGCTATTTCCTACCTACAGCAGCCATGGCCTGGGGGGAGCTGGAAGAGTGCGAGATGCTACAAGTGTCAGAATTAGAAAAGTTGTAAACAGACAAGCCCAAAAAAAGCCTAAGGCAGTAGAGGTGGGAGTGAGAATATGATCTCTGTCCTTGAACCTTTACTGCACAAAATTCTTACTACATCTGAATAAAAATGCATTTCATTGTTTTGTTTTTGTGTTTTTTTGAGGGTGCAGAAATAACATTTTTCCCTTGATCCTTTGGGCTTTCAATGGGAGCTGGTCCCTGGGATCTGATGCCAAGAGTCTTCATTTGCAACTACCCTGGAATTGTGTTCCCTCCACCCCCACTCCCCACATTCACTTAACTCAGTTCTTGCAGAGGCAGTCCTCGGGCCAGGGACCCCCTGCACCAGGACTCCTCCTGTAATGCTACAATCATGGCCCCTAAATCCTGCCCCTGGGTGTTGCTGTTGTGATGAGATGACTGCCTGGCTATCCCCCGAACTGGTCTGAGCTGCAAGCCAGCGCACAGCACTGTCACTAAGCCACTGGGGGGGGGGGCTCCTGTTTCCTTTCTTAAAATTTAATAACAGGCATTAAAGATTTGATGATTGTCGAACTCGGCGTGGGCAATATACACGGCGGTCAGGGCAGACTGAAGCAGGGACAGTGAGGGGACCTTGTTTGGAGGTGAACCCAGGGGTCTGATAAGGCTAAAATTAAATCCCATTTGCCTCACCGTAATCTTAGCAGATTCCAACTTGACTCCGAGCACTGTAAAACTGCTGTGGAAAGCGTGAGATGCTGAGAAACCTCGGTCTGCTCTCTTCCACCTGCCAAGCTGAGCCACCCTGCACTCAGCATACAGAATTGTTTGCCCTCCTTACCGTAGCAGAAGAACTCATTTTTTGGATGACGTTACTTTTTTTTTTTTTTGCACTATAAAGTACATAAGATTTGGCATTATGGGTCCATCAAGTCAAGTATCCTGCCAGGTACTTGTGACCAATCCAAAGGGGTATCCTCCTTCTACTAATGCATTTCACGTGTCTCCATCCTTCCCTCAACAAATCTGCTTAAGAACTTATAAATGTCGACATGTGTCATCATTTCAACGGCCCACTATGACCATCTGAGCCAGCCTATGCAGAACATCCCAGTCACAATGACCATCTAAGCAAGCCATTAATGGCCATCTGAGCAGTGAGCATCAAGGCTAGCTCCAAGAAAACACTGTAATCCACAACCACTCAGCCAGCACTCACTAAGGCAGTTTGTGCAGAGAATCTGAGTCAGTTTTACACAGAAGTAAATTCAGAGAGTTCAATCAAGCACCATAAATTTACTTTTAATGCAAGGTGGGTTATGCGTAGATAGGAAAACCAGACCAATATCTGAAACAAGAAGGGTTATTCTGATCTGCAATACTGTTATTTTGGGGTTTTTTTTACTGTGATTTGGACCAGATGCTTCTTTGTGATTATTTGAATCCTCCTATTGAAGGAGGCTGGTTCTGGTTTTTTTTTTAACTGCACCCTTCTTTAGAAATGGAAGCTGCCAAACAGTGTGCATGTCAATATTTGCCCGGCACAGTATTCCATAAGCTCTGTCTGATCATCTCCACAGTTTGAAGGTTCTCAATTCCAGAATTTGTACAAATGCATGTATGTATTAACATTAGATCTAACCCTTCAGAACCACAAAGACATGGTCTTGTGTCAAGACTGGGGGTGGGGGGCAAGTCTCTAGACAGCAAGACAGGAGACTTGCTGCCGACCCTTATCTTGCCTTGTTCAACAGGTCATCTTTTCTTGAACATTAGATTTCATTAGTAGAAATGAAAACCAGAAAGGGAAAAGAGTAAGAGAAGGTATATTATTAGTGTCTTATCAAGGCTCTAAACCTCTGCAGAGAAGTAATGTAGCTTCAATACCAGAAGGAAGGAGCACACAGCTCTCACACTGCATGGGCAAACGATAAGGTGCCATCGCCTTTTAGGGAGATGCTCTGGCAGAACTTGGCCTGCTGATCCTATAGGGCCCAAGAATGATTCTACGTAAAAGAAATAGTGTCTCTGATATCTCGCAACTGTCTGGATACAGGGCGCCCCGTTCACTTTGGGTTTCCACGCAAAGTTTAGTCTTCTGTGGACGGCTGAAAATCACCCTCCCTATGAACATTCATTGTGGATATCTGGAAAAGCGCAACTACTACCGGTCTCAAGGACCAGATTTGGGAACCAAGGTCCTAACATGGGGTAGGCAAGAAAGATGACCGCCCTGGGAGCCAAGCTGCTCTATGGTGTCAGTCTGGAAGCTGCAAGCCCAAAAGGGAAGGCATGCATCAAAGCAACCTTTGCACAGGGTGCCATTTTGTTCAGCAACTGCCCTGATAATGCATCTCTACTCCCAATGAACTTACCCTGATAGAGAAGAATGAATAAAAATCAAAAAAGGCTGAAAGGTTTAAATCCAGACTATAAAGTCCACATTACATATACAGAATACTATTATGTATGTCTGCTTCATGGCTTGTTGCTATTTTCATAGTTAACAGTTGTATATTATAATGAATTTGTTGTATCTGTGGATTCTTGGGCCGAGGCAAGATTGGCTCTGCCTTCAGGGAGGAGCCCTGCAGGCTCCAACCGTAAGCAGGCAGACCCAGATGAGGCAGAGACCCGTCAGTACCTTCACCTATACCAGCTCACATTCCCCTCAGGTTGAGTCTTTGGTTGCTGGGGCCGGCAGGATTTAGGTGGATGTCTCTGTGGATGAGAGAAGGGAAGATCCGAAGCCAGCTAGAGTCATAGACCGGCGGCAAGCAGGCATATCCAAAGCCTAAGCAGAGGTCAAACTCCATATCCATTCAAAGGAGAGGAAAAGGGACAGATAGGGCTGAGGCAGGCAGGCAAGGGCTGGAAAAAGCAGGTAACGGAGGATGGAAAAGACTGGAACAAAGGCTTCACACAAGCTGGACGAAGACTTAACACAAGCTGGATGAAGACTGAATAGCTGAGAAGCAACATGCACTAATATGGAGTAGCTGGACTTGTTGCTGAGGTAGTGAGAGAAGGACTGAGAGAGCTCTTTATAGAGCTTGATGTGCGAGGTCGGATATGAGTGCACCTAAGAGGAGCGCGGATGGATGGGTCTGGCGGCGTCCTGCCACGTGAAGAACTGGTGGCATCTCGTTGCTTTGGAGCACGCCATCCCACCACGTAGAGGGCCCATAGCGTTTGGATGCATCGGGAGCCAGAGAGGATGGCCCAGCCGGGGAGGTGAGTGTAGCAGTTTGTGGGAGCAGCCCGTGAACTGCCAAACATAACAGAATTTATATAGTTCTGTACTCACTAAGTAACTTTCAAACCGGCTCACGGGCGCACATATGTGCATGCATGCCGGCCAGCGCCAAGATACACGGCCATTTTATAACACATGCGCGCATATGCACGCATGCTACAGCCTGGCCACATGCAGCTGTGCTGAATTTTAAGTGAGGCTGGGCGTGTGCATACAAATCCCGTTTCTACCTTGTAAGTCAGGGGATTTTAAAAGGTGTGCGCGCAGATGCCAATCCCAGTTTTACCTGTTCGTCCCCACTTCACCAAGTTACAAGATACGTCCTCCAACCCGCCCTGGTTTAATAGCCTTCACTCCCCAGAGTGAGCCCCGATCTTTAAAACTGCAGATCTGCCTAGTTTTCTTTACTTTATAACTTGGGCCTCCTCCATAGCAGAAGTAAGTTTACGCGGCGGAGGTTCTCGGTGCGCACCCAGGCACGTAAGTATTTATGTGCACATCTCTGGTTCGAGCCCTGAAACGCCCAGACCATGCCCCACCCCTTTTTGGAAAACTTTGGACACGTGTGCGCTGCGGGAGATATGCGCGGATCTAGGGAGCTCTTAAAATCCGCTTAGTGCGGGCGAGCCCAACTTATTCGCACATTCTCTAATTAATGAGCACGCCGGGCTTTTCAAATTCCCCTTTTCTGAAAGGAATGATGAACTCTGGTGCTCGAGGGCCACAAACAGATCTGGTTTACAGAATTCCCACGATGAATATTCGTGCAATATATGGGAACCTGCTTGATCCAAGATCCAGGCCAATTCGTATAATTTGCTTACCCTGAAAACCAGACCCAATAGTGGCCCTCACGGACCGGAGTTTACCATCCTTGCCTTAAGACTTCCCTGCGGATCAGCAGTATTAAATAACATACTCAAGGTACACTATTTTGATTATTTACACAGCATTAAACGAAAAGCTGACACTTCAAATATTAAGTTTCACTTTAGTCTCTGGCAGCAGCTGGAATGTTGTTTGGTTTTTTTTTTGTGCTAGACTCCATGAGCTGGTGTTTCAGTCTTTTCCATGGGCTGTTTATTCCAGGCAAGACACCTGGTTCAGCCACACCAAACAGCAAATGAAAAGTATCGTCTGATCTTTTGTTCTGCCACAGGTCCAAGCAGCTGGTCCAGGAATCTTTTGGTTTCCCCTGCAGGGACATGCACATTGGCGCTGCCAAGAAATCGGCATTCTGCGCTGCTTTTTGAGAATTTCAAAATATTTTATTTTATTTTTCAAATTAAAAAAAAACAAAACAGAATATGTCCTGGGTTGTAACGCGGCTACCTTCTCGTGATGCTAGGGAAGCTCTGCACCAGTCCTGGCCTTTCCCATTGACAAAGCAAATGCAAATCCCAGAGTGCCACAGGATGGAAGTCTAAAAAGTGAGGGCTGGGTTAAAATGCTCTTGCTGACTTGGAGTTTACAGAAATGGGGTGTTATCTTGAGTTACAGAGAAATACTTTCATGGTTTGATAAGTAAGTATAAAGGCCCTGCAGGTCATGGATCTCTTCAATAGTATACAGCTGGATTGAGGCAGAGTAAATCCAAAAACATTTAAGCATGAGAGAGCTATCCATTCTCATGAGGCCTGATACCTGAAGAGCTTTCCTGTTCTTGAACTTTATAAAGGGAGGAAGCGTAATCTCTAGTGAATACAGCAATGCACTGAGGAGCAGGAGCTCCTAGCACTCATGAATCTGGATCTTGGTTATACCACTGACCCTTACACTATAGGATCTGGTAAGTTATTTTGAAGCCAGAAGGATCTAGCAAAGATCCTTCTACAATTTTAAAGTGGCATTGTTGTCCAGTACATTGTCTGTAGCATGCTTTGAACACTTTTCCTGCTAGAAGAGCATGCAGTAAATAACGACGATGAAGGTGACGCCTTCAGCACAATGTATTTACTTTCTGGTGGCTTTAAAAGGAAAAAAAAAAATTCACAGAAAAAAATAGTGCAGACAAAAATCTCAGGCATAGGGCTTTTGCCTGACCTTTAAATTTAGTTCCAAATTTCTTTCACCTTTTTCATTTGCTGTTCTCTAAATTTATTCATAAAGGTAATTGTCATAGACGCTCTATATGCCCCCAACTCAATTCAAATTTCAGAATTAGTCTGTCAAATTCTTGTGCACTGTCCTGCAGGTGGCATACGACTGCCTGTTGGGTTTAATACAATTTTTTTTGGGGGGGGGGGGGGGGGTGTAGAGGTGAAGCAAATACATTTTTGGGGGAAGGGCAGAAGAAAACCATCTCAGCTGCTGTTGGCTCCCCCAGCTCCCAGTCCTTCTTCTTCTCTCTCTCCTTCCTCTTTATATTCTTTCCTTCCCTCAGTTCATGCCAAAGCCCTCCAGTCTGAAATGGTAAGAGGCAGGGCACCGCAGCATGTGAAAAAAATGTCCTTAATTCATCCTGTGCAAAAATCACATTCCTTCTATGCTACGTGCCGGAGACTCTATGACTTGGGTATAAATCTTTAGAAAAAATATGCAAGGAGATGGCTTCATTTTTGTAATTAATTAGAGCATTTGGTTAGAATGGGATTAAAGAATGACTGGCAGATACCTCGAATGTTTGTGGTAGTGCATCACGGGCAAAGTTATTCCCCTAGGGATAGCAGAGCTACTAAGGGAATGAAACACAAAGAGATGGTTTTATTGACTGCTACAATGCGGCAAGCACCTAACTTGTTTTTCATCCCCCCTCTCCCAACCCCGCAAGGTTCAGACCAGTTTAACGTGCGCCTCCGTGTATGAGCCCCTGTTGCTGTATGCGTTCAGATTACACTAGGCAGAGCCAACACTTTCATAGTCCTGTCAGAACAAGTTTAGTCTAGGGAGATGGAGAAAAGGAATGGAGGATTCTCTGAAACCCCACATGCACATGCTTCCAGGAATCCCTGTCATTAACTCCCCCTCCATCCCCAATAATTCCCTATAGCAGTTCCAAAAATGATCATTCAGCAAAATTCACCCCCCCCCCCCTCCATTTCCCCCCCCAGCTCGGGACGTGGAACATTTTCCAGCAAAAACATTCTGTTCACCACCATGGGCAAATAAAAAATAATCATATCTTGCATCTGAAGAATACTGCCAAGAAGCCCCGTCCATCAGGAGTGAGCTCTCATTATATCTGTCCATACTGCCCGGCACACAGTACATTATTGACTTCATCACAGCAGGAATGAAGCTCATAATCATCTTTCAGACATGCCCTAGCTGGGCCGCCAATTTTAGCAATATCTGGAATTGGGCCAAGGACGAGCACCAAGCATGCTCATGACGTGATGCTAGCGCAGAGTATGGACAAGAAGCCAAAAATGCTTGCCCACGCTTCCTCTGGCTCACTGCTTCACTCAACTATCCTCTGAAACAGTACGTGGGCCAGTTCCACAAGAAATCCTGAGGGAAAAGACACGCTTCATCCATTGCCCACATTGGGAATGTGAATTTATATATAATAGAAAGCCAGCTCACATCTCTTTTTCTTCAGTTCTGCAGAGGGATGCCGCATACTGTAAGGGTTGCCACCTGACCGAGGTCACCCCAGACAGGATAAGCCAGTTTTGCTTTTGACCCATTGCACCTAAAGACTTGTAGTCCTGCCTTTCCTAGAGAAATTGGAACTAGAAATCCAAAGATGCAGTGAGAGAAGAGAGAGGGAAGACGTGGCAGACAGATGACTCAAAGGTATCATAATAATGCAAAAGAACCCAAATATTTTTCAGTGGTTAGGAAGCGCTGGAACAAGAGGTCACATGTGAGGGTCAAAGGGGGTAGACTCAGAAGCAACATGGAGAAATATTTCTTCACAGAAAGGGCGAGAGATGTGTAAGACAGTCTCACGCTGGAAGTGGTAGGGGCAAAAACACTATCTGAGTTTCAGTAAGCATGAGATAGGAACCAGGAATCCTTAGTTGCGGGGAAGGGAAAAGTAAACCCAAAGTAGTTTGTGATGTACAGGAAGGGAAAGCAAGACAGACTGGGTGCCGGGCCTTGTGGTCTTTACGTGCTGCCATTGAAAAGGGACAAAATCGCTTCCTTAGAATATTTCCTTTGGGGAAATATTCTTGCCCTGGGCCGGGGTAAATGTATTTTGGTTTTTGGGTTCAGGACCGTGGTTCCCTGTCA
This sequence comes from Rhinatrema bivittatum, assembly GCF_901001135.1. Classification (NCBI taxonomy): domain Eukaryota; kingdom Metazoa; phylum Chordata; class Amphibia; order Gymnophiona; family Rhinatrematidae; genus Rhinatrema; species Rhinatrema bivittatum. Next base: position 236,563,808 of record NC_042619.1, read on the forward strand.
GCTGGATGCAGGTGCGTGCGCACATTGGCGGTGAAACAAGCGCACGCAGGAAAATGCAGCGCACACAGGAAAAGGAAACTAGAACGCTGCTTCAAGGCGCCCCAGTCTGCTCACGAGAAGGTGTTAGCACACACAGCCCACATAAAAAAGTTCAGGTGGCAGATAAAAAGGACACAAGTGTGGACCGAGTGAAGGACGATTATAGAGCTCTGCCTTTTGCATCTCCCATTTAGTTTTTTTTTTCTTTGTCTACCATTTATACCTCCTGAAGAGATCCTTTTATGACACTTACTGTTTGGAAAAACCCAAATCTTCAAAGATATTTACTCTACTGAACCCCAAAACAATAAGGATGAATTGACTTTCTTGTCCTCAGTAGAAATATATAAACGGCGAAGGACGAAAATGTTATTCTTATGCAGTAGTCTTTGCAAAGGTTCGTTAATGGAAAACCTTGTAGTGAAATGTCGAAACAACCAAATCGGCTTTTTCCCCACCTAGATTTCTTTCAAGACATCAAAGGGCCAGATATAAATTTTGAGAAAAAGTAGGGTAAATACAAAAATGCAAAAAATCTGCACGTCAAGTTTGTTTGCGCCATTTTGAAACAGCGCTTTTTCTGGGCAAGGTTTAGTAATAATTGAAAACTAAAATCCGTGCAAAGAACACAGTGAGGCCACGCCTCACAAGTCCGAATCAGTGACAACTTGCACAGCACTATTTGTGCCACATTTTGCTGGTGCAAACCTTTTGACGAGCGTGTGTGTGTGTGCACGTTGTTTCCTTTCTGAAGCTGCAGAAAATGTAATCCCTGCACAAAAGCATGCGCTACTTCTGAATCATGCAAGCCATTCCATCTGCAGACTTTTTCTACTTCCCTTTTTTCTATCCTGAATCTTAAGTCTGGCCCATATTATTTGCTGAGCCGTCTTTCAGATCAAAAGGGGGAAGAAGTGAAAGAAAGAAAAGAATAGAGAACGAGAACTTTTGTCAAACATTTGTGGAATGAAAAATGGCCTCTTCACCCTTAGCCATCGAGTACCACAAAATTCCTCGGCTTGCAACTGTAGACATGTGCATCCTTTACGAGTTCTGGCCTTGTTTTCTAGCATATTAAAGGCGAACTGGCATCCTGTCAGTGTCTAAGTATGTAGTATAAGTAGTCAAAGCCAATAATAATATAAATATGTAATCAAATTACACTTATTTTCCATTTCAACATGTGACCTTTTTGTATCCAGTCTACCTGCTATGGAGAGAGGGGAGCCATTTTGTTTGCTATGTTGTGTCATGGAGAACATGTGTTGCATCTCGCTTGAAAGTCAATTCAATTTGCAATTTTTTTTATTTTTCATTCTTTGTTCACATTGTTTCCTTTTAATTGCAGATACATGTACAACAATAGAAAGCAAAAACAGTGACGTCCATACTGAGCTGTCTGCGTGACTTACACTCAAACTCACATTTTAGAACTCCCTCTTGGCACTTACCCAGATAACACTGGATATCCAAGTTATCTGGCTAAGGGCATGATTTACTCCCATTCTGTGTTGAAGGGAAAAATGTTTAGTAAATGAGGGCCTAAGATAAACACCTTTGAATATGGACCTCACTGTTATTTTAGTATGTTTGTGCTGGTCACTAGTAAACCAAATAGCTCTATCTGGGTCACTTGAGTTCCTGTGTATTGAAAAATGTATATGGGTACAGATATCATTCTGTACCCTGGAAATAAATGTAGGGACCCGTCGTTCCTTTTGCAGAGTAATAAACCAGAGAATGTTCTAGGAGGAAATGAAGGTGTTGTGACTGGATTCTACCAGTAGGTAGAAGGACACAGTCAGAGGATGACTTTCAAACAAATGTGCCCAGCGACATATACATGCGTTTTATGGCATGAGCAGATCTATGCTTGCATTTTTTAATCTATCTCTCAAAAAAACGGTGAATATGATGTAGATACTTGATACCTTAACAAAGAAACATCATATATGGAAACATCTATTATTATTTAGTGAGTGGAGACCTCATATGTTATGCTGGGAGTTTCTATTTTATAACTCTCGTTTACCGACTTTGCGATCTTGGCTTTTTGCCACCACAGTCGAGCCACAGTTAGTGACTGTATTTTGCTTTTCGATCATTGGTCACCGCACACTGTTTTTGCGAATTTTTTAAAGGTTTTTTTTAAACTTTCTTAGTAACAATTGAAAAGTCACTTATCATTTCATTACGGTCTTTTCGAGGCGATTACACGCTCTAAGAGCAATCCAAATGCCCTGCCCGACACGGCTCGTGTTTTGCTACTTCATCAGGGGCATCAAAAGCATCTTAGAAAGCATCTGTGATATAAAATAAAAAATTCACTTACTTATATTCACACCAGTTATTGCATTATTATAAATTCTTTTAAAGTGTGATTACATACGCTCCATCACATCTTGTCACCTGCATATGTCTTACTCTCTTGCTTCGGCATTTCCAAACAAGATCCTCCATTTTAATTTACCAGGTATTTAAACCTGCATTCCACTTCAACTATAGCCAATCCCTAACCTCTAAGGACGTACCCATCAGCCAATAGGAGTCCATCAAATGACTTTTTATTAACGTCATCCATTCGACGCTGTCATTCCTACCATCTGGGGCTTGGGAAGACAATTTAAAGATCCACCATTGCTCCCGATAGTTTAGTTGGTGTTGAGAATCACCTCCCCGATCTGAAAACTGCAATTTATCTAGGATGGTCCATTTTAGTTGATCAAACGTATGTTGGTGTTGGATACAGTGTTTAACTATGGGTGCTTCGATGTTCCCTGTACCTGTTGATTGAAAAAGAGGGTAGGATTTTGAAAACAACTGTACATCGCAAACCTATAGGGAGAAATAATCTCCTAATGTATCACAGCTTTCACCCCAAAGCGTTTAAAAATGGCTTACCAGTCAGCCAATTTTTTAGGATGCGGAGATTATGCTCAACAAATGAAGAATTTAAACTACAAGCTTTCAAGATGGCAAAAAGATTATTTGAGCAAGGATACCCACACTCGGTAGTACGTAAAGCATACAAGAAAGCGTTATATTCTCCCCGGACAGCATTGCTAGAATACCAATGAAGACGCTGCACTGCCATTAATGTTTGTGTCTTACAACACACAGACAAGGCACATTTAATAGCCCAGAGCATAAAACGTCATTGGCACATTTTACAACTACATACTGGCATTTTTCCTAATTTACCATTGTTTTCATATCAGAGAAGCAGCAATATTAAAGATCAAGTAGTACATGCTGCTCTATTAAAAGCTGATCAGGAACGCACAGAGGGAAATCATAACGTTTGTGGCAAGTGTGATATGTGTGCTAACACAATCACTGGAAATATTTGGCAACATCCAAAAATGGGAGAATTGTTTAAAAAGAAATGGGCCACAAATTGTGAATCAACCAATGTTGTTTATTTAATACAATGCACATGCCCTTCCATCTATGTGGGTCGCACCAGTAGACATAAGAACATAAGAACATGGTACGCCTGAGGGAACACAGGAGTCACTTACATACAGGGAACTTCGAAGCACCCATAGTTAAACACTGTATCCAACACCAACATACGTTTGAACAACTAAAATGGACCATCCTAGATAAATTGCAGTTTTCAGGTCGGGGAGGTGATTCTCAACACCAACTAAACTATCGGGAGCAATGGTGGATCTTTAAATTGTCTTCCCAAGCCCCAGATGGTAGGAATGACAGCGTCGAATGGATGACGTAAATAGAAAGTCATTTGATGGACTCCTATTGGCTGTTGGGTACGTCCTTAGAGGTTAGGGATTGGCTATAGTTGAAGTGGAATGCAGGTTTAAATACCTGGTAAATTAAAATGGAGGATCTTGTTTGGAAATGCTGAAGCAAGAGAGTAAGACATATATGGGTGACAAGATGTGATGGAGCGAATGAAATCACACTTTAAAAGTATTTATAATAATGCAATATCTGGTGTGAAAATAAGTAAGTGAATTTTGGTTTTTTTATCACAGATGATTTCTAAGATGCTTTTGACGCCCATGATGAAGTAGCGAAACACGAGCCGTATCGGGCAGGGCATTTGGGGAGCTCCTAGAGCGTGAAATCGCCTTGAAAAGACCGCAATGAGCGTACTAAGAAAGTTTTTAAAAAACCTTTAAAAAATTTGCAAAAACAGTGTGCGGAGACCAATGATCGAAAAGCAAAATACAGTCACTAACTGTGATTCGACTGTGGTGGCAAAAAGCCAAGACCGCAAAGTCGGTAAACGAAAGTTATAAAATAGAAACTCCCGGCATAACATATGAGGTCTCCATTCACCAAATGATAATAGATGTTTCCACATATGATGCATTTTTTAATCTGCACGTATGATATATATATATTTTCTAAACTGTGTATCTCTACTCTGAAGCATACACGCATATGTAGGATTACGTGCAAATACATGCAATGTACATCAATGCACTGAATGCACATACTCTTCCCATTTTTAAAAAATACGTGCGTATATTTTACATGTGAAAATAAAGTAGGACTTCCTCACTCAAGTTGGGGTATTTGAAAACATGCACATGTCAAGGAAATTACCAGTTTTGCCAATTAGTCCCAGCAGTGCACCTAGTCCTTCTCCAGGTCAAAACCCTTCTGGTTCTTCAGCCTGAACTTCCCCTTGTTCACCCACAATACACATGTTTAATATCATTTATCCCAGACAATTAGCTAATGTAAAACTGCATGAGTAAGAAGACAAATTTACATGCGTTAGTCTCTTTTAAAATGGCAACTTGCGCGGGTAAATGTTGGCCTCACCCTGGAATGCCCCATGACCATCCTTTCTTAAGTGCACGTATGTGCACACAAAAGTGAAAATACTCACATATTTTGGACTTTCATAAAATCCGGAATGCGCATGCAAAGGCTACTTACACATAATTCACTCCATATAGGAGAATTTTAAAAGCTCGGTGCACGTCTCTCAGGCGGATTTTAAAAAAGCACGTCAGAAGGCACGTATAGCTCCCGGTACACACGCAAATCAAAAGGCTATAAAAGGGGTGGGGCATGGACTGGGCAGAGCATGGGCAGGGGACAGGGGTGTTCCGAGAAGTAAACTTGAAATGTGCGCGTATTTACGTGCACAAGCGTGCGCCAGGGTCCCCTATTGCATAACTTTACTTCTGCTCTGGACGGCGTGTAAGTAAAAAAAAATAAAAAAATAAAAAAATAGGTGAGCGAGCGGGAATTTAAGGGTCGTGGTAAAAAGGGTAAAAGGGAGGCTAATTCAAAGGGAGCGACAGGAAGTCCGTGCCTGACGCACTGGGAATGAAATGGAGAAAAAGGGGTCTTGCGTTGGCGTGCGCACCTAGCACGAGTCCCCCACCTACACGGTAGAGTCGGCATTTGCGCGCACACGTACACGCGTACTGCCGATTTTATGCCATGTGTGCATAATCACGCGAATGTTATAATAATGGCCGCGTCCATTCACGCGAGCTGGCATACGCACGTATACGTATGCCCGTGCGGCTGTTTAAAAGTTACCATCCCCTTTAGCAAGGAGCAGTTCCGCGCTTGCCTCTGGAGAGGTAGGGAGCTAGTTCCAGTTCCCCAAGTAGAGAAGGGAGGTGGTGGCTGGGAACTTGGGGCAAATCCATCTCCCTGGCCTTCCTGCTGTGCCAGAAGAACTGGGGAGGAAGTCTGCGGAGCTGTAAAGCTTCTTCCCTTCCTGTTGTGGAAGCAGGGAACTCTTCCTTCAGCCTGGATTTGTTCAAACAGCGAAGAAGAAATTGCTTGAGGCCGTGAAATGTCTTGCAGGTGCTTGGCAGCCCTCCTGGAGGAGCACTGTCATCCATGCACCTGAGCTTTCTGAGCTGGGAGAGTCCTTGCCTGAGCTTTACCTGTTCTTATCTCCAGCTATTTTTCTTCACCGCGCTGACAGACCTGTTACAGCAATGGTTGAGACTGGAGTTTGGGAACGGCAACTGAATTTGAGCGCGAGCCTCCATTTTGTTAAGTGGACTATAAATATTGGGGGGCGGGGGGTTTGCCATTTTTTATCAGTAAAGAGACTTTGGGAGTCACAGTTTCAGTGTTCCACATGCTGATTTAATCTGCCAAGTTAACCAGATGCAGTCTCTGTTATTCACAGGCAGTCCTAACAGAGCAGGTCTATCCCACGTGGAAGAGCACCACGTAATTATAAAAGTATTTTTATTATTATTTTTGTGGGCTCGAACGAGCTGGGTGGTTACGTAAATCACACCAAGAACGGCCCTTCTTTCATTTCCCCTCAAATGAATTTGAAATGTGTTCCATTTTACTTGGAATTGCACGTACACGCCTGCGGCAGAGCCTCCGAAGAAATGCACTCCCAATTCATTTCAGAAAAAGTTGAATGAAGACTGTACCGGAGTTGTACTCAATAAGGGGCAGATTTTAAAAGCCCTGCGCGCTTAAATCCAGCCGCAGGCGTGAGCAAAGCCACGGGACGCGTGTAAGTCCTGGGGCTTTGGTTGGGGGGGGTGTTGGGGCAGGGTGGCATTCGGGGGTGTTCCGGGGGCGTGGCCGAGGCCTCCGAACCAGCCCCCGGGCCGGGGAATGGCACGCCAGCAGCTGGAAGGTGCACGCAAGTTTAACTTTCTGAACAAAGGTAGGGGGGGGATTTGGTTAGGGCTGGGGGTGGGTTAGGTAGGGGAAGGGAGGGGAAGGTGGGGGGGGGCGGAAAAAAGTTCCCTCCAGGCCGCTCCGATTTCGGAGCGGTCTTGGAGGGAACGGAGGCAGGCTGCTCGGCTTGGCGCACGCAGGTTGCACAATTGTGCACCCCCCTGCGTGCGCCGACCCTGGATTTTATAACATGCACGCCGCAGCGCGTGCATGTTATAAATCGGGCGTAGATTTGTTCGTGCGAACAAATCTACGTCCGCGCATAACTTTAAAAATCTACCCCTAACTGTCTACAATGGCATAATTACGGAAATTAAACTTGTCCTCAAATTAGCAGTCTTTCTAAGAGTGAAGCTGCTGCCCTGCATCTGCATGGATTGGATTGCATTCTGATTTTCAGAATGCTTAGTCCCCAGGAGGGATATGGCTGCCCGTCTGCAGTAAGCACAGTTGCTTGGTTCTGGAAACGTCAGGTCACATCACTTCTTTCTGCTTGGCTTCTGCATGTTGCGAGTTGGCTTGGTGATTCCTGCAGCCCGTAGAGTCTGCCATTCCTGTACAGAAGTCAATGTGTGCGGTCTGCCCGCCCACTGCATGCTTCCAAAGCCAAGGTCGTTGCATGAAAAGAGCTCTCCTGTGATGCCCTGAGCCCCAGTGCCAGTTTTTGGGATACTGTTAGTGACTGGGCATTGCATCCATTTAAAGGTGCATTTTAAAAGCCCGGTGTGTGCCTCAGTTAGGGGGATGTGCACACAAGTCGGGATTACACATGCCCACTCTGTTTTACGCGCATATCTCACTGAGTTCCAAAAAGGGGGCAGGGTGTGAGCGTGGTCTGGACATGGGCGTCCTCGGGCAGGGCCAAGAGATGTGCAAGTGGCCAGGTCCAGCACCACATAAGTTTACTTCTGCTATGGAGGAGGTGTAAGCTAAAAAAAACACAAACACCAAAACGTTTGTCTCGGACGGGTTTAAAAAGTCTGGAGTAAATGGGGGAGTGCAGAGTATTAAACAGGGGGTTTGGGAGGACCGAGCTGTTAGCTTGGTGAATTGGTGGACGGACTGGTGAAACTGGCAATGGGGGTGGACATGCACCCGTTTGATAATACTCGGACTTACGCAGTAGAATTGGGATTTACGTGCCTAGGCAGGTGCCCATTTAAAACTGGGGGTACATGGGCGCACACCTAATGTATTTTATAACGTGCGCAGACGTGAGTGCATGTTATACAATCGCTGCGACCCTGGGCATGCGCTGATGCACGTCCGCCAGTTTAAAAAGTTACCATCCCTGTGTGGGTCTGCAAGAACCCTGCTAATGTGCCTATTTCATTTATCCTGAAAATCAGATCTCTGGGAATTAGCATGCATTAGCGGCCAAGTCTCTACAGGGGATGAGGTGACACTGCACCAGCAGTATCATTAAGCAATAGTCGATACACGATTTCCATGTCTCACAGATGTGGGAGGATCATTCAGAAAGGTAGAAAACCAGGAGAGGGAGATCCCGGGAGGTTATGAGGGCTGATGTGCTACTCTGTGAACTTGTACCGGCTCAGCCAGGCTCATGGTAGCCCCCAATATGTACTGCCAATGAGTCATTTGCTGCGCATGTGACACGTGAGGAAAGGAAACATTTTAGGCACACGAGTGTTTGACATCCCAAAACCATACCCTGAGAGCCTGACTGTATTAGAACCCACCGCATAATCCTGGAAAGCAGAAATAGTCCCATGGTAGAGAGAACTTACCACAGCTCTTGCTCTTGTACAGTACGCTGGCAGAAAAGTTAATTTTATCACCCCAGGGCCCCCTTCTTCTGTCTGATACCCAATTCATATCAACACTTCCCAGCATGTGACTTCTGACTTATTTAAAAAAACCCTAAGCACCTCTATCCAAACCCTGTCTTAATTATTTCTTTTATTTAACCTCATTTATAGTGAGCCAATTCCAAAGAAGATCTTGGCGGAGTACGACAAAAGGCAAACACAGTAACAGAAAGGCCAGATCAAAAACAGCTTCCAAACACAGTGCAAATAAAACGTTAGCATTCAATAAGGATAAACCTGCTCCGCTGCGGAATTCCAATCCTTGCCCGTGCTTTCACTCTGATCTTTCATGCCTCGGCTTTTATGGCTCATTCATTTTGCACCCTTTGTTCCTGTTTTTGGTGCATTCTCGTCTCTTTCAGCATACAAAAGGGGTTGAATGAGCACACCTCTGAAACTCATGAGCAGCGGCATCAGCAGTCAAGGCCTCAACCCTTGAAGCTACTTCTCTCATGAGCATAAGTACAAAAAATTCTCTCAGAAGTAAATCTTTCATTCAGTCCCCTCATTCTCAATTTTTTTTTTTTTTGGGAGACTTATTTTTTGGTATTTTTGTTAAGATAATTGAATTATGAATGTTTATAAAAGATGTATGACTGGGGACTAGGCAACAGCTAGGTTGAGGTCTTGATGGTTGGCACAACCGTTCATGAGTTTCAAAGTTGTACTAATTCAACCCTCTTCTGTGTAGGCTGCTATGCGTCCAATACGTGCACGATTCTTTACTTTCCAAAAAAAGAATAAACCCCTGCCTTGGGCTTGAATATGAGACGCCTGATTAGGGATCGTGCCACGGTAGGAGAAGTTGAAGGCGGCACCATCTCTAAACAGGTGTCTGAAATTCAAGCCCAAGGCAGCGGCTCTTAATTTCTGTCCTCTTTTCCCGCTCTTCACTTCCCCTCAGTTTCCCTCCCACCTACATCAGTCCCTTTAGGATGCCCTTCTTGCCCTCCACCCCACCCCCTAACACCCCCAGTCTGTAGTCTCCTCTTCCTTCCACGCCTTTTCTTTCATGGCAGCGCTCTGGCATTACCTCTTAACCAACTCCAGACCATCAAGCATAGTTTGATCCAGTCCCTGGCCTTTTTTTTTTTTCAGCTTTCAACTCTTAAGCATCTGGGATCTCACAGCCTGCGTTTGTATTAACTGAGTTTGATGACAAATCTCAGAATGATAGTGGGTAGAGGTTTACTATTTATTTATTTATGACCATGCCATGACATTCTGCCTTTTCCCAAAGTTGGTCTCAACGTGGATTACAATAAATGTAACATGAACAGTTTACAGTCGAATCAGAATTCAACACAGAATTCCCCTTGACTACTGCAGTTATCATCCCACCACTCTCTGCCCTCCTAGACTATCTCCAACCATTGTTCTCCCCCCAACCAAGCTCTCCTCCCTCACCAGCTTCTTTAACAGTTCCCTCTCCCTCTCTTACCTCCTGAAGCCTCTCTCTACTTTTCCCTTCAATCTTTTTTTCCCACACACATTCTGCTTCCTAACCCCTTTTCAGCTGCTGCATCATTCACATAGCATCACTACTATCAGGCCCATACAGTAAAGTGCGCGGGAGAGCCGGCGCTCCGAGGCGAGCGCCCGCTCTCCCAACGCGCGCCCAGGTACTCTCCTGGGTGCGCGATTCACTATTTAAATTAGGGCCCATGCTAGCGCGTCCCTAGGGCCTCCTTATTGGCGGAAGCGGTGGCTGACAAGCGGGTCTGACAGCCGACGCTTAATTTTACCGGCGTCGGTTGTCGAACCCGCTGACAGCCATGGGTTCGGAAAACGGACGCCGGCAAAAATTGAGCGTCCGTTTTCCAACCCGCGGGCTGCAGGCAGATTTTTTTTTTTATTATTTATGGGGCCTCCGACTTAGTATTGCTATGATATTAAGTCGGAGGTTGTATAGAAAAGTTTTTTCTGCTTTTCTATACCCTTGCCCGGTGCCATACATTTTGCTTTCTGTATTGCGGGTGAATACCTAATAGGCTCATCAACATGCATTTGCATGTGATGAGCACTGTTAGTTTTGGGCGGGTTGGCTGCGCATTTTCCACGCGCTATTTCCCCTTACTGTATAAGGGGTAATAGTAGCACGTCAAAAATGTGCGTCCATACGGGGGCCAATGGTGCGCTCAGCCGAGCGCACCGTTCTGTATAGGCCTGTAAGTTAGTCTGTGTCTGTCTCTTATTCCCCTTCAAGCCTCTCTCTCTCCCCCACCCCCACCCTTCTTCCTATCTCTCACATACTCTGCATCATTTATGTGCTGCCGCCGCTGCTTTCTTACAAGCCCCCCATGGGCTGATAACTGCCTCTGCTGCTTCTTCATGGCCCCTGCTGGCTAATACTGCCACCACTACCGCCGTTTGCTTGCCAGCTCCAGCGGGACAATGTGGCCAGAAGCTCTGGTCATGTTCCCATTCTGCTTCCTGCCTTGAGGACCAGATTGGGCTGGAGCTCCCACAGTCAGTTCTGCATGGCACTGCAGGCAGGACGAAATTCCTTTATGTGGTCCACAGGCTGGTCTTTGGGTACCCCTGTTCTACTACGTTAACTAATCGAGATATGTTTTTCCTCTCCTGTTTTGGATTCAGCCCTGGCCAGCCACTTGTTCCTATCCCAACTAGTATCACTCTACACCAATCACAATCTCGATGAATCTCCCGGCTGCTGTGGATTCCAGCAGTCCCCACAGCCTGCAGAACTGGGAAAACAGAGTCAGTATACTTACCAGAGCCCTCACGGTCTGCTCTCATAGAGAAGAAAAGAGAAGAAGGAGTTTTGATTTCAAAGAGTTTATTTATTTTCGGAACTGCTCCTAGCTTGGGAGGGAAAATCACCCCTGCCTAAAGGGAACGGGATAGGGTGCTGCTTTGCTTTGCCCTCCATCCAGATTAAGTGGGGACTGTAGTTACCCTGGGTGTGAGAACTGATTTGGAGGCATTTGTTTCTGTTTTCCTATTTTGATGGGAGGAAGGTTTATTTTATTTATTTATTTATTTGCTTATACCACCATCACCACCTTCCTACCCACTTTATGAGCAGAAACTCTTCCTACTTTCCTGTCACCAGAAAGGGACATTGTCTCAGATGTTTGGGCAGTAGGAGAAATAAAGCACTTGAATCTTTTGCTGCTATTGTACCAAGAGACTGCAAGGTTCTTCTTGTGATTTTTTGATTCAGATAAGGTTGTCCTGAGTTACAGTAAATGTTTATTTGAACACCACTTTAAGTGCCCAGGTTCAAGAATGAACCTGTTGCGACATCAAGGAGTGAGAACCGTTGTGAAAAAAAGATCACGTGGAGACACTGGCTAAAGGGTCCCCATCCTCGTGCACCTAGGGCCCTGGAGGCCCCGTCCTCCTCCCCGCTGGTAGAGCCCCGGCATCCCAGTGGCCAACGCATGGTGGTGTACAGTATGGTAGGAAGAATTAAAGATCCGGGAAGATAAGATTGGCCCTGGGACTGCGAGTGGCCCCTGTATTTTGGATATCCTTAAACACTTGGACTTGTCCATGGTGTCCCTGATGGACTGAATGGATTTAATTGCTGTGTGACGCCATCATAGCTCAGCTCAACTCACAAGATTTGACCAGGATTGGCCAGGAAATAGGTGGCCTCCGCTTTGGATACTTCCTTGCAGTCTGGTTTATAAAAGGCTCTCTCTCTCTCCTGTTTTATGTTCTTGCGGCCAAGATTAAAAACAACTCTTCCTGTCTACCACCTACTTGGGAATACTGAGCACCTTCTGACGCAAAATCAAACGGGTCTTGCCTTAATATACGGGTGAACTTACGAGCGGATGTGAACCCAAATGATTTTAAAAATTAGTAATTTAAAGGAGCCTGGAGAATTCAAGTCAACTTTTAACAACCTGGATTTTCAATTTCAACCAGGCTGAGCCTATTCAGTTTTGGAAACACGTTTACCCAAGAACAAACCCCTAGAACGCAGAGTTCGAGCTTAGCTGACTCTCCCATCGTGGTCTCAGAAGCCCTGCCTCAGCTGCCTGCTGCTAAAAGCAAGGCGGTAGGAACAGTTGGGGCTATATTTAAAATTAGAAAAAATATGATACGCACAAGTATATTCTTATCAAGCTAGATACCCATGTGAAGGAGGGCCTGTGGTTACCAAATCACTCGGGGTCAAATTCTTGGAGCCTCTGGCAATAAACCTGATAACCAAACAAACACAAAACTCTGCCCTGGGGCAGAGACCCACACATGCTTATTTGCGGGCATGTCAACATAGTGTGTAAAGAGCCTCCTTGGAGTTACAGCCAGAAATCAGCAACGCTGCTCACAGCCAACGCTAAAACTCTCTTATTTTGGGATCACTTACGCTTATGATTGTTGTTTACAGATATCTGCACAAGAAAACCCCCAAAAAGCAAACAATATGAAAAATACAGGGTTTGAGTCACATTATTTTGAGAATATAAGTTAATGGGAAAAATAAAAATGGAAAGGCATAAAAATTAAATGCTAAAAAAAAAACAAACCAGGAGACTCAATATAATTTGGAATTGAAAAAATGGTCCACACCTGCTTCTTCACTAACTGGGGGCCTGTGATCATTGAATAGGAGTTAAGAGTGATTTAAGTGTATTGGATTTAATGCACGTGATGTTTCACATTAAATCTATCATAAAGAGCTCAACCGTACAAAATCCAACAACCGATTAATCTGGCATAGTATCATAGAGCGCACTGCCGACTGATAGATGGATGTATTTTTAGGAGTCATAACTCTTTCAGTTCAATAATTGCCTCCAGGAACAGAGGCAGGTTTGAATATAGGAAAGTATTTTTGGAAATGGGACTGTTAAAAGTATCGGCATTGTTGGCAGGGACCCCTTCCCACCAAGTGATGCTTGATGATCTTGGATAAACCAATTAGCTGGCGGGGGTGGGATCCTGGTGTTATGGCCTGAAGTGGCAATCTTCTGTTGGCTCTAAGCAAACGGCACAAAACCGAAGCGGTAATGAAACCAGCATCATAGTACCACTTAATAAATGACAGAAGATAAAGGCCAACCGACCCATCCAGTCTGCCCAGATTGAGAGTCTTTCACTCTGGTCTCCTACCAGCTGGGTACCTGAGCAGACAGATTCCCAGTACTTAAACCAACGCCAGCTCTCTCTCCCCTACCCAACCTCTCAACCTGCTCCCAGCATTTCACGCCACAGCTGTCCTAAGTACACATCTTCCTTTCATATCTTCTATCTGCTGTTACCCCACTCCCGACCAGCCTTCTTGAAGGCAGGTCCATTGACCGTTATTAGCTCCATCTCTTACTTCCGGGAGTGAGCAACAGGGAATGAGCTTTCCAATTAGGATCTGCTAAGTACTTCCAAGTAATCCACGCTGGCTGCCCTCAGATCAGGAAGCTGGGCTCCATGGACTTCTTGGAGGGGTTCAACACAAGCAGAGGTAGTTTTATGGCCTTTAACCCTGTGACTGATATTTTTGAAAAACAGATATTTTTACATTGCTAGGTTTTTTTTTTGGTTTTTTTTATATTCCACCTTTTGTGACTGATCACCCACTTCAAAGCAAATTACATTCAGATATTGTAGGTGCTTCTCTGTCCCCAGAAGACTTACAATCTAAATTTGATTCTAAGGCAATAGAGGGTAAAGTGACTTGTCCAAGGTCACAAGGAATGGCAGTAGGATTGGAGCCGTGGTTTCCCTGGTTCACACCCTGCTGCTTTAACCACGAAGCTACTTTCCCACCCCTGTACAGAACAGATAAAACACATTTTTAAAAAACCCAAACATGAGTCAGAATGTTTTGGGGTTTCCCCTCTTCCCACAGGTGAGGAGAGGATGGCAGGGGGATCTCCTCTTGCTGCTCTCACAAGCAGAGCAGTAACATGTCCGGTCAAGGAGGTTGGATCCCTTCTGTTAGATAGAATTGATCCTTGGACTTTAATACCCCTGAGGGTCCTCTGAGAGAGGGACACCTTCCCCCCCCCCCCCCCCCCAGAGGTGAAACAGGAGGCAGAGTTTCATGCTCTCACCCCTGGACCAGGAACTGTCTCTTCTCCTTGGTTTATAGAGAGGAAATTTAGGAAGTAAAAGGCTATTTTGCTTTTGTGGGATTTCTCTTTCTCCTCCCCCCCCCTAATTTTAGTATTAGAAGTTCAAAGGGGAAGGCTGTTTGAAGTTTTGGCAGTTTGAAGAAAATTGTTAGCTGTGTTAATGTTGTTTATTTCGGGGTCGGTTTTCAAAAATGCACGCGTGCATCCATGTGCGCGCAGTTCCTGGCATGCACACATAGACTCGCACGCATGTTATAAAATACAATTCTTGCACACACATGCGAGGCCGATTCTAATATTGGTGCGCGCATAGGCAGGCGGGTGTTGTGTCATGCGCGCAACGGGGAAGGGATTTTTAAAAAATTGCGTGGCAACGCAAGTAAGTCTTTCCCAGTTCCCTATCCCTCTAACTACATTTCCTACCTTGTCCCCTCTCCTCGCCGACCCCTAACCCCTACCTAGCTCTGCAAAATGTTTTGTTTTATAACTTACTGCTCCTTCCGAGCAAGACAGGGCCCCTCCCAGACCCTGCCTCCAGCTCAGACCCCACCTCCAGCCCGCCCCTTTTGGATGGCCCGAACCTCTGCACGTACCAGGAGATAGGCACGTGGCCGGGCCATTTCTAAAATGTGCTCGGCGCGTGCACGGCCCGGCCACGTGCCTATCTCCTGGATTTACGCATGGGGCCTTTTGAAAATTCGGCAGTTTCTTTCCTAGAAATCAGGGCCTGAGTGCTGAATATAAGTCAGCAAAGCCAAGAAAGATCTGCCATTCTCAGAGAGGCTCAATACAAGCAGAGGCATTTTCTGGCTTTTGGTTCAAAAGTTATGATTGTTATTTTTGAAAAGGGATATTTTTTACATTGCTGTTCACTTTGTTAGGTTATTATTTCTGATTGGTCTATAGAAAGGAATTTTAGGAAGTAAAGGGCTATGTTGCTGTTGCTAACTTTAGACCCCCTTCCTCCCCCGGCACATTAATTAGGGGGTTGAATTCCACAGAATAACTTGATATTGACTGGCAGAGAAACATAAGAAAGCAATTTAGATCAATTGTTAGTCATGTGTGAAAATGGAGCTTAATTAGTAATATCATTTTAGATCCTTCTGGTAAGTAATATTAGTTGGTCTGACCTTTTTGTACCCAAGAGAACAGGACTCTTTATCTTAAAGGATAAGATACATCATTCCATATCTCATAATTACATGTGAGTAAGCAAACAGGACTACATGCATCCGAATGTATAAAGTGCTGGACTTCACAGAAAAGAAGCCAGTTGATTATACTTACAGGATAGCTGAGGAAAAAGTAGGGATTTTAATAGGTCTCTTCTCATTCCTTTCAACAGGTACCAAATGATAACTGGAAAACATCAAGTCAAAAAAAGCTGCCATCATAGTTACTACTTCTGCCATTGCCCAGAGTGAGATTCTGTTCCATGGCGTAGAACCAGTTCAGTGTGAAAGATGCCAGCAGGTCAACTCACTCAGGAAACTGGTGGCAGAACTGTGGGAGGAGATGGCAAGGTTTAGAAGTGTCCTCAACAAATGAGAACTACATCAATAAAATGCTTTTTGAGGCATCTAAGATGGAAAACTCCAACGGAAGGGAAAGAGAAACTGGACTGTAAAATGGCAGCTGGACACAGATTACCAAAGCCAGTAAAATTCTCATTTACCTTCATTTTAGCTGAAGAATCAAAGAGCATAAACCATCCCAGGATGAGAAGAAACTAAAACTCATGAAGTCCAAAGCTCCAGGATCAGCAATCATTGTGTTTACGAAGGAAAGGGTAGTGGTGGATGGTGACTCTCTTCTGAGGAACATGGAGGCATCTGCTGACCAGACATGCTGTCTTGGAAGGTGTTCACTGTGCCAGGTGCCAAGATCTGAGACATAAGAACATAAGAAATCTGCAATCATTATCTGAAAAATCATGAAATTATTCAAGAAAAGATCTATGAAGTATCAGAAGTCAAAGGAAGAGCAGCATGGGCATAGGTTTTTCAGCTTTACTCAGACTATAAGCTAATAAACTTCCCTGGGGGAAAATATGGAGGAAGCCAGTCCCAGATGACAGACTATCTTTTAATTCAGGTCTCCCCCACCTACTCAACCATGACTCTCTCTGAGACATCAATCACCTGTCTGTTGCCCCAGGAACATTCAGTCTGATATCTAGAAAGGCAAATACAGGCCAATGATGGTGCAAAACAGAGAAAATGGGCATCTCCTGCCTATACCAACCACCTTGGAATGGGCCCTTAGGTGTTGGTGGCTGGCAAGGCATGGGAAATGGGGGTAGCCCTCTAAACATGCAAGGAGCTAGAAGCTTGGAATAGAGCAGGACACTGGAACACACTAGGAAACCAGGAATACGAAAGAGGACAAGTTGGAATGCTGAGGGCAGAAACTGAAGTCTTCTGGATTCAGCTAGCAGGGTCAGAGCTAGAGTATGAGGACCAGATAGTAGAACCAAGCTCTGGCAACTGATTGAATTATTTATTTTATTTTTTTATATACCAACATTCAATCTGAGATATCACATTGGTTTACATTCAGGTACCGTAGGTATTTCCCTATCCCCAGAGGGCTTACAATCTAAGTTTTGTACCTGAGGCAATGGAGGGTAAAGTGACTTGCCCAAGGTCACAAGGAACAACAGTGGGACTTGAACGCTGGTCTCCTAGTTTGTAGCCCACTGCGCTAACCACTAGGCTATTCCCAGCCTGAGTATAAATACCTGTCTAGTCAGGAAAGAAGATGGCCACTGAGGGGGGATATAAAGATTCAAAGAGATGGGAGGACTGGATAGATAGCCCAAGCAGGTCACAGCGCCATCTGTAGGCCTGAAGTGAAGACGGCAATGGATCCTCACACTCTCTCCAACTCTGTTCAAGAGTTTGTTCTGTATCTCTCTCGTCCTCTATCTGTTGTTTCTCAACCTCTTTCTCACTTCCCTTCCCCCATGTCCGTTTTCTTCTTCACTTATTTAAAAAAATGGCCAGAGCTGATATCTGAAAAAATCTGTAAGGAAACATGACCCATCTAAACAAAATCAAGTTTGTTTTCCTCTCGTTATGACAACCCAGAATGCCTGCATGCATAAGGTTAAAGTCAATTTACTGTAATTCAAATATCGCCAAACTTTGCTTCCCACACAGGAAACTGCATGGGACAGGTGGTGGAAGAAGCCTGGGATCACGTCTGTCTCCTTTCATAGTATTTGTGGGCGCCTGACTCACCTCTTAATTATGAGTTCAACACAAAGAGCTTTCAGAGAAGTTGTAAGTCAAGAAACAGAAGGAGAAGAAACAGTGGGGAGCATGAAGTGTGCAAAATAAATTTGATGGATGGTTAACTGTTCAATGCAGAGCTCTGCTCCTCCTCCCCCGGGTTACTCGAAGGAAGGACCGTGGAAATGAGAAGGAATGAGAGCCAAGAGAGGAGCAGGCCATCCCTGTGTGTTAGATTTTTTCCAGTAAAGTAAGCACTTGGAATATCCTGTAGAATGTCTGGAGTAGCAGGGATTAACAAAGCTGCCTTTTCTTTGGAAACTTTTACAGAATACCTTGGACTGAAGTAATAAAACCCTTGCCAAAAATGGTGCCAAATTTTAGCACCAATTTTTAATAGCGCGCACAATAAAAACCCGCTGCCCTGCTTGATGCTATAAACTAATGGTATACAAATAAAACCTGCGCTAAAAATCTGCGGAAATCCCAAAAAGTGCTCCAAAACCTGCGTTAAAACTGACATGCCGAAAACCGTGGGAGAAATGGCGATAAAAATCAGCGCTAGTAGGAGAAATGCTGCAGTGTTCCCTATCGGTTGAGAGAGGTGACCAAGCTGACCAGTGGTATGACTGGTGGTGCATAGATGTCCATCTGCTTTCTTGGATATTCTTCCTCGCATGGAAATAAAAGGCAGCCTCTTCCAGGGCCATGTTGTCAGTGCTGGGTGGTGTTAGGAAAGCTCTGGACTAGGCGTTGGAGGTTTTCTTGGTGCTTTGTGATTGCTGAGTGGTGCCTTTTCTGCTGCTTGTTCTTCTCTTGCTGTTTCCCATCCGTTACTCTTTTGTATTTGTTCTCGAGTGCTTCTGATTGTTGGTCTGTGATTGTCTGGTCCACTTCTCTATTTACGTTCCTGATAGAGTGGAGTGGGTACTCGTGGCTGTGGAGAGACTGAAGATGACAGAGGAGGGGGCTGTGAGTGGGGGTGTGGATGAGCATGACAGGTGGGCGAGTGGTGACAAAGGCCAGGAGGAGTGTGGTGCATGAGTTGGTGGAGTGTAGCCAGCAAGAGGAGAGGGGACAGGAAGAGAATAGCGTGTGTGAATTAGAGGGGACAATTAGAGTGGGGGGAAGAAAATAAAGCTGGTGGAGAGGTCAGAGCAGGGGGAGAGGGGAGGTGAGCAGGTAGTGGGAGTAGTGGTCGGGGAAGTAAGGACCCAACCCGGTCAACATGTAGGAGCGACAAGCAGGCGGGAACCAGCAGCCAGCAGCTGAAGGAAAAGCGATGTCAGCGTGATACGCAAGTCACAGAGAAAGAGAAGAATCTTCTGGTTTGGTGAGTCTGCGAGAGGCACATTGCGCTCTTCAGGCAGAAGACATCCTTGAAGCTCAAGAAGATCTGGGAAAGCATCGCCAAGGTTGTCAGCAGCCTATCAGTGGCAACCAGTACAGTGGAACAACTGAAGCATCAATTGTGGGACACCAGAAAGGCTGTCAAGGGCAAGGTGGCACAGACTGAGAGGTCCAAGCGCCAGACAGGAGATGGCTCACCATTTGACCTACAGCCGACACTAGTGGTGGAGCTGATCCTGGGGACTTTCCAGCAGGACAACATTGCTGGTATGATTGATTGTATAATGGAATAGTATGCGCTTTTGGCGTCATGCACCAAAAAGTGTGCACTATTTGCTTTCAGTACCCACCCCAAACAGCTTACATTTAGATCATTGTAGCATACCCTTTGGTTTGACTTCCTTTTCAAATTTACTGAGTAACCAGCCTTCACTGTATTTCCCTTAGGTGAAATTCTGAGCCATGGCTACTTCTAGAAAATTTGAAGACAATGCTGATGGTCTTCATGTGTGCATTGCACACAGCTTGCACATTCAGGGAGTGGAAGTGCTTCCTGTTACAGTATGTCATTTCTCTCCCATACTGGGGGGAGATGAGAGTGACATGGGTGCAATTGACTGTGCCCATTACATTTAGCAAGCCAGCGTGCTTCATCTCCTGCCACTTTGTAACCTGCTTGATGTATTCCCTGACCCATTTCATCAAGGCCCTCAGTACCTGCCTGAAATTCCTTGAAAATGTTGACTGGTCTAATGCAGCAACCACAGCCACTGTATTCTGGAATGAGCCGGTGGCAAGAAAATGTAAGGTAGTGAGAAGCTTGACCAAGCCTAGAATGGCACGTCCACAATCGGTTAGAGGATCAATGTCATCTCTGATTTCTGCATAGAGAGAAAGAATTGCCTTATATGTATGCACCTCATCTGTCTCATCTGTCTCTGGTAACCCCTGCAGTGTTGTCCTCAGGTGAAAAATCCACTGCCTGTGTGCACTTTTGTGAACAGCTTGAGCCAAGACAGCCTGCTCCTCTCAGACCTTCCTCTCTTCCTTGGTTTACATTTTTTTCTCTTCCCTCTCTCTTCTTTACTGAACATCTTCTGCTGCTCTAATTCTTCAGTTTACCCACAAAATGTACCAAAGCATAAAAAAAAAAAAAAATAAAATAAAAAAAATATATATATATATATGTAATCCATGTTTGCCACAGAAAACCTCAGAACCACAGCATCACATTGGACTAAATTGGCCACCAGAAACAATTAAACCTTTACTCCTGCCCTGACCTAGGCGTTATATTTCCAGCATTAAAAAACAAGAGCTAAAATCTCCCTCCTAACACAGCTCTCTGTATTGCCCTGTATTAGCTAAAAACTTCATTTAAATGCAATCTGCATGTATCTGTGATAAACATTCCACAGATTTCTTAGCGTGGGTTTTTCGGCACTGAAACATATATTACATGCTGAGTAAGGTTAGTAGTGAAAAACCTGTGCTAAAACTGAAGTAAAAACCTGCGGTAGGCTCAGCGTGGCTTTTTACATCGGCTCCTATATGAAAGTGCAAACACCTTATAAGGCATTGTGAATCCGTCAAGTCTATGTTTATTTTTAAAAAACTGCTTTTGAATGTACAAAATGGGTTAAAAGCTGTTATAAAATTGGGAATGCACAATTAATAAGGATGTACATTCGTTTTAAACAAATGTTTCCCAAACCGAATCAGGACATTTTTTGTTCCTTTTGTTGAATTCAAAATAAAACAATAATGACCCCAAAAAGCCCCAAAAGTTTCATTTCTATTCATTTTGGAAAATGGCACTCATTATTTGCAATAGATAAGGCCAAATAGTGTGTGCTATTTTTCCTAAACAATACAAACAACAAAAACCCCATAATGAAATTCAACCATAAAACAAACCAAAAAACCAATGTAATGAACCCAAACAACCCCTAATAACTAAACTGCAGTTGATTTTTTAGAACTTCATCATCCTTGTTGAATGGCCATTTGCCCAGAAAGTCTTATGGGTAAATACCCTTATATCTACAAACACAACCTCTCATTGTTATCATGTAGCTTCTCGCATCTCTGTTCTGTTCAACCATAATGGAAACAGTTTTGTTTAGTGTTTTTGGGGTTTTTTTGTGCAGCTGGGCACAATCCAGGTGCTGTCACATTATAACAATGACTAATTATCTTCATCAATTAATGGTAGAGTTAATTCTGAAAAGACCAGAACTATGTAAAATGTATTTTTTTTCCAGAAAACCACAGAGGAGATTAGTTTAATTCCTGTTTAGTGAGGTTTCCATGTTTTTCCCAGGTTTACATTTATCCTAACAATGGAACTGACAGTATACTTCTCTTCTATACCCTGTGGTGCATTATTTTAACATGATGCATTTGCTTGTAAGGTAAGGACAAGTCATGTTATTAAAGCAGCATTTGCCTAGAGCCCTCAGAGTTTTAGCTGTCCTGAAATTCTTTTTGAGGCGTGGGGGCCAGCACTATTACATCTGATTATGCATTCATCAGAACTGTTTTTTTTGTTTTAGTTTTGTCATCTTAAGTCATTTTTAGCAGTGTTCCAGGTACTGGGTTCCTGACTAATCCTGTGGGCAGAGACATGATTCCATTTTTTTTTTTTTTTTTTGTGAGGATAGGTGGGGGATGGGCAGCACTGACAACAGGAGTCAGGTCAATGATGTTTCCTTGTGTTATACTGCCCTAAGGCATAGGTGAACTGAGCAACCACCCAGGGCCCAGACAGAAAGCGAATTGAAAAGTTTGCATGTGCCAACAGTAACCTAAATTCTGTCCCCCGTGAATGGACAATGCAGTAGGTTAAAAGAAGGAAAAAGGGGCCCACCACCCTAAGCAGCTGATCACCCACAGCACCAACAGCAAAAAAAAAAAAGTCAATGAGGGGCTTGGCGGGGGATGCAGGTGATACTAAGACAACCAAAAGAGACGCCTGAAGAAGTAGAGAGAATGAAAAAGTGATTTAGAAAGCTTGGTAGAGGATTTGGCAGCTGGGATTCAATGCCAAGACGTGCAGAGTGATGCATCTAGGGTGCAGTAATCCAAAAGAGCTGAATGTGATGGGCGGTGAAAGACTAATGTGCATGGACTGGGGAGGGACCTTGGTGTGATAGTGTCTGGTGATCTGAAAGCAGCGAAGCAATGTGACAAGGCGATAGTTAAAGCCAGAAGAATGCTGGGCTGCATAGAGAGAGGAATAACCAGTAAGAAAAAGGAGGTGGTGATGCCCTTGTACAGGTCCTTGGTGAGGCCTCACCTGGAGTACTGTGTTCAGTTCTGGATCCGTATCTCAAAAATGATAGAGACAAGATAGAGGTGGTCCAGAGACGGGCGACCACAATGGTGTGGGGTCTGTATAGGAAGACTTGTGAGGAAAGGCCGAAGGACCTAAATACGTAATACCCTGGAAGAGAGGAGGTGCAGGGAAGATATGAAACAGACCTCTAGATACCCGAAAGGTTTTAATAATGCGTGATCTTCAAATGTTTTCCGTTAGAAAGGAAAACGTAGAACATGGGGTCATGAAATGAAACTCCGGGGGGATGACTCAGAATCAAATCAGGAAATATTTCTTCACAGAGAGAGTGGCAGATTCCTGGAATGCACTTCCAGAAGAGGTGGTGAGGACAAAAACAGTGAACAAATTCAAGAGGGCATGGGATAAACACTGTGGATTTGTAAAGGCTAGAGGTTGGAAATGAAGAAAAGAGTTCATTAGGGTTACCTACACGGATCAGCAGTTTCTACCCTTAACCAATTAGCCTGATGTTTGTGACGTAACTGCAACACTGCTCTCTGCTTCGACGGCAGGGGGAAAAAAAGAGGAATTAGATTCAGATGACAGCCAACGCTAGGCCCCGACTCTTACGGTCCGGGGTACTGATAAGCAGATATTAGGGAAAAAGCACAGGACTGCTTCTATGGCCAAGTTCAAAAAGCAAAGCACATTCAAGCAACATTGTCTAAATTATCATGAAGGCTGCTTACCCTGTAAAAACAATTTTGCAATGAGTTTGCCAGTTGCTTGGCTTAGATTGTAAATATGGCTACCCTTAACATAAGGTTTGGGGGTAATCTGCATGGAGCGGCAATTACTACATAGGAAACTTGCTGGGCAGCCTGGATGGACCATCTGGTCTTTTTCTGCCGTCATTACTATGTTAACCTAAAATAAATATTCTAAGGTGAAACCTTTTCATTGTATTACATTACGAATCTGAGGAAAGAAGTGTCAACTCCCAGCAACTAGTCCAAGAATATACTGTCAGTTCAATAAAAATAGGTTAGCAACTTATTTTTCTGTTTGTCAACCTTCATTTCTAGTATTAATGTAATCATTTTAACATGCGTATCATGTAACTGTGCAATGATGTAAACGCCTGAAAAGGCTATAGGCCAGCTCGTTGCTGGCAGCGCATCACCAATGCGTTGACTGTGCAAGCCCATGCTGCAGCCTTGCTGGAGTTCAGGAATAAATATTTTCCATTCCATCTCTCCCTACTTTGCCTCCTCATTTATGAGGGCAAGCATCCATTCTCTGCTGCACAGAGGCTATTAACATGGGAACAGAGAATATGGCTGCAAATAAAGGCCAAAAGGCGCATCTAGTCTGCTCCGACTCCTTCCTGTTGAAATGCTTTTATTTTTATATTTTTTTTCTTTTATTGTGCTGTTATTTATGTTTTTTGTGGATTTTTTTTAGTTATGGAGCAGAGATCGTAAGCCGCTCACAACCTTGGATAATGCGACATATAAGTGTTTTAATAAATAATAAATAAATGCCACAGAGCACGCGTGCTCTCCAGCTTTCCTCTCACTTCTGCACAGCTAAGGATGATCTGTGCTTCTCCTAGGTGAGATCTGTTCAGTATTAGACTGCAGGAAGGAGTCTGAATAAAGTGAACACTGGGGAAGAAAAGCAATTCTGAGAATCCACGTTTTTTGGCATCTCCATGTTTTGTGGAAATAACAACAGATATCTCCCACGTAACAAATACGATAGGCCAGCAGAGTGTGAGAACTGTAACATACCACCACAGCCTACTTTGGGGGACAATACTTAAATTTGTTGTTATAAAGGGATAGTTACAATGCTGCTCGTGGGCCCAACCGCAAGCAGCCTCTGTTGTCCCGTGCTGCCTGCCGCACCGGTCAAACCAGCGCCCGACCGCCTTCTCTCCACCTTCGCGGCCCGACACCACCGTTGTCACTCCTCTGCGGTGTGGAGCCGCCACTGCTATCTGCAGCAGGAAGGGCCACTTCAGTGTCCTCCCCTTTGCGGCATGGAGCCACTGCCGGGATGCTCCTCTTTGCAGCCCCGTGCTGCCACCATCTCTGCCTTCACACGGCAGGAGTGCCACTGCTGTTCCCTCCAGCTCTGCGGCAGGGAGGGCCGCCGCGACTCTGTCTCATGTGCAGCATGGTGCCACTGCTGTCTTCCTTTCCCTTGCGGCTGGGACGCCACCGACGCTTCCCTGCATTGGGCTCCTCTAGACACACGAGCGCCTCTGCTCCTTATTTAAAGGGCCAGCGGCGGGAAAGGCCCCACGGCCCCAGTGGATGATGTCATCAGCCTGTGCAATCTTCAGCCCTATAAAAGGGCTCTCTTCCACTTCCTCGGGCATTTGCATCAGATCTTCACAGTTGCCTGTAGTCTCTTCTCTGGTCAAGGTCCTCCGTGGTTTCCTCATGTCCAGATGGTTCTTCGTTGAATGTTCTTGATGTTCCTGGTCTCCTGTGGATGTTCCTGGTCTTGTTCCTCATTGGAGATCCTTCGTCGCCTGTTCCATGTTCCTGAAGTTCCATGTTCCTAATGTTCCAATCTGTGTCCTGATGTTCCAGCCTCCGGCTCTTCGTTCTGCTTCCAGGTTCCCTTCTTGTCCACCTTTCCTGGTGTGTCACCATTGTGGTCTTCCAAGTTCCTCGAGTCTTCGTTCATTTCTATGTCCTTTCATGTTCCTGCTCTCAGCCTTCGTCTGGCCTCACGCACTCTTTGTTCCCAAGTGGCGGGTCTGGAAGGGCTACCGAGTGGCTGGAGGGCTACTCTTGAGACCAGCATTGCATTGCTGGGTCTCACTTGTGCATGTAGGTCCAGTGGAGGTCTAAGCCTGCCTTGTACTAGTTCCTGTGATGTTTTACGTCCAGCCTTGTTCCAGCTCCAGCCTGTGCTTGGAAACTCTCACCTCCCATGGTGTGTGCCTTGGGGCTCTTCCCTGAGGAGACATCAATGTATATGGAGTAAGAAGAACTGTTGCGTTCGTGCCTATTCTCGCCCTCACTCCACCCTCTCTACCTTTGTGGTGACTCCCTTCGGCTCTGACGGACAGATGTAGCCGCGGCTTCTCACTGCCTCTTGGTCCCAGTGTCCCCGGGCTGGCTTGACGCTACGGATCCGCCATGTTCCTGATGACATAAGGGCGTGCTCGCGCTCCAGACTTTGTACCAGCAAGGGCGCGAACCTCGGGGGCGTCCCCCCATAGTGACGTCATCCGTTCTCACTTTAAAAGGTCTTTGTTTGCTAACCTCTAACGAGTTAGCAAGGAACTCCATTGGACTTGCTTCGGTAGTCCACGCTACTTGCAACAACGATCCAAGTCAGCCAGGGGAATTCTTCTCCACTGCTCGGCCTATTCAAACTTACCAGGAGTACCTGCTCTTCGTGGGCTCCACTCTCTCTATTCTTGATTTCAGATTGTTGGACGGGATCCGGTACTTGCTCCTTGAGGGCCTATGTTCCCGAAGACTCCTACTGCCTGGAGGCGATCGCAGACGTGAACACAGTGAGTCCTATTACAGACAGGAACCGGTACTTGCTCCACGAGGGCCATTGTTCCTAATCGCTAAGGCTCCCTTCAGTCTAAGATGTTATCGCTGGTGCGGAGATCGTGTGTTACCATTGCAGATTGCAGATAGGAATCGGTACTCGCTCCACGAGGGCCTATGTTTCTAATTCCTTTCTCATACTCTCTTCTTCCTCAGAAGATATCGCATACCTATATCTTATGGATTGTTATTACAGATTAACAGACAGGAACCGGTACTTGCTCCACGAGAGCCTACGTTCCTAAATCTCTTCTAACCTCTCTTCTATCCAGAATCTATCCCATACACAGTTATTGTGAGTTCTATTTCAAACTGCTTACAGAAATCAGTATTCGCCTGCGGCTCCTGTTCCTGAATACTGAAGACTCTCTGTTGCATATAGAAGATACTCAAAGATCTACAATTGTGAGTATATCATCTACCACTGGTTATGCCCAGCATACCCTGTCTACTCACTACCTATAGTCTCTCCTTACAGCTCAGCAACTCAGAGATTGTGGTTCCAGTATCAGAGGGACTTCAGCCCTGCCGGGCATATCAACTCACTACTGCCACCTCTGGTGGTTCTACTTCCAGTCTAATAAAGAACTATCTGTGTTTGTCTCAATACTCCAGCCTAGCCAGTGGTCCCTCTCAGGATCTCCACTTGAGGGCGCTGTCATCTGCCATCGGCCCAGAGATTCACTATTTTACTAAGTGTTATTCCTACACTAACAAGAACGGTATTATCATCTGCCACTTTGTGGGAGCCAACACACATCAGACCATTACTCCTCTCTCTGTGGAAGCTGATCCATATCACTTAGCTATCACCCCGTGGGGATCATACAGGTTGCTGGTTCATCTTTCTACAGGAACAAGCATAACAATTGCTACTCCTTCCCTCTGGAACAGCAGATCACTAACAGATTGCTACTCCTTAGCAAGAACCGTAACAGTGTGATACTTCGCCCCCTGGCGGGGAATCGCTAACAGATTGTTAACTCCTTCTTCAACGGGAGTATCCAGCATCCAGAGTCATTACAGATTACTAACTCCTCCCCTCTGGGGGAACAGATCTATAATAGACTGCTTACTCCTCTCCTTTGGGGAGCTGGTCTTCATCAGATCGCAAACTCCGTCCTCCTGGCGGGGTGAGCGTCAACAGATTGCTAACTCCTCCCTTCTTGAGGAGCCGGCCACAACAAGAACATAAGAAGTTGCCATACTGGGTCAGACCAAAGGTCCATCAAGCCAAGTATCCTGTTTCCAGCAGTGTCCAATCCAAGTCACAAGTACCTGGCAAGTACCCAAACATTAAACACATCCAATGCTACAAATACAGAGGCTTACTCATTGATCCTTGGCTTAGACCTTCTTTTGGAGTTGCCTGTGCATTTTTAGGAGATAAAAAGTCATAAAATTCAAGGGTAATATACCTAAACATTTCAAATACTTAACTGTAACTTAAATTTTAGGTGCAAAATCCATCACAGAACAGTTAACTTCAAGTTTGTTGATATATATTATTTAACAAGTTTATTACATACATAGAAACATAGAAATGATGGCAGAAGAAGACCAAACGATC
This sequence comes from Rhinatrema bivittatum, assembly GCF_901001135.1. Lineage (NCBI taxonomy): Eukaryota > Metazoa > Chordata > Amphibia > Gymnophiona > Rhinatrematidae > Rhinatrema > Rhinatrema bivittatum. The sequence continues at coordinate 236,591,403 of NC_042619.1, forward strand.
CATCCAGTCTGCCCAGCAAGCTTTCACTTTTTTTTCTCATCCTTATCTGTTTCTCTTGTCCCTTGTAAGTGACTTTTTTTTTCTATTTCTCTTCCACCCAACCATCCCTTCCATCCCCACCATCGATGTAGTTAGCAGTGCTGGAGCTGCATCTAAGTTAAGTATCTAGCTAATTGTTTAGGGGCAGTAACCGTCATGTAAGCTACTCCCATGCATGTTTATCCAGCCTGTGCAACTCAGTCCTTGTTGGTTGTTGTCCAAATATAAAGCATCTTTTCATCATCATTCCCCTTGCTGTTGAAGCAGAGATCTTTTCATCATTCCCCCTGCCATTGAAGCAGAGAACTATGCTGGATATCATTGAAAGTGAAGTAACAGGCTAATTTGGTTTGGGGTAGTAACTGCCGTATCAAGCAAACTACTCCCCTGCTTTTTTGTGGATGCAAACCCTTTTTTTTCACATTTCCTCTTGCCGTTGAAGCATAGAGCAATGTTGGAGTCGCATTAACCGTGTGTATGTTTATTTAATTAGGATATTAATCTCCAGGTAGTAGCCGTCATTCCCACAAGCCACCCCATGCCTCTTCTCTTCAGTCACATCCTCTATACTTTATGGATCCACAGTGTTTATCCCACACTTCTTTGAAATCCTTCACAGTTTTGGTCTTCACCACTTCCTCCGGAAGGTCATTCCAGGCATCTACCGCCCTCTCCGTGAAGAAATACTTCCTGACATTGGTTCTGAGTCTTCCTCCCTGGAGTTTTAAATCGTGACCCCTGGTTCTGTTGATTTTTTTGCAACGGAAAAGGTTTGTCGTTGCCTTTGGATCATTAAAACCTTTCAAGTATCTGAAAGTCTGTATCATATCACCTCTGCTCCTCCTTTCCTCCAGGGTGTACATATTTATTGAAGAACTTGATGAACATGGAGTGAATTTTCACCACAGAAGTAAGAACGTCATAACCTGCAGTTGAATTAATGCTTTTTATGTAGCAAAATCTAACTCCTCTGATCATGTGCACCATTATCGTAGCTGTACTGGAAATCAATGTTCTACATGTTCACCTGTAACTCTCAGTATGGTCCCTGGAAACAAACTGGTGCAAGAAAAAAACATTCCAGCACCTAGCTCAAGAAGAGGGAGCTTTCATCACAGAGGCTACCAACCCCAAGTGACTGAAAGTTTGGTAACGATGATTAAATAAGTTTGCTAGGTACAAGCTTACAGAACTGTCTTACTGGCTTATTCCAGTAGAGACAGAGAATGTCTATTTCTTTTGTACTTTTATTGAAGGTTATACAGGAAGACATGTTTGTGTTAACAATGCATTCATACCTCCATTTATTCTGCTTAATTAACAAAGACATACTCAAAGAGTCCCGCCTTTCCCAACACTTACATCTCAACCCTCCTTCCACCATTTTGCCCCCTCCACCGTGTAGAGCATTAAGGTCCAAAAGGCAGACAGGTAGGTAGGTTCTCTTTTATTATTTATGAAAAGACATAATCTAACTCATTGACTAAGGCGACAATCAGCATCTTGGAACTAAAAAGGTTCAATAAAATGAATCCATGTGCCTCGCAATGTCCTTTTATTATTAACCCCTACCGATGATAACATATTCATCTCTACACTTTGCCACACTCTATAAAATGAATTAAATAAGATTATTTATATCCTCTATCAAAAACTGGATATGCCTTCTTTCTCATTCCCTGACCAGATAGGCTTAAATATTAACCACGCCTGAAGTAAAAGTGGCCCTTCCTTCCTTCTGTTTATGTGTCACACAATGAAAGATGCCAAGACTTATAAGGATATAGTAATGACCAGAGAAGAGGGTCATAAGGACTGTTTGTTTTTTTTGAGGGGAAGACTTTTCTCCTGTTTCATATCCCGTCCCAGCTGCTTATATATAGTTCAGCCATTCCAATGACAGTTCTCAGACAGGGGCCATTGCCCCAGGACTTCTTCTAAAATCTTGCAAGGGTGGGCGGTGAGCGCCGAGTCTGGTACCGGTTTGTCACTGTCGCTCGCCAACTGGGAATCCCTCTCCCCACCCCCTCACCCCAGGGATTACGAATGCTGCCTCCACAGCATCCCCAGCCCGTCGAACCCAGTGTCCTCCACGTGGTAATGCACAGCCCTTGCCACTGAAACACCAGAGCGGCTCCTTGAAGATTTAAATTTCACTCCAGGCGTGTTGGTTAAGCATGAAGCCCCTAGCTGTAGAGCGTATATACAAATGAATCTCTGGAAAAAAAAAAAAGTACCCCCAGCGGTTCAGAGTTCAGAGATGCATGTCTCACATCTGGAGCCAGGCTACTGACCGGCCTCCCGCATGCCTCCTGACAGGGTGCCAGATTAGTCACAACACTGCTGGGATGTCAGGTCAGACTAAACACCCCGGGATGCACTCACCCCTCATTTTTACAAAACACTTCTAACAGGCTATAACCTTTCAGGACGAATGATTCAGCCCACAATTAGAAAAAAAAAAATTAGACTTAACAGAAATCTGAACCTTGTTCAGCGTTCACAGATTCAGAGGTGGCTGCTGATTCAACCATTTTTTTTGCACATTTGATTAGTCTGAGCAATTAGTGTTGAATGGGGTTACAGCACAGTGCCGGGAAACCTGGAGATCCACTCACCTTCAGCAAGGCCGTGCTGTGCTGGGCTAGCCCAGTGCCAGGCATTGTCCATTTGAACTGGCCCCTAGGCCAACTGGGGCTGGGGATGCTGCAGAGGTGAAAAGGTTGGGTTTGTCATGATGGCACATAGTGCTGGATTGTTAAGGTCTCCGAAGTACTAACTCCTAGCCGTTGACCCCATACTGAGACAGGAATCAATGGACTAATGAGCTGGTGCATTAAGACAATCAGCCATGTAATTGCAGCAAATAGAAGAATTTTCTTAGCTGTGCTGATTCACCTCCTCTTGAATTCTGGGAAACTCAGACCACCCCTGTGATCAGTAGTACCACGCTGTATCCTGTTATGAATCTGTACATTTAATTTCTCTTTCTTCCTACTCTATCTCAGGAGTTCTCAACCCAGTCTTCAGGATACACCTAGCCAGTCAGATTTTCAGGATATCGACAATGAATATAAATAAGATAGATCTGCATGCACTGTCTCCACTGTATGCAAACTTATCTCATGCATATTCATTGTGGATATCCTGAAAACCAGGCCTGTTTGTGGCTCTTGGTGACTGGAGTTGGCCATCCCTGATATAGTCTAGGCCTGCAGAGAAAGACTGAGCCAGTCATGGTTTTTCACTCATTGCATGCAAGGACTTGTAGCTTCTGTTCCTTAAGGAATTGGAAATACAAGTCCCTGCATGCAATGGGTGGAAAAACATCCTGGCTCATCCTGTTATTGCTGACATGGAACTATATCATAACCTTGATCCAACCTAGTTCTTGTCCCATCAGCTGCTTTGCATTACTAGAACTTTCTATAAGCAAAGAAAAATCCAGTTTCCAGCAAAACTGCTGCTTCTACAGACAGGCAACTGTGCCACACATGTGCAGCAGGCATCCGGAGTACTGTCAAAGTGTGGTAGGAGCTTGAGTTATACAACAAAACCCGAATCAGCATTGTAGGTAATGTTCCCTGTAAGCTGTGCGCATGTTCGCGCACACACAGGTCATGGCACAAGCACAGAAAGAAAAATGTAGCACACACAAGAAATGGAAAATAGAATGATGTTTCAAAGAATACTGATTGCACACACATCTGTACACTATGTTACACATGAGAACTTTTTTTGCGTACACAGTTCACAAAAATTTAGAGGGGACATCGACTGTGGGCACAGATACTGGCATCTAAAGAAAGGGACCTGAATGGTCTTGAAAGGTCACTGCACATCATCACCTATGGATAATTCTCACATTGGTCCCATACAAGGTATTGGATACAATAAAAAATCTCAGTTTTCTCCAGGCAGGCCCAATCTGGTGATTAGAACCACACTACAGAACACTGGTTCTCAACGCTGGCCCGGAGGCTCTATGAATCAGTCTGGTTTGCAGAAGACCCACAACATGTGCCAATCTTATCTCATGAACATTAATTATGGATATATGGAAATGTTTGCAAATTATAGACAAGTACAATGTATAGCAAACCTTTATTTGTGATATCCTGAAAAGTAGACTGATTAGGTGCCTCCAGGACAGGGTTGAGAAGCGCTTGCTACAGAAGCACTGATGTGAGGTTCCAAAGGCTTGGCTCTCTGCTATCACTGCCTGTTATTCGGAACCAGGAAATGCAAAGGTGACCAGAGGGAAAGAACACAGAGATGCGCATCTAACATTTGTGATCCCGGTCTGCACCAGCTCTGGCTGTTGTGAGTGGAAACCTCTTGTTTGTTTTGTCTGTGCGTCATTTGTCCTTTTGTTGCATTTCAAATAAATGTATCCATCATCAAGAGAAAGAATGAATGGATACATGAATCACATTAGAACCATAAAATTCTGTACCTGCAATCAGCCAACGAAAGAAAGAACTATCCAGCGAAACAGTGAGGGGTCAGAATGAGAAACAGGCAAAAAAGAAAAATGATCCTTTGAATAAGGGAGGTATAAAACCTAGAATCGTTAAGTCAACATGACATTGTCTTTTTGTCTGTCTATCTTGACTACATTGTGAGCCTCGTGGAGCAGAAACAGATTCTCATGTGTCTCTGTACGGCACTACATATATGTTGCAGCACTATACAAATAAGCATTAATAGTAGTAGAAACAGTAGATCATGGTATTAAATCCTAACTTTTGACACCTACTCTGTGTGATTTTTTTTATTTGTTAACTGGGAAAGCCAGGATAGGCCACCTGCCTTGACAGAGAGAGCAGAGGGTCATGAAGACTCCCCATTAAAAGCAGGTTGTAGAAAGGAGCAGGGTACATAAGGGTCAGTAGGTTTATCAGCGTGCCCAGAATTGAAAGCTGTGACACTTGGGGCCAGAGGTACAAACAAATCAGAAAAGGCTCTGCAAGGTTAATTGCATCTCTTGATTTTGTTGGGGGGGGGGGGGAGAGTGGGTTTAAGCATAATTATTTTGCATAAGAAAGATTGCCACCCTGCCCCAGGTCACCCCAAACAAGCTGATCCAGTCCTGGTTTTGCTTCCTTCCATGCACAGAGTTGTAGTTTTGATTTCCCTAAGAACATTTCCATACATGGATTGGATCAGCCTGTTTGGGGGTGACCTGGGTGAGGTGGCAAGCCCCACTGCAGGTCACAAAGAACAGGTAAGTCCTTTTTTTTTTTTTTTTTGTCTCCTCTTTCAAAGTATGCTGGTAGTTTCTCAATCTGAAAAGCACTTCAAAGCAGGCTTTAAAAAGCCAGCACATGGAGCCCCATGGACCGCTAACCCACAGAGTATAGTTACGCTTTCCAGAAATAAGACCAAAACCAGAACAGTCTCAATAGCAGAACAAATAGTAAGCCTGGATAAAAAACAGGGAAGGAGGCCGAGGGTGAGAGAGGAACTGAAACAGAGGTGGCAAGAGAGAGCACAGTAAGAGGGACTAGCAGGCATTTATTTAGATAAAACCTTCCATAAGGGTAGCTCAGTTTAACAGAGTCATCAGCTGCACCAGTCCATTACAAAGGCTCTCTTTACCAGAGAAAGGTCTGTCTTTAAACAAATTATCTGTTTATGAATACAAGCATTCTTAAAGGAGTAATAGTGGAACATGATTAACAATGAGCAAAACACGCAAAAATGCTTGTTAAAATAAATATTGTATGTCAAAAGCATTCACAAGGATAGTTCTGTCTGAGAAGGCATGAAGAGCTTTTTTTATGGCGGGCTGTCCGTTTACAGGTCTCTTACTTTTTCATAAGTGTGTCAGGCTGCTGCTGCATTCTCCCTGGGGTCTCTCTCCAGCTGTTCGTGCTGTATTCATACTTTGCATGGATCAGGGTGAGCTATCTCCTCTCCAGAGGTCTCTCTGCAGCTGTTTGTGCTGTATTCATACTTTGGGTGCATCAGGGTGAGCTGTCTCCGCTCCAAAGGTCTCTCTGCAGCTGTTAATGCTGTATTCATACTTTGGATGGCTCAGGCTGCTGCTGCTGCCTCCCTTGTGGTCTCTCCAGTTGTGCATATCTTGAAGATACCAGGATAGTGCAGAGGGTGGATTTTCTAGGACAGTCAGCACAGCAGCAAACCCCCTCCAAAATCTAAGTAAATCCATGGCAGGAGTGGCTGGTTTGGAGACGTTTTCCAAACTCTGCATGTCCAGGTTGGGTGGCCTGCCTGCGTAGTTTTGGTATCTGGTTAACATAAAATCTTTCAAAGCACGTAGGGAAGGGGGAGCCATGGCATTATTGTTATTATTATTTCCCATTTACAGCTGAGTGACCAGCGGCTCAGTGAGATAGGAAGGGGAATTTCCCATAGTGTGTATTACTCAATACATACAGTATATACATCAGCAAGGGCACTTAAGGTTACGCCTGTACTTTATAAACTGTGGAGCGGGAGCTGACCTGGTTCTAAAATGCCACATATCGCCACCCTGAAAGTACATATGTATGTGTCAGTACATGCACATTTTTATAATGCAGAGATCCATATCGATCACACACCTATTTTATAAAAAGTACGTGCATACACTTTACGCATTAAATAACTAACACAAGTGCATAATAACCCTGAGTATTTGCGCAGAGGCAGGTATGTTGTAAAATCGGCCGACGTACGCACAGATCTCACTTAGAAAATGACTTACTTGTGCGCGTATTTTCAGGCAACAGTTTGCCAAGACTGTCACCAGTTGATCCACACTCTCCACTACCTGCTTCAAACCTTCTGCCCAAAAACCACAGGTGAAAAAGCAGGCACACCTGACTGATGATGTATTAGCGTACTCCATTTATGAAACATGTAAATGTGCACGTATTTCCAAACTCTGCCCCGCAACACCCTCTATATACTTGCATACTTTTCCACATGGCAGCAACAGTACACACATACTCCCGGCCCTTCCGAAAATGTGCTTACCGCATGCAGAGGCCACTTACACTCATATATGTGGTGAGTAAATTAATGGCATCGCAGCTAAAATAGAGGCTAGTGCAGTTTTCTGGAATCTAGAGGGTTAAGCGGTGCGAGGCAACATGGTTTGACCAGAAGTAGGTCTTGTCAGAAAAATCTCATCAATTTCTTTGATTGGGTGACCAGACAGCTAGATTGAGGAGAGCACTAGATGTAGTGTACTTGGATTTCAGTAAGGCCTTTGACATGGTTCCGCATAGGTGATTACAAATAAACTGAGTGCCTTTGGTATGGGCCCTCTAGTGACTCACTGGGTTAGAAACTGGCTGAATGGGAGATGAAAATCATTCACTCCAAGGAATGGGACCTTTCTAGCAATGTGCCACAGGAATCGGTCCTTGGACCAGTTCTTTTCAACATTTTCGTTAAATGATGTTACAGGACTATCGGAAAAGGTTTGTTTTTATGCGGATAATACCAAATCTGTAACAGGATAGATACCCTGGAAGGTGGGAAAAACAAGAGAAGGGATCTAGCGAAGCTTGAGAAATGGTCTAGAGTCTGACAGCTAAGATTTAATGCTAAACAATGCAGAGTTATGTATTTGGACTCAGAAACCCAAGGGAGCAGTACAGAATAGGGTTGAAATTCTTTAATGCATGAAACAAGAGCAGAATGAGAAATTACTTCTTACCTGATAATTTCCTTTTCTCTAGTGACAACAGGTTAACCCATGACTTGTGGGCTATGCACCTCTATCAGTAGATAGAGACGGTGCAAAGCTGACGTCACGGTTTATATACCCCTGCTCTGACATCAGCCTGCCAGAATTTTCTGCAAAAGCCAACTGTGGACAAACTAACAATACTTGATTATAAGCATTAACAGACAACCACTCAAGCACTCAGCCAACAGGAAACACTGAACTCAGACAAGGAGTGTAACATTGCTAATCTAGGGACTGAAACTGACACCAGTTATCCCCAGAAATGCAGCCACTCAGGAGGACAATAGAACCACAAACAGCAGCCAAGGGTGGGAAGGTGGATTAACCTGTCTTCACTAGAGAAAAGGAAATGATCAGGCAAGTAGTAATTTCTCATTTCTCAGCATTCAAACAGGTTAATCCACAACCGGTGGGAGGTACCCAAGCTACTCCTGAACAGGGCAGGAGGCTGCCCGCGGTCCGACCAACACCACATGCTTGAAGGTTGCATCCTCCTGGGCCTGCACAACCAGACGAGAATACCTGTAAAAAACGTGTAAGGAGGACCACGTCACCACTTGGCAAATTTCAATGGGAGACAACAATCGAAGCTCCGCCCATGACACTGTTTGAGCCTTAGTGGAATGAGCCTTAACCTGTTTACGTAACGGCTGCTCAGTATCCATATATGCAGCCGTGATAACCTCCTTAATCTAGTGGGCTATTGTAGTCCGTGACACCGGCTTACCCTGTTTACCCCCACCATGGAGTACAAAGAGCCAGTCAGTCTTCCTAAGAGGTCTAGAAACCTCCAAATACCTCAAGAAATTTCACTTGACATCCAAGATCCGCAACAAACAATAATCCTCCACATCTCTCTTCCTGTCCAGTGTCGGCAGGGAAATTGACTGATTCAAGTGAAAGTCCGAAACCACTTTTGGCAAAAAAGACAGAACAGTTTGCAGCTGGATTGCCTCCAGAGTCACTCACAGGAACAGTTCCCTTCAAGAAAGAGCCTGCAGATAGGAAACTCTACACGCAGAACAAATTGCCACAAGAAAAAATGTCTTCAAAGTAAGTAACCTCAAGGAGAGATTATGCAATGGTTGAAAGGTGGGTCCCGTCAGAAAATCCAGAACCAGATTAAGACTCCACAAAGGCACTGGCAACCGCAAGGCAGGACAAAGATGTTTCACGCCCTTCAGGAATCGGGCTACATCCGAATGAGCCACCAAGGTTCTACCATTCACCTGAACCCGGAAACAGGCAAGAGCCACCACCTGTACCTTCAAGGAATTAAGGGCCAAACCCTTAATTAACCCATCCTGCAAGAAGTCCAAAATGAGTGGGATCTTAACCGAACGAGAAGAACTCCTCATTCCTCACACCAAGCCTCAAACCCAAACATAGGCTAAGGAAGTGTAAAACTTGCAAGCTCAAAGTAAGGTGGAAATCACAGTAGAGGAATATCCATGCTTCAGCAACTGAACCCTTTCAAGAGACATACCTTAAGTCAAAATCGAGTCGGTTCTTCATGAAAAACAAGCCCTTGTCATAACAGATCCTGTAACCGGAGAGAAGGGTCCGACAAAAGTCTCTGCAGATCTGCATACCACATGGGAGCCATCAGAAGCACCATCTCCATGTGCTTCCTGATCCTCCAAACTAACCTGCCCAACAAGGGTCATGGGGGGGAGAAGCTTTCCCGTCGGCCACTCCTGCATTAGAGATTTGATGCCCAGAGACTTTGGATCTTGCCTGCGACTGAAGAAACAAGGAACCTTTGCACTGAGTGATATCACTAGCAAGTCTAGATATGTTAGGCCCCAGCATCCACTATGAGCTGAAATGTTTCATCCGACAATTCTCATTCTCCTGGATCCAGACTCTGCCTGCTAAGAAAATCGACTCTCACACTGTCTTTTCCCGCAATGTGGGAGGCAGAGTTCTCCTGAATATGTACCTCTGCCCATTCCATGAGCTGGTCTATTTCCTGCGACACTTGTTGCCTCTTGGTGCCTCCCTGGTGATTGATGTAAGCCACTGTCATCACATTTTCTGGCATTATTCGGACCACTTGACCCTGCAAGTGGTCAACGAACCCCAAGCATGCCAACCAAATAGTACGTGCTTCCAGACGATAGATTCTCCAGAAAGACTCTTCTGCACTCCAGCGCCACTGTGTCATCGACTCCTGACAATGTGCCCCCCAACCCTGGAGGCTGCATCCATCGTGAGCACCAGCCAGTCTGCAGCTTGCAAGGAAACTTCCTTCCTTAGATGATCCACCTGCAACCACCATTTCAGTTGGATGCTGATCTCCACTGGTAACTGAAGCTGTATGGAGTAGTCTTGACACTGTGAAGAGGATGCATATGCGTCTTTGCCCACAGAACTACCTCTAGAGTGGCCACCATCAAGCCAAGTACCTGTAGGTAAGACCATACCATCGGACGAACTGCTTCTATCAAAAGTCGTACCTCAGCCATCAGCTTCTGAATGCAGATCTCCGGCAGAAAAACTCTGACTTGCTTCGAATCGAAATGAACACCAAGATACTCCAGCATCTGAGTTGGCTATAGATTGCTCTTGACCGAGTTCACCACCCAATCTAGCTCCTGCAGCAAGGAGAACACCTTGCATGAGGCTTGAAGATTCTCTTCCAAGCTTTTGGCTCGAATTAGCCAATCATCTAGGTATGGGTAGACTAGAATGCCATCCTTTCTCAACACTGCTGCTACCACCTCCATGACCTTGGAGAAGGTTCTGGGTGGTGGCCAAACTGAAAGGCAGCACTCGAAACAGATAATGTTGCCCCAAAACAGAGAACCGCAGAAACCGTTGATGCTCCAGTCGAATGGGAATATGTAGATATGCCTCTGACAAATCCAGAGATGTAAGAAACTCCCTCGACTGTACTGCCATTATCACCAAGCTGAAACAAGTCACTTGCAAATGATGGTTGACTCCCTTTAAGTTCAGGATGGGGTGAAAAGAACCCTCCTTCTTGGGCACAACAAAATAAATGGAATAATAGCCCATATTTTCTTGTGACTTAGGCACTGGAATCATGGCCTGCAAGCTCAGGAACTTTGACAATGTAGTCTCCACTGCCTGACTCTTTTGCGGGGAGCTGCAGGGAGACGCCATGAAGACATCCCAAGGAATGCTGAGAAACTCCAGAGCATAGCCATCTCTTATCACTTCCAGAACTTGTTCCTGACCCACTTCTTATACAAAAAGAGATAGGAACCCCCTATCTCCTGTTCCAGGAGGTGGGCTGGCAACCCTTCATTGAGGGTGTCGAGAGGCATTGCCACCCAAGCCTGCGCCCCGTCTGGGCTGCCTGGACTGAAAGGACTGAGACCTACCCAAAGGTTTAGCCCTCTGAGAAGCTGTTCCTCTGTAGGGTTGAAAACATCTGAAACCTCTATAAGCGCAGCACCTGCTTCTTATCCTCTGGTAACCAAGGAACCTGGGACTCACCCTATTTATTGGCCATTGTTTTCTAACTTACTCCCAAATAACAATGATCCTTTAAAAGGCAATTTCATAATATTAGACTTTGAAATTGTGTCAGCTGACCAATTCCACAACCACAGCTGATGCCTAGTCGCTATCACCGAAGCCACTCCTCTGGCAGAAGTATGGACCAGGTCACAGCCCACATCTGCCAAAAAGGCAGCTGCCAGTTCCATCACTGCCCTGGAATTCAAACCAGTCTCATTGACCTCCTGAGAGAGAAGCAAACAAGCATGAGTCACCAGGGAGCAGCAAGAGGCTATCTTGAAAGCCATTACCACTGCCTCAAAGGTCTGCTTAAGGATAACCTTTAAAAAAAAATAAAACAAAATTGTGAATTTAGTGACTAGTACTAACTCTACTGGAAATCAGGCAATTAAAATGAATCCAAAACAGGCCACAAGATGGCTACATTTTGATGAAACTACACCTGATGAGATTGAAAGCCTCATAAAAAAATGAATCCTGCAACTCATCCATTGGACACTATACCTATTTCAGCTTTAAAATCAATAGTTCACTGGATCTCATCCCCTATTGTGTCATTAATTAATCTTTCTCTAAAGGAAGACCAATTTCCGGAAATACTCAAATGTGCAATAATTAGACCTATTCTGAAAAAACAAACACTGGATCCAACTGATTTTAATAATTATAGGCCTATATCTAATCTCTCATTTCTATCCAAATTATTAGAAAAAGTAGTCCAGAAACAATTAACCGAACACCTTGAAAACAATAATATTTTATATTCATCTCAGTTTGGCTTCAGAAAGCACTTCAACACTGAAACACTACTGCTAGCGTTAACCGACACCGTTCTTAGGGGATTTGACAGCGAACAAACTATCTTCTAGTTCTGTTAGACTTATCCACAGCATTCAATACGGTAAACCATACAATTCTTCTTGACAGATTATCAGAAATTGGATTAACAGATACTACACTCCAGTGATTTTCCTCCTATCTCACTAATCACTCTTACCAAGTTAAAATTAACAACTCTATCTCAGACAAGATAAATCTCAGTACTAAAGTCCCTCAAGACTCCTCACTGTTGGCTACCTTGTTCAACATATACATGCTTCCACTCTGCTATTTACTTGCCAGTCTAGGTCTTAATCACTACATATATGCAGATGACATACAAATATTAATTCCAGTTAAAGACACAATCAAAACCACATACAAAATGACAGCAATGTATCTCTCAATCATCAAACAACTTCTAACACACATGAAACTTATACTGAACGTTGACAAAATGGAAGTTATTCTATTGGAAAGAATACCATCACCCTCCAGCTTGCCAGTCCTTACACTAGAAGATAATACAAACATAAAACTAGCAGACAATGCCCAAGATCTAGGAATTATCATCGATGGTGAACTTAACTTCAAAAAACACATTTCCAATAAATTAAGAGAAGGGTATAGCAAACTTCTAACCTTCAGACGATTAAAACCACTATTGACACAATATGAATTTAGAACAGTACTACAATCATTAATATTTTCGAGTACAGACTATTGTAGTTCTCTCCTGCTTGGTTTCCCATTATCCACAATTCACCCATTGCAAGTTTTACAAAGCACAGCAGCTAGGATACTCACAGGAATCAAGAAATGTGATCATGTAACCCCAACACTGATATCTTTACACTGGCTCCCAATTAACTATCGTATCGAATATAAAACGATATGCATCTTACACAAAATCATTTATGGGGAACAAATAGATTGGCTGAATGTGGCCATTTGCCTTCATGTACCACAAAGAAATTTAAGATCTGCAAATAAAGGCCTACTAACCATCCCTTCGGTGTACTCAGCACACTCAAGTCAAATTAGAGAGAGAGCCATTTCACTCGCAGGTCCTAAGCTCTGTCTTGTGTTTCCCAGCCGCGGCAGGCCCAGAGCCGGCTCCACTCACCCCCGACACCTGGGTCCCGGACCTGGCCCTTCCTCCTTGGCAGCGGTAGGCAGTCGCCTACGTGCTCACGCTCCTGCTACGCTCCCAGGTTCCTCCAGCAGCCCCGAAGCCTGCTCCAGTCCCAGTCAGGTCTCCTCACGTGCATAGAGGGGAGACGCCGCCATCTCCTAGTTTCAGCCTGCCTGCCTTAGGCACGCATGCACGCACCTTCGCTGACTTTAAAGGGGCTGTGGCAGAAAACCTTCCTGCAGCCCCGGATGATGACGTCTCAGCCTTACTATATAAGGCAGGCCCCCGCCATTCAGTCTTCGCCTTGGCAACAGGTCTCCACACTTTCTGTTGTGTGCTTAGTTCCTGCTTCATTTGTGTTCCTGTTCCAGTGTTCATGTTCCTGTTCCAGTGTTCGTGTTCCTGTTCTACTCCTTGTGTTCCAGTTCCAGCTTCCTGTTCTCGCTACCCTTTGGATGGGCTCCTTGGCTTTGACCCTTGCTTGAACCTGACCTTGTCTTCAGCCGCCTGCCCTGACTTCAGCTTGTACCTGACCTTATCTCCAGCCGCCTGTCCTGACTTTAGCTTGAACCTGACCTTGTCGTCAGCCGCTTGTCCTGACTTTAGCTTGAACCTGACCTTGTCTTCAGCCGCTTGCCCTGACTTCAGCTTGAACCTGACCTTGTCTTCAGCCGCTTGCCCTGACTTCAGCTTGAACCTGACCTTATCTCCAGCCGCCTGTCCTGACTTTAGCTTGTACCTGACCTTATCTCCAGCCGCCTGTCCTGACTTCAGCTTGAACCTGACCTTGTCGTCAGCTGCTTGTCCTGACTTTAGCTTGTACCTGACCTTGTCTCCAGCCACCTGTCCTGACTTTAGCTTGAACCTGACCTTGTCTTTAGCCGCTTGCCCTGACTTCAGCTTGAACCTGACCTTATCTCCAGCCGCCTGTCCTGACTTTAGCTTGAACCTGACCTTGTCTCCAGCCGCCTGTCCTGACTTTAGCTTGAACCTGACATTGTCTTCAGCCGTCTGCCCTGACTTCAGCTTGTACCTGACCTTGTCTTCAGCCGCCTGCCCTGACTTCAGCTTGTACCTGACCTTGTCTTCAGCCGCCTGCCCTGACTTCAGCTTGTACCTGACCTTGTCTTAAGCTGCCTGCCCTGACTCCAGTTTGAACCTGATCCCATCTCCAGCTGACCTTTCTTAGGCACCTGCCTACTCTCAAGCCCGGACTTAACTTGTTCCTAATCACTCACCTGCCTCTGTCTGTCTGGGCTTCTGGAACCTGGCCTTGTCTTCGACCTTGTTCCTTCGGACCCTGCATCTCCGTTGCTTCCTGACACCCTACCTTGGACACTCTCTCCGGGATTAACCACGCGGAGGCCCACTTATCAGCTGGCCCTGGTACCCAAGGGCTCAACCTGCAGGGAATGAGGGCTGGTACTGGCGAGGCTCCAGTTGGCCTCTGCTTCCCGCTTGGCCCTGCCTCCCGATGGTGGGGACCCGTGGGGGTTTCCCCACGGGTAGTGCCAATTCCTCTTCGGGCCAAGGGTCCACCTCCGCAACACTCTGGAATTCCTTACCAACAGAATTAAGACTGCAACCAAATATGAAAACATTTTAAAAAGACCTGGCTATTTGGCAAAGCTTATCAAGACCATGATTGATATAAGATCAAGCAATTCATTTTCTTTATTGTTTTTTCTTCTTTTATTTCCTATTTTTAATATAATTTTTATGTGATATTAATTTGATTTTACTTTATTTTAATTGTATATTTATTTATTACTTAATCTTTTGTTTAATTTTGTACTATCTGATCAAATTCTATTTTAGATTTTATACTTTTATTATTATCTTATTGTATTTCTATTAATTATGTAAACCGTTGTGATGGTACCCCCAAATGACAATATATAAAAATCTATAAATAAATAAACAATTCTCCTATCCTAAGCATCCTTCAATGCTGCTCCATCTTCTACCAGAATGGTTGTCCGTTTGGTGACGGAACACACCAGCACATCCACTTTTGGAAAATGCAACTGCTCTCTCGCCACTGGGTCCAGGGTCTACAGTCCTTCCAAGACTCGTTCCCCTTTAAAATTAGCTTCTGGAGTGCCCCATTCAAGATCAATCAATTCTTGAATAGCTTCCATAATGGGGAAGAAACATGATACTTTATGCAAGAAAACCAAGATGGGATTCTTCTTTGGCTCAAACATGGGATCAGCACCCGGAGCTTCTAGAATCTTCAGTGTTTGAGAGATCAGCACCGGCAACTCATCTCTATAAAAGAAGCGCAAATTCGTTCCATAAGCTTCCAACCCCGGAGGAATTTCCTTATCCTCCAGGAAGTAAAGATCACCTTCCTCATCCGTGCCATCTGGGTCCCCATCAGTGTGACCCGCAACAGGCCGAGACACCTTTCGACGTTTACCCGCGGCACCAGCCTTGCAGGATTCCGAAGCCTGAGACCCTGAACTTTAAGAATTGGCCGGCTATGTCGAAAGTGCCTATAGGAAGGACTGCAGCCCTTGAAAAAATTCCACTTAAGAGAAGAAGGAAGAGTCCATACCAAAACCAGGGGTCGTCAGTCTGGCGCCCACTGAGTTGCCCTCCCCTGCTGACAAACCAGTTAGGGGAGTCTCAAAACCAAGCAAAACTTCTGACAGTGGGAGACAACTTGTCCTAAGCCTCCAAGCAGTGCTGACAAAGACTAGAGGGGATCCCAGACTGTCACATCCAAATATGACAAGCAGTACAAATCGCAAAGCGCTTAAGCTTATTTGCTACCGGCACCATGGATAAGGATGTCCAGTAGTAGCACGCTCAACAACAAACGTTTGACAATTGTGCATCCAACAGTGCGTCCGTACCTGGCAAGTCCGGACAGGAAGCCCAGAATTAGGATGCCCAAGCATATTCCGTTGAACATACTATGAACGCCCAACTACACAGTCCAGACAGACACTCGACCTGGATGCACAAGTGCAAACAGACATCAGGCATTGCTTTCGTAGGATGCTTGCATAGAAGAAAGCATGCAAATACCACCGCGGCCTACCATGCAGCGTCCCAGCAAAGCTTAAAAGTGGGGCCTAGCCCTAAGGGCAGCTTAACCCGCCAAAACTACTGTGAATCCCCAAGTCCCCCATGGGGCGGGAACGCACTTCGAATTGGTGTGCCGAGGCTTGAAGACCAGAAACAGAAGAGGGGAGAGGAATCCCTAAATCTCTCTCATATAGAGTCGGTCTCCAGTGGGAGAGGCGGGGGGGGGGGGGGGGGGGGAAAGAGGGCTAATGTCTTCACCACCGCGTTTGGCTTCCTGCACTCTCAGCTGATTCTCTCCTAACAGCTAAGTCCATGCGGGAAAACCAGCTACCAGACCGAGGCACTTGACTGAGGGAGGGACAACAAGGTACCACCTTAAGAGTAGCAGTGCGTGATCAATCCTTCTCTTTCTCCTTTTTTTTTTTTTTTTTAAATCACCAATCCCCAGTAGGGAGATGCATGTCCACAATCTGTTGGAAACGGAGATTACAGGTGGGCTGATGCAGAGCAGGAGTACATATACCGTGACGTCAGCTTTGCTCCATCTCCATCTGCTGGTAGAGGTGCATAACCCACTGGACATGGATTAACCTGTCTGAGGTAAGGATGGGGGGGTGGGAGAGTTTGACTGATTGTTCATTGGTGACTATGCAGCCGGGGTGCAACAGAGTGTTTGTATCCTGGCTTTGGTTGTTCATGTGTTACAAAATAAAATATATTTAACCATAACCTGTCTGGATGCGAAGAAATAGGGGAATGATCGTGTCTAATGAGCTTTAAAGTGGCAGGCAAACAAGTGGACAAGGCAATGGCAAAAGCCAGAAAAATGCTTATGTATATAGGGAAAGGAATGGTCAGCAGAAAAAAGGAGGAAATATTGCCCCCTATAGGTCTCTGATGAAACCTCATTTGGAATTCTGTGTAGAAAGGATATAAATAGGATGGAGTTGATCCAGAGGGTGGCTACTACAATGGTCACTGGTCTTTGTTATAAAGCATATGGGGACAGACTTAAAGATCTATGCATGTACACCCTAGAACAAAGGTGGGATAAGAAGACATGATAGAGACATTTAAATACCTCCAATGTATCAATGCACAGGAAGCAGGTCTCTTCCAACAGAAAGGAGGCTCTGTAACAAGGGATCATGGGATGAGGATGAAAGGGCAGACTCAGAAATTATCTAAAAAGGTATTTATTTATAAAAAGGGTGGTGGATACATGGAACAGCTTCCCAGTGGAGGTGGTAGAGACAAGGAAAGTATGAGAATTCAAAAAAGCATGGAACCAGCACAGGAGATCTCTGGAGGAGCAGTAGGGATTGTAGAGCTGGACAATTGGTGTGGATGAGTAGACAAGAGGGGCCATATGTTACGTTCTGCATTCACATGTGTATGCATATGCTGATTTTCTTGCACACCCCTGTGTAAGCCTTTGAAAACTCATCCCAAAATGACCTCCACAAGGTCACACACTGAATCCATGGCACTGGCATAAGCTAGAGTTGAAGCACAGAGATGAAACACTCATTGTATCTGAACACAGAGATAAAAGTAAAAAAGATGAAGGGGGCATCTCAATTAATTTGCATGTAATTGCTGTTTGATGTACTTAGAATAAAAGTTGTCTCACAAAGCTGAGCTGCTTGGTACATTAAATGCATGGTGGTGATGCCTACGGTATCTAATTCAAAGAGGCTGTGGTATAAATTGTTTTCATGGACACTTAGGCCTCACCTTCCTTACCTAACAATTTCTTGCTTGCCCACTTATTAAAAGCTTATCAGGAAGATATTTTTCGCTGGTCATAGTGGAAAGAAATGTGTTTAAACGGGACATCTGAGATCAGAGGGACTGACTCACAGTGCACACCAGGGCAGAAATGGACGAGAGAGAATTTCATTTACAACGGGATGTTTTTTTTGGAGCCAGCTCATGTTTTGTCCTGTCCCGAGACAGGCATATGCTGGCTGCAGTGTTTCCAGAGCGGTTTCAATTGCTTTTCTAGCTGTACAGAACTACATCCTCTGTGGACAGGGAACAGTTGCCCGCTGAGTGAGCTGTTCTGTAACGGGGCACTTTCACCAGCTGCAGGGAGCCTTGCACAGTGCCAAAGCACACATGTAGTGTCCAAGGCTACCTAGCATTTGGTTTTTCAGCATCAGCCGATTCCCATCACTAGGGCACTGTGTGGTGTAGCAGGGCCATGGAGGTCCTGGGCTCAGTTCTTGCTATCAGACGTGCCAGTCTCTCTCACTCCCCCCCACCCTTTCTCTGACATTTTCAGTAACTTCACTCCAGTAATGCTCCATCTGTTTTCTCAATCTTTCCTCACCTCTGCCCAGGCCTGAATTTGTCAATAGGCACACTAGGCCTTTGTCTAAAGTGGCAAAAATCTGGAGGCAGCAGGCTGACTGAAGATTTGCTGCCTTCCAGCTATGCTGAATCTCACCAAGAGCAAAACTACCCTCTGCTTCCTGATACACCCCCGACCCTCCCAGGTTGCCTGTAGGAAAAGGGAGAAAAGAGGGTGACTCTGGAGCACATACAGTAAAGAGCTACTCTGCTCCTTAATCCAGCTCCTCCTCTCCTGTCATGCAGGGACAGAAGGGGAGGAGTGAGCCTGGAACAGACAGAGCCAAGGGTGATCAATTGGGGAAGGTTAGGAGGGGGCTGAGAGGGGGATCATTAGGGAGTGAGGAGAAAGGCTGGTGGGGTGAGAGGGAATCCTCCGGGTGCATTTGTGTATGACAGAGAGGGGAATGGGGGCAGTGTCTGGGTTTGTGAGACAAGAGGGACTGGTGTCGGGGGTGTGTGTGTCTGCGTGCCAGCCAGATTAAGTGGGAGGTTAGAGAGGGGATACAAGGCAGAGCAGGACTGGAGCACATCTGCCTGCTGGAGTTAGGATCCTCTCTCCCTTGATCTTGGATTTTATCTCCCAGAAAATGGGAACCTCCCTTCCTTCCAAATGCTCCCTTTTCCCCAGGCCCTGGGAGCCACTCCCCAAACCCTCCTACTTCCTTAACCCCAGAACCTCCCTCCCACCTCCCCAGCTTTCTCAGTCTCCTTCCCCCATCCCACCTTCTGCTCCCCCCATTCCTGGTGGTCCTCCCTTCCGCTCCCCTTCCCCTGAGATCTCCTCCCTTTACTGATACCCAAGATCTCTTTTCCTCACCCAGTAAAAAAAATAAATGAGATGGGCACACATAAGGTTGGGAAACTATGTTATAATGTAAAATAAATGATGGTGATATTTATCAGTGTGCTTCAGAATTTTCACATTTTTTTGCCCCAGAATCTACCCCTGAGTTGCCCCAGGAAACTTCTGCTGCCTGTTGTCTAACCTCACGGGATCAGAGGGGCAGGAGAGAGCAACGACAGTGCTTGGGGGTGGCAAAATCCTAAATCCTTCACTGCTTCTCACCATCATTTATACTTCTCTCCCCCCCATTATATTCAGTTCTCTACTTACTCTTCACTTTGTCTCACCCCTTCCGTTCTCTCTCTTTCCCCATCATCAAATTAATAATAATAATAATAATGCCCCATGTTCACCCCCCCCATAATCTCTATATTCCTCCTCCTTCCCTACAACTTTTCATGTTCTAAAAACTGAATATGAGGGTCCATTATTGTACCAGAGACTATTTTTAACCTGTTAATCCAAAGAAAACTGAAATTACAGCGCGGATGAAGAAAACACCCCGGAAGAACAACAAACGTTGTAGCAGTCACTAAGATTTAACTTGCTCACACATCCCACCTGGGACTTCCTGGGATTATTGCGTTCAATTAAATATACTAACTTGATACATTCTGGTACCCGAGAGGACAGCAAAAGCCCCTCTTCACCAGTCCAAGGAAAGGGGAAGGGGATCCATTCCTTCACTCAAGCCTGGCACCTTGAGCATTGTGTGTGGCTCTTCCTCTTGCTGGTGACCTCGTGATGTAAGAGATCAGCAGTGAAAGGAAGCCTGACCTTTGATTTTTTTTTTTTTACATATGCTGAAGGTGCTGGCATCCGAGCAGGTCAGACATGCTGGCAGGGTTCCCCACCCCTGTCGGCAGGACTACCGTGATGACAGCAGCACAAATACTGAAGGTGCCAGTGCGGTTCCCATTCCCCTTCCACGGAAAACGATTGATGTGGAAGCAGCAGCAGTGACAGCAGTGACACTAGCACAGAAGTGCCGGCAGGTTTTCCATCCCCTGTCGGCAAGAGAGAACCAATGCAGCAGTGCCACAAATATGAAAGTGTTGATAGAGGTACCCAACCCCCACAGGTCAGGACAGATGCAGTGGTGTCGCAAACACAGAAGTGCCCGTGGGGTTCCCAACCCCTGCCGGCAGAAGACGACAATGCCTGGGTAAGAGGAGAGGAGTGAGAGTCAGGGAAATCACTGTGAAGGCGGGAGGGGAAGGAAGGGAAGGGAAAGGGAGGGAGGGAGGTTAAAGGGAGAGAATGGGTCAAACAAGGGAGGAAGGGAAGTGTGATGTAAGGAAAGAGAGAGGGTGGAGGAAAGGAGTAAGAAAGAGGAGGGACAGAGTGAGCCTTAGTGTATGGGAGAGAGAGTGTACCACAAACACACCACCCTGCCATTCATGCACCTCCCCTCCACTTCACCTAGGGGACAGATGCAGATGCTGATGAAGTAGGGAGGCAAGTGGTAGGGTTCCCAGAGATGTGGCAGAGTTGTCAAATTCCAAGAATTATTTTGACTGACACTGCCATAATGTTGTGGGAATCCTGGCCCCCTACTTTCCCCTTTCACCAGTATTTTGACTCACCAAAAGGGCCAGATTCTCCCACCCCCGTCGTCCTCTCAGTGATTTTAAATGTTGAATTTTGCCCTTCACTTAAAAAGTTTGGGGACCCCTGCTCTAAAGGCTTTCTCTCACTTACTCTTGGGCAAGAGAATATTGCTCAATACGGACAACCAGGTGGCCATGTTCGACGTACACAAGAAGAGAGGCATAAGTTCATACACCCTCTGCGAGGAAGCTCTCTGGATCTGGATATGGGCTGGTCGTTACAACACCAATCTCCAGGCGACCCACCTTCCAGAAATCCAGAACACATTGGCAGACTGCCTCAGCACGGTACTGCAAATGCACGAATGGCTCTTGGATCAAAGGGTCACGGATGACTTGTTCAGTCACTAGGGAATGCCAGTGGTTGACCTGTTTGCCTCAGAGGAGAATAGAAAAGTTGAGAGGTTCTGCTGCATGCATTTGAGCAGCTACAGATCACCTATAGGCAGGACCAGAAAGTGGGACAGTGTAGAGAGGGCTGTGGGTTTTCTCACCTGGAAACTGGAGAGCTGTGATGGTGGGGGGAAGACGGTAACAGAATTTCACAGTGGCACCCTTTTGAAACAGTGCTGGTGCACGGACCTAAAGGAAGCAAGACCAATCTTGCTAAGCTTACTGTTCCTATGTAATCCCTCCCCTATACCTGTTCATTGTAATTTCCACCTGCTGTTATGCTGTAAACCGATATGATGTCGCTACGAATATCGGTATAGAAAAGTTTATAAATAAATAAATAAATATCTGATACCTTCCAAATTTTGCACCTTAGGCAGTTGTCCATGTTGCCTATGCCTAAATTCCCATCATGGTATCACCAGTCACACAAATACTCGGCCTATCACTATTCTCATTAACCCTGTTCAATGCCCAATCTATCACCAAAAAATCTCACATACTTAACGACTACCTTCTAGAATCCAAACCAGACATCTGTGCCATCACAGAAACCTGGTTAAAACCCACGGACACAGTGCTAATAAATCAGCTCCCTACTCAAACATACGACTTCCTCTCTATTCCTAGACCTAACAAAAGAGGAGGAGGTCTGCTCCTAGCTGCAAAAAAAGGGCTAGGCCTAGCTCTACATCACGCATATACCACAACCAGTATTGAATTAGCCTTCTTCAAATCAAATTTCCTGCAAATTGGTTTAATTTACACACCGCCAGGAAAATTAGAATCCGACCCCTCGCCTGCTATCGAATTCATAGCGAAACACATCAATGCAGACAAACCAGCCATCCTGATGGGATATTTTAACCTGCATGTGGACGCTCCGCCATATTCCTCGAATTGCGAAACGCTACTTGATGCTCTCACTCACTTGGGCTTCAGACAAATAGTGAACAGTCCAACCCATAAAGCGGGCCACATTTTAGACCTCATTTTTATAAATGAGGGCATCTCATATTCTACCAACCCAATATGTTCTCCGGTCCCCTGGTCTGACCACCAGATCATCTCCACGATCCTAAAGATTGAGGATCACCCTCCCCATGCATTCCCCAAAACCACGGTCACATTCAGGAAACCCTGCTCCATTGAAACCCTTAGCATGCAGCTCGTCAAGGAACTAGTTCAACTCGACCTTGCTGACGCCAACACAGCGACCTCATCCTGGAACAACATTACCAACAAAGTAGCCGAACGAATCTAAACATTACAGCCCGACCAGGACAACAGGAAACCATGGTTCACGCCAGAATTAAAAGCCCTCAAGCAAGACCTAAGAAGTAAAGAACATAGATGGAGAAAAAATCCTTCCACCGCAACCCTAGCTGCTACAGATCCCTCCTAAATGCATACACGAACACCATCCACAGAACAAAGAAGGATTTCTTTTCAAAAAAGATCCATCATTTCATCTTCGACTCCAAAGCACTGTTCTCCTATGTTTCAACCCTCACCAAAACTTCCGCACCTCTCATTCCAGATGACCAAGCCACCAGTAAAGCCACGGAATTGGCTGATTACTTCGAGAATAAAATTGCCAACCTCATCGCGCCACTCACTGCGACTAGCCCTCAACCCCCTCCCACTCTCAACACCGGGCCTCACCGAAACGCCTCACTAGACTCCTTAGAACCTACGTCCTCACTAGAAGTTGAAAACATTCTCAAGAAACTTAAACACTCTTCACACCCGGCAGACCACATACCGTCCAACCTGCTATTCACCATTCCGAATATTATTGCTAAGCCTATCGCAGACGTCATAAACTGCTCCCTGATGCAACTAAAGCTCGCAATTCTTAAACCTCTTCTGAAAAAAACCAACCTATCTCCTTCAGACCCAGCCAAGTTCCGCCCCATAGCGAATTTGCCAATGATAGCCAAACTCATGGAAAAAACTGTAAACAAACAACTCTCGGAATACCTGGAAGAAAACGATATTCTTGCCCCAACACAGTTTGGCTTCCGGAAAGCGTTAAACACGGAATCATTACTTACCTCTCTCTCGGACTCCATCCTCCTAAATTTGGAAAAAGGACAACCCTACCTACTCGCCCTTCTGGACCTCTCTGCGGCGTTCGACACCGTAAACCACTCTATCTTACTACAACGGCTGGCAGACATTGGCATCAAAGGATCAGCATTCAATTGGTTCCAGTCCTTCCTTGAAAACAGAATTTTCAAGGTGAAGATCAACAATAAAGTATCGCACACAGTCAGATCCAACTTGGGAGTCCCGCAGGGATCATCCCTTTCACCTACGCTATTCAATATCTACCTTCTCCCGCTCTGCCAGTTACTCTCTAACCTAAAGTTAACTCACTACATCTATGCGGACGACATCCAGATTCTCATCCCGATCACAGAATCTCTGACAAAACTTGGTCTCATTGGAACAGCTGCCTCCAATCAATCAACCTACTGCTTACAAGTCTCAACCTTGTCCTCAACACCAACAAGACGGAGATCCTTCTCGTAACTCAGGACAACAACAAAGTCCTTCTCAACTCCCCAAGTTCTTCCCAACTAACTAAAACAGCAATCAATCACTCACCACAAGTGAGAGACCTAGGCTTTCTGCTGGACAACCAACTGAACCTAAAAAAATTCGTAAATAACACCACCAAAGAATGCTTTTTCAAATTGCAGACACTAAGAAAATTTAAACCACTCCTTCACCTCAGAGACTTCCGCTTAGTGCTCCAATCTATCATCCTGTCCAAAATCGATTACTGCAACTCCCTCCTTCTGGGCTTCCCCGCTAACACTATCAAGCCTCTGCAGATGGTCCAGAACGCGACAGCCAGGATCCTTACCATCGCCAATAAAAGAGAACACATCACCCCCATCCTTCAAAACCTCCACGAGCTACCAATCAAATACAGGATTCTCTTCAAAGTCCTCATGTTGATCCACAAGGCCTTGCATAACATCTCCCCCCTCAAGCTAAGTATCCAACTACAACCACACACCTCGAGCAGACCTATCAGAAACGCATACAAAGACACTTTGTATACCCCACCCGCCAAAACCTCACTAAGGAAGCGTGTCCTGTCCACAGCTGGCCCTCCGCTTTGGAGCTCGCTCCCTCCGGACCTTCAACAAGAACCCTGCCCGCTGGTTTTCAAAAAGAAACTCAAGGCTTGGCTTTTCAGTCAGGCCTTTTCAGAGACATAACATTTCACAGAGGTCCCCGGGCCCTCACCTAAGGACTAATTAAAAACTCTTGCCATACACTCTGGTTCTGGCACATCACGTTCAAACACGGTCCAACTGCCTGGCATGTAGCCACTCTAGTTTCGCAGAATTATTGCGTTCACCATAGTTGTTGTTGAAGTGACTTCATGTTTAACCTGATATTGTTGTTAGACTTTACTATTATTTTATCTGGTATTACATGTTCCATGTTCCTTGTACTTGCCCCAAGGCGACAGTTCAGTTTTCATGTAAACCGGTGCGATATGTATCCTATACAGGAACATCAGTATATAAAAGTTAAAAATAAATAAAATAAATAAATAAATGAATCTGGGCCTGGAGGAAGATGTTGATTTCATCTAGAAAACCTTCTACCAGTTCCAAGTGGAAGAAGTTCTCAACCTGGTGTGAAACCAGCCAACTGGATCCCTTCTGCGGCCTGAGGGACTTGCTGCAATATCTATTCTTCCTCTCATCCTTGGGCCTTAGCACTTCTTCAGTTAAATTTTATCTGCCACTACGGTGTATCACCAGGAGGTGGAAGGGGCTCCTTAATTTTGAAGTTCATGAAAGGACTGTGGCACTCTGAACCTCTGGTCAGTACAAAACAGTGCCTTGGAACCTCAACATAGTCCTTGCCCAACTCATGAAACCTCCTTTTGAACCTCTTGAGTTGGTGAACTTGAGGTTTTTTACCTGGAAAGTATTGTTCTTGTTGCTATCACTTCGGCACAAAGAATAAGCAAAATACAAGATCTGATTTCATATTCATCATATCTATAGTTCTTTCACAACAGGGTGGTTCTAAGCACGTGCCCTACGTTTCTTCCAAATGTGGCATCTGCATTCCAATCTATTGAGCTACCTATTTTGTTTTTGAGACCACTTGCACACAGAGACTGGGTTCTTCACTCTATAGCCTACTATTTGAGAAGGACTCAACCTCACCATCAAGCTTCTCAGCTATGTGTGTCCTTTGATCCCAATAATATATCCAAATATTAATCCCAATACACAACTCTCTGGAAGAAACCTACAAAAGAACAGCCACTTAGCTCAACAAAATAAAGCAACTACTAACTAACATGAAACTCATCCTAAACTTCGATAAGACTGAAATAATCATACTGGATAGAAAGAACAACGCTCCTAAACTACCACCACTCAACCTAATGAACCAAAAAGCAGCAATCTCACCTGTCAATCATGCCCACAACCTTGGAGTCATAATTGACAAGGAACTTTCCTTCAAGAACCACATCACAACAAAAATCAAAGACAGATATCACAAACTCATAACCCTACGTCGTCTAAAACCTTTCCTCTCCCCCAACGACTTCAGAACAGTCCTTCAACTACTCATCTTCTCCAACCTGGACTACTGTAACTCCCTGCTATTCAACTTACCTATCAACACCATCCGACCACTCCAAATCCTCCAAAACGCAGCTGCAAGAATACTCACTGGAACTAAAAACATGATCATATTACTCCTACACTTATATCACTACACTGGCTCCCAATAAAATTTAGGATAGAATACAAAATACTATCCATATTACACATAATAATATATGAAAAACAAACAAACTGGCTAAGTACATCTATAAAATTGCACTCTCCAAGCAGAAACCTCCGATCAGTTAATAAAGGTCTATTAAAGATTTCACCTGCTCCTTCCAAACAACTCACCTCAACTCAGAAGAGAGCCATATCACCAGGAAGCCCCAAACTCTGGAACACCCTCCTAATCGAACTTAGAACACAACAAAACTTAAAAACTTTCAAAAAAGATCTAAAAACCTGGATGTTCACCAAAGCCTACCAACTCACCCAATGACTATCAAACACCACTTCCCTCCTATGGATCCTATGCAAACATGTGGAACCAATGCAAGAAAGTAATATAACACATAACCGAAACCTGTATAGTTCGACAACCGAACTACGTTTATAAAACCAACAATATCTATATTAACAATCACAAGAACCTTTTGGAAACTCTGTTAAACATCGAAACTTTATAAACTGTTGTGATGGCGAAACCGAACGACAGTATATAAAACTTGATAAATAAATAAATAAACTGGGATAGGCATTCAACTAAAGAACTCTGTCTAATCGACTAGCGGATTGCACAGTGCTGGCTGGTTTATAGATTATAGACTCATTCAAGGGTCATCAAGTGGGAGCCATGCCAACTTCAGAGGATCATCTCTGGACCATTTCTATGGCAGACATTTGCATGTCCTGAAGAGATAGTAACTTATGGACAAGTAATTTTACATAGCCTGTTCACTCAATAGTCCACTCTCCACTGGTGGGGTCCAGGTTACCTGTTTTCAGTAGTTGTTCTGCAAAGCCACCCCTCAGCTTGGGATGCCCCATGCATTATGGTTGATTCATGCTTGCTTGTCAACAGAGAAAGCAAGTTTTCTAACCTGTAAACAGGGTTCTCAATAGACAGCAGGATGAATTAGCCATAGCTAATGCCTGCCCCGCATCCCAGAGAGTTGACTTCCTCATTAAAGCTTAAGCTCTGTAAGAGACTGAAGGGTTCATAAAGCAGAGTGCACATGTGGGAAATTCTGGGCATTCTCAGTAAAACTTACTGACCTCTGAGAACCGAATCTGTCTTGGCACCAATGGATGACTTCATCCACGCATTATGGCTAATTCATCCTGCTGTCCTTAGAGAATCCCATTTATAGGTAAGAAAACTTGCTTTCTCCTGACTGGTTCCATGCCATTAGAAGACACTGCTCTCCAGACATACCATCGGTAAGTATCTCTATCAAGAGTGAGGCTAGTGAAAAGAACACACAGTCTGTCAGGATTAGGCTCAGAGAATTGGCTCACAGAGTGTTCTACTTGAGTTGCCAAGTTTGGACAATTTCATAAGCTGCCCAGCAACTGACCAGCAGCTCACTCAAGTATCAGGAAAAGCCATCTGAAGCTTTTTCTCGTCATATTACTATGTAACATTTCACCACTGTAGAAATGACACACATTACAACAAAAAGTAAAAGGCTGTGAAACTAGATGCCCATAAAGAAAAGAATATGAGCCATAGGGGAAATTGTTTCATTTGTCTCTTATGCCCTGAACCTATGGATTGAATTCTAGTGCCTAAAATCCGTCCCTTGGCTTTCTCTCCCAAAGACCAACTGGTTTTCCATTCAGCACCGAGAGCTGTCAGGACTAGAGAAAAGTGAAGCCAAAGCTGTTTGATGCCAAATTTATATAATGTGATCTGGTGCAAGGCCCACTGGCACGTGTGGCTCTTCGGAGCTTTCAATGGTATTCACCCCGAGCTTCAGGGGCCCCTTTGTGAATCTTCAGGTCTTACAGTGCTGCCCTAAGCTTCAGGACCCACCGAGGCCCTCACCCTGACGTTAACGAGGGAGAAGGCGAGGAATGAGGTTAGAGGGAAAGGTGGGGGGCGATAAGCAAAGATTCAGTAACCGCTGAGGAGACAGTGGAGGACCAGAAGAGGCGGGTTTTACAGCAAAGGTAAAGATAAACCATCAGAAACCCAGACATTGTTATTTTATTTATTTGACTTCTACTCTGCTTTTCAAGCACTTCAAAGTGGATTACATCCAGGTACTGCAGGTATTTCCCTGTCCCCAGAGGCCTCACAATCGATGTTTCTACCTGAGGCAGTGGAGGGTAAAGTGATTTGCCCAAGCTCACAATACGAAATATTCTTTTCCCGTTGTGTTTTTAATAGCTTCCCGAATCAAAACTAATAGATTTATTTGTGCTGTGGGCAAAATAATGACAATGGGGCTATCAGCAGATGGAGCGGCGAAGTGTTGTGTGGGGTTGGGCTAGAATAGGAAATGTAAACCTTTCCTCCCAGACTTTTCTCTCTCTGTCCACAGCTGCCATCTACGTCGACTGAGCGGAGTTCCAAACCAGCAATTAACACTCCAGAAAGGGAAAAACGGCTGGTAACTGATCCCCCTCATCAATCGATTCCTTTTGTGCGGCAGCAGTCAATGGCGCTGTGATCACGGCATTAAAGCTCCTGTTGTTCTAAAGAACCGGGATAGTGACATTTCGCAGCGCTGTACGGCTGCTTGCCAAATGCCTCTGTCCCCAGTCACCTGTACTGGATAGTGTTTAAGTGCAGCATTCCTCCACAAATTTTTGTTTTGGAGGGGGGAGAGTGTGAAAAAGGACTTCTTTCTCCCCTCTGAGACCCTTGCCCTCCTGACCAAGGGCCTACAAGCTGGAGGGGGTATTTATTTTTAAAAATGTATATGCCCTATCATCTAAAATTCTGAGTGGCTTGCAATAAAAACATGCATAATTATTAACAACAAAACTACATACATTTCAACATCATAAAACAAAATAAATACAGAAAAACAGAAAAAATAAATGTAAAGAAGATAAAAATAAAATGGCCCACATTTGTTCACAAAGCTGATTAATATTCCTGTCAATCATTTATTTTAAAATGCTCTCTCAAATAAATGTGTTTTAAGCTGGTTTTAAAACTTTTTTACCTCAAGGGACCCTTTCTCCCCCCCATCCCCACCCCCACCAAAAGTGGCAAGACCTGCAGAACTCCTTCACAAACATTAGCAGATCCTGCATAAAGACGATATCTCCTCAGATTTGATGATATTTTAACAGGACGTGTCTCAATTCTTTACTTTCTTAGGGG
The DNA here is from genome assembly GCF_901001135.1 of Rhinatrema bivittatum. Taxonomy (NCBI): domain Eukaryota; kingdom Metazoa; phylum Chordata; class Amphibia; order Gymnophiona; family Rhinatrematidae; genus Rhinatrema; species Rhinatrema bivittatum. Next base: position 236,620,766 of record NC_042619.1, read on the forward strand.
GGTGCAAAGGAATTTTCTTTTTTTTCCCTGGAAAATAGTATCGGTTGAATTGCTGCCACTGTCTTTCCTCACTGCAAATAATTACCTATTCAAGGCAAGTTGAAGTAAACTAACCTCGGTGAACGGAATCTCTTTCAGCTTAGGCTTATATTTGCTCCTTAATAATTCCGTCAGTGACATACGGGGGGGGTGTAATTCTGTAATGTCACCCATGAGTTAGCCCGAAAATACACGCGTACGTCCGCTTTGAAAATTCTTCCACCAAATCCCCTCCACCTGCGCAAGTTACACCTGCTAAAACGTCTGCACAAATTGGCCCTGAAAACTTAGCCATGAACTTTTTGGAAATCCAAAAACCTGCGCAGAAATCCAGTTGTCAGTGAAGGGACCAATCCCCTTTCAGACCTGAGTAACTCTAATGGACTAACATTAGCTGGGAAGATAACGTATTCTGCCTAAAGCTAACCAAGCTACTTTATCTAGCTAGGTTTAGCTAGTTAAAGTTATTGGCACTTAGTATTCAGCCCACTGGCCCTCTTTTTTTGGGGGACTCTGTTGGTGAGGATTGGACAACACCTTTTTGGGTAAGATTAGGGGATAGGGGAATCAATATTTAAAAATCCCAGTGAGCAGCAAAGTGACCAAGATAACTTTAGCTAGGCATATTCATCCGGGAGACTTAACCAGTTAAGTCCTACTTAATATCCCAACCAAAGTTAGCTGGTAAACTTTAACCAGTTAACTTCTTGCTCGCTGTACCACTGAATATGGACCTCCTTGTATTTAAGCTTAAATCCATTAACATAACCTAACATTTTTTTAATTTTAGACTTGCATTTCTGATGTGGTCACTCCAATACCTTTATAATGAAGACAATACAGATCAGCTGAACAAGAACAAAAACAATTTGCATTTTAGTCATGTCTACAGGACTCGGTGAGCAATTAATGTAAATTTAGCTTAACCTTACTAACTTTCCATGTTCTATTTTATCCGTTCATGTGTAATCCAGAGCTTAAAAAGGGTTTCACATCAGAAAATGAAACATCTGTATTAGGCACCTACACTTAGCTATCTGTAATATCCATAATATATCGGGCTTGGTAGTGTGTCCGTCAGTGCTCGCGCATGTTCCCCAGCCCACCGATAGATGGCGCTATAATATATCAGGCTTGGTAGTGTGTCTGTCAGTGCTCGCGCATGTTCCCCAGCCCACCGATAGATGGCGCTATAATATATCAGGCTTGGTAGTGTGTCCGTCAGTGCTCGCGCATGTTCCCCAGCCCTCCAATAGATGGCGCAGGCGGCTCCCTGGCCACCTTGGAGGCTCAAACACGCCATACAGCGGCCATGTCACAACATCAGCTACAAGAGGTACTCCTGGGGGAATTCAGCGCTACTGCGTAATGCAGATTTTGCTCAGAATTCCTCCTTCCCGCAGATTTCCTCCCTCAACTCGCCGATTTCTGCCCTCGCCGGAAGACTATTCAAAACCGGAAGGACAGCGGCCATCGCAGGATAGCCAGAAAATAGCAGAGACCCTGGCATACCGCGAACGGAGCGCGTCCTACGGTGAAGATGAAGGCCCGGCGTACCGTTCGCGGTGAAAAGGGAAGAGCCCTGTGTGTCGCAATCGGCACGCCCAGGCTTTCATCTTCGCCGCGAATGGAGCGTGTGCTGCGGGACGCGCTCCATTCGCGGCATGCCGGGGTCTCTGCTGCTATTTTCTGCTCAAGGCAAAAATGGAAGGCCCCATGTGCCGTGAACGGCGCATCGGGCTTTCATCTTCGCCGCGAACGGCACGCCGGGCCTTCATTTTCGCCTCGAACGGCATGGGTCCCGCGGCATGCCGGTGAGAGAGAATGTGTGTCGGGGAGGGGAGAGTGAGAGAGAGCAGGAGGGTGTGAGAGAGAGCATGGGGGGGATGCCGATGAGAGAGAATGTCTGTGTGAGAGAGGGGGGTGACAGAGAGCATGGGAGGTAAGAGAGGGTGGGTGGGGGGATGCTTGAGTGTGGGTTTCAGAGAGAGGGAGCCTATATGAGGGGAGGGGGATGCCGGTGTGAGAGAGGAGAGGGGGTGTGGGGGAGTGCGAGAGACAGCTTGGTAAATAAACTTTGCCAGCCCTGGCTTTAGCAAATGTGCCTCCATGTCCCTTGTCCTGGGTGAAAACAATTTCGTTTTTCCTTTTCAGCTAACGCTTCCATACAAGAGCATATGTGCCAATAAAAAGGCTCGCCGCCCGGGCGTAGAATAGGTACAGTTGCTAGTATATATATATATATAGATATATATCTACACCACAAAAAAAAAACCCAAAAAAGGGGGGGAGGATAAAAGCACCTCGGTTATTTAATACCACAAATGTTTCCTTGCTAAGTTAAAAAAGCAAATGTTGCTTACCTGTAACAGGTGTTCTCACAGAACAGCAGGATGTTAGTCCTCACATATGGTTGACATCACAGGATGGAGCCCAATCACGGAATACTTTTGCAAAGTTTCTAGAACTTTGTCTGGCACCTACTGGGCATGCCCAGCATGGCACTAAACCTACAGCCAGCAGGGGTCCCCCTTCAGTCTTGTTTAAAGCTACAGGAAGTGCCGAAAAATAAAATAAGAAAACGAACCCAACACCACGGGGTGGCAGGCGGGTTTCGTGAGGACTAACATCCTGCTGTTCTGTGAGAACACCTGTTACATCAGGTAAGCAACATTTGCTTTCTCACAGGACAAGCAGGATGGTAGTCCTCACATATGGGTGAGTACCAAGCTGAGGATGTCCGAGAAATGCACCAAATGTACCCAAGATGTGCAATAGGCACAAGGACTGGGGTGGAATTTGGTAGAGGGCATCCTGAACCCTAATGGGCAGGCGGAAGAGTGTTGGTACGTCAAGTTGAAAAAAGGTTGCGCAAGACAGATTGGCTGAAGATGGAATCTTGTCTTCCGGCCTTGTCTAAGCAATAATGGGCTGTAAAGGTATAGAGAGAACTCCAGGTAGCAGCCCTGCAAATGTCAGGAAGCGGCACTGAGCATAGGTGTGAACTGAAGTCGCCATGGCCCTCACAGAGTGTGCTTTAACACGGTCTTGAAGCAGAATGCCTGCTTGCTGATAGCAAACGGATATGCAGTCCGCTAACCAGGAAGAGAGAGTCTGCTTACCCACAGGCTGCCCCAATTTGATGGAATGGAAAGAGACAAACAATTGAGTGCTTTCCCTGTGGGCAGCTGTATGGTCTAGGTAGAATGCTAGAGCCCGTTTACAATCAAGGGAATGCAGAGCTTGTTCTCCTGGATTGGAGTGGGGCCTGGGAAAGAAGGTAGGTAGTATAATGGATTGATAAATGTGAAACTTCGATACTACCTTAGCTAAGAACTTAGGGTGAGTGCAGAATACTGCCCGGTCTTGCAGAAGTTTAGTGTAAGGCGGATAGGTAACTAGGGCCTGTAACTCACTAACTCTGCGAGCAGATGTGATTGCCCAAAGAAAAATCACTTTCCATGTGAGATAGCGAAGATCACAGGATTGGAGAGGCTCAAATGGTGGTTTCATGAGCCGACCCAAAACCAGATTGCGGTCCCAAGAAAGGGCCGGAGGGCGCAGTGGAGGCTTGAAGTGAAGCAAGCCCCTCAGAAAACGTGTTACGAGGGATTATACTGAAATAGGAACATCCCCGACATCTCTATGGAAGGTGGCCACCGCACTGACATGCATTCTGATGGAGGAGGTTTTTAGACCTGATTCTGACAAGTGCCAGAGATAGTCTAGAAACTTCGTGGTGGAACAGGTAAAGGGATCAAGGGATTGAAAAGAACACCATGATTTAAACCTGTTCCATTTGTAAAGATAAGATTTTCTTGTGGAAGGCTTCCGTGAAGCAAACAGGACACGGGAAACTGGCTCCGAAAGGTTAAGTGGCTGAAGAATTAACCTTTCAACATCCAGGCCATCAGAGATAAGGCCTGAAGATTGGGGTGGCGTAGGTACCCATCGTTCTGAGTGATCAGAAGTGGGTCCTTTCCCAAGGGAATGTGCCTGCAAATGGAGAGGTCTTGAAGTATTAGAAACCACACTTGGCGAGGCCAGTGAGGTGCTATGAGGATCATGCTTCCCTTGTCCTGATGTAACTTCACGAGAGTCTTCGAGAGAAGTGGAAGTGGAGGGAATGCATATAGGAGACCGGTTGCCCATGAGAGGGAGAACGCATCTCTTGGCTGAGAGTGTTGGCTGCGAGTGAGAGAGCAAAAGTTCTCTACTTTGCGGTTCTGAGGTGACGTAAAAGGTCTATGTGGGGGTAACCCCAACGTTGGAATATTGAGTCCGCTACAGTGAGGTTGAGGAACCACTCGTGTGGTTGAAAGGCGCGACTCAGCTTGTCCGCCATCACATTGTCCACTCCCGGCAAGAATGTGGTCCTGAGGTACATCGAATGGGAGAGGGCCTCCGCCCATATCTGCGCAGCCTCAGACACAGTAGGTAGGAGCCCGTCCCTCCCTGTTTGTTGATGTACCACATGGCCACCTGGTTGTCCATCTGAATGAGGATGACCTGGTTGGAAAGGTGATCCTGAAATACCCTGAGAGCATATCTGATTGCTCGCAGCTCCAGGAAATTGATTTGGTGTTTGGTTTCCTCTGGAGACCAAGGTCCTTGTGTCTGCAAATCGGCGACATGGGCTCCCCAGCCGAGGTTGGAAGCATCGGTGGTGAGAATTATTTGAGGGTCTGGAGCCTGGAAGGGCAGGCCTCAGAGGAGATTGGTCTGATTTTGCCACCAGGCTAGAGACTGACGAAGTGAGTCGGTGATGTGGACAATGGTCGATAGAGGTTGGACGGACTGAGTCCATTGTGACCTTAAGAGTCCACTCCATGACTCTTCTAGTGGGCCATTGGGGTAATCTGTACTGAGGACGCCATGTGTCCTAGCAGGATGAGGAAGTGGCGTGCAGTCGTGTGGTGCTGAGACTGTAGCTAGTGCGCGAGAGAAATGAGAGTGAGAGCTTGCTGTCGAGGCAGAAATGCCTTTGCCTGCAAGGTGTCCAAATCTGCCCCTATGAACGATAAAGTTGGAGATGGGACTAAGCAGGATTTCGCGTGGTTGACGAGAAATCCTTGCGAAATCAGAGTGTGTAAAGTAAGACGTAGGGACGACAGAGCAGCTTGCTGAGTGGGAGCTCTGATCAACCAGTCTAGATAGGGGTAGACATGAACACCTTGAGTCCTGAGGAAGGCTGCTACCACTACGAGGTACTTGGTGAAGACTCGTGGTGCAGATGCCAGGCCAAATGGTAGCACTCGATACTGATAATGCTTGGGGCCTACCAGAAATCTCAGGAACCTGTGATGAGATGGAGTTAATCGCAATGTGTGTGTATGCGTCTTGGAGATCAAGAGAGCAGAGCCAGTCTCCTTTTTTCAGAAGAGGAAGGAGGGAACCCAAGGTTACCATCTTGAACTTTTCTCGGTGGAGGTACTTGTTGAGGGCACATAGGTCCAGAATTGGACAAATGCCGTCTGATTTTTTGGGGATTAGAAAGTACCGGGAATAGAATCCTAGGCCTTGTTGGAAGTAGGGCACTGGCTCTATTGCTCTGGACTGAAGAAGGAGGAAGACCTCCTGCTCCAGGAGAAGTGAGTGTTCAGATGTTCTCCACGTCGGTAGAGGTGGGGAGTCCGGTGGGATGGAGAGAAAGTTCAGGTGATAACCTTGAGAGATTATGGCAAGGACCCACTGGTCTGAGGTGATTGTGTGCCACCTGTTGTTGAAATGGCACAATCGACCTCCCACTGGTATCTGAGGCAGTGGAAACTGGCTGCTGCTCTCTATGCAGGAGTCAAAAGCTGGAAGCAGGGCCCGGCTGAGGAGCTACCTGTGACCTTTGTTTCCACGGTTGACGAGACTGGGCCTTTTGGAAAGGTCTCGTGGAACGAGTTCTAGACGGTGGTGGATAGGACTTCTTTGGACGGAAGATTGACTTTTTAGTATCTTTCCTGAAAGGCTGTTTGGAGGAATAAGAGGGCATCAGAGAGAGCTGGCGAAGGGTCTCATGATGGTCCTTGAGTTCCGCCACCATCCACTCAATCTGTTCGCCAAACAGATTGTCTCCTATGCAGGGCAGATCAGATAATCTGTCTTGTACTTCAGGGCGTAAGTCCGAAGACTTAAGCCAGGCCCATCTTCTTGCCGAAATAGCAGTTGCAGATACCCTGGAAGCGGTGTTGAAGATATCATAAGAGGATCTTATTTCATGCTTCCCTGCCTCAAAACCCTTGTGTACCAGGGTTTGAAGCTGTTCCTGGAATTGATGAGGCAGGGACTCTGCAAAGTCCTGTATCTGCTTGAATAAGGCCCTGTTGTACTGAGTCATATACAGCTGGTACGAGGCGATTCAAGAAATAAGCATTGATCCAGGAAGACACGCCAGCCAATGGCATCCAGGAATTTCTGTTCCTTACCTGGGGGAAAGGAAGAGTGGGGTTTTGATCTTTTTGCCCTTTTTTGGGCCGATTCTATAACCACAGATTGGTGATCCAGCTGAGGTTTCTGGAATCCTGGGGCTGACTGGACCAAATAAGTGGTATCAGCTTTTCTGTTGACTGGAGCAACAGAACCAGGGTGTTCCCAGTTCTTTTTGAGGAGATCCAAAAGAACCTGGTGAATAGGGATGGAGGTTATTTCCTTGGGAGCATCCAGGAATTGTAATAGCTCCATCATTTGGTGCCTATCATCTTGCTCAGTCTGTAATTGGAAGGGAACCAATTCAGACATTTCCTTCACAAAATTTATGAAGGACAAGTCCTCTGGAGGAGAACGCTTCCTACTTTCAGTAGGAGAAGGTGGCGATGGTAAATCATCGGTGTCTTGAGATAAATCGTCAGTCCAGGTGTCATAGGGATCAGCACCTGTCCCTGTAGGAACCTGAGAAGGACAGGACGATGGTATTCCTGAAGGTCCTGGTCTAGGATCTGAAGGCATCTTGGAAAGTACTGGAGGCACCGATGAAGGCATCGAGGGCACCGGTGCAGACATCGAGGACATCGATGGATGGATCGGTGGTGCCGATGGGCGCATCGGCATCGATGGTTGAGGCATCGGAAGGACTCCCGATGGAGGAATGCGGAATGATGTTTCCCCTCCTGATGACAGGGTAAGCGGGGAAGGCATCGAAGCCATCGGTGATCCAGGATCCATCGGTGGAAAAGCGGCTATGAGCGCTTCCATCTTCGAGAGCAGCAGTGCCAATGCTGCTGGAATGGGATCGATGGTCGGTTCCGCGACTGGCACCGATTTCAGCACCGGGGGACCTTGGAGTCTGTACATCACCTTATCAATGGCCTCCTGAACCATCCGGTCCAGTTCTTCATGGAGACCTAGAGCAAGCAGCCCCGGCTCCAGAAGGGAAGGAGGAGGCAGAGGCATAGCCGGAGGGACCACCGTTAAAGGCGGAGTCGCAGCTCCCGATACCCGTCCGGGTGAGGGTTGCCTCGGTGACCAAGTCGCAGAAAGGGTTGGTGCCTTTTCTGGACGGGGTTTCTTCGATGGCAGCTCGGACGATGGCGAGGTCGATGATTTTCCTTCCTCGATGGTCCGAGACCTATGGTGTCGATGCCGATGTTTCTCTCTATGATCCCCTCGGTCCTGAAGGGGAGTAGAGGTAGTCAAAGGCCGAGATGTCATTGACGCTGGCCGGTCACCGGCCGGTGGCCGATACTGGCGCGAAGTGGACGGTGCCAGTTCAGATGACGTCGATGCAATAGACGGTGTTAGAGTTTGAGAACGGAAGAGAAGTTCCATTTTCTCCATTCTGGCCTTGCGACCTTTTGGTGTCATTAAGGCACATTTGGTGCAAGTCAGGACATCATGCTCGCATCCGAGACACATTACAGACTTTATGTGGGTCTGTAATGGACATGGTGCGAGTACAGTCCGGGCACCGACGAAACCCCGACGCCATGGCCTTTGAAAAATTTAGCTGTGGTATGGTCGACGGCCAGTAGGCCGCGAGGGCCAAACTTGACGGGAATCGACCGAAAATGGGTAAAAACTTACCGGAGTACCGCAGAGTCAAAAATTCGAAGGAGGGCCCCTATGGGGTATGAAAGTTTTTAGTAATTCTGTGAGGAAAATTCCTGTCAGGAATCTCTGCGTGGAAAAAAAAAGACTGAAAAGGGACCCCTGCTGGCTGCAGGTTTAGTGCCATGCTGGGCATGCCCAGTAGGTGCCAGTCAGAATTCTAGAAACTTTGACAAAAAATGTTCCGTGATTGGGCTCCATCCTGTGATGTCACCCATATGTGAGGTCTACCATCCTGCTTGTCCTGTGAGAATCATGTTTATTGAAAATGATTAAAATATAATTTACATATTATTTATCTTCAAAACAATCAATAGAACTATTATATTAGTTTAATATATGAAATTCATAATCCCTCATTTACCTCATACCAACTTCTCAATGCTAAACTATAACTAGTCTTACACTATTGCTGGTTTGACCAACCTGTATGTTTCAACACAATATATCTTAATTTGTTACAATAAAATTTAATGTATAGCTCATTTTCTTTTATTAATACATAATAATAGTGCTTACAGTACAGATTAGAGATGTGAATCGTGTCCTCGATCGTCTTAACGATCGATTTTGGCTGGGAGGGGAGGGAATCGTATTGTTGCCGTTTGGGTGTTTAAAGTATCGTGAAAATCGTGAGCCGGCACACTAAAACCCCCTAAAACCCACCCCCGACCCTTTAAATTAAATCCCCCACCCTCCCGAACCCCCCCCAAATGCCTTAAATTATCTGGGGGTCCAGCGGCGGTCCGGAACGGCAGCGGTCCGGAACGGCCTCCTGCAATTGAATCGTGTTGTCTTCAGCCGGCGCCATTTTTCAAAATGGCGGCGCAAAATGGCGGCGGCCATAGACCAACACGATTCGACTGCAGGAGGTCGTTCCGGACCCCCGCTGGACCCCCAGGGACTTTTGGCCAGCTTGGGGGGGCCTCCTGACCCCCACAAGACTTGCCAAAAGTCCAGCGGGGGTCCGGAACGACCTCCTGCAGTCAAATCGTGTTGGTCTATGGCCGCCGCCATTTTGCGCCGCCATTTTGAAAAATGGCACCGGCTGAAGACAACACGATTCAATTGCAGGAGGCCGTTCCGGACCGCTGTCGTTCCAGACCGCCGCTGGACCCCCAGGTAATTTAAAGGGTCGGGGGTGGGTTTTAGGGGGTTTTAGTGTGCCGGTTTTCCTGCCCTTCCCCTTCCCCCGATTTACGATTTTTTGACGATAAATCGGGGGAATTGGTATTGTATCGTAGCCCTAACGATTTTTGACGATTTAAAATATATCGGACGATATTTTAAATCGTCAAAAAACGATTCACATCCCTAGTACAGATTCCTTAATTCTTACATTTTAGCATTCTTACAATCTTTTACTAATCAATAATACAGTATATTACTGAAAAAGTAGCTGTTATCCCAAGCTGTACTATTCCAATGATTGTTGATTTCCCGCTGCGTTGTTTGATGGTGTAATTACATATCTCTCATATCCTGACAAGGCCTTTGTATCACCTATACGGCTTCTTCAGGGAAACTTCTATTTTCAAACGAAACCATCAGCTACACACAAAGTACCTCTATATCAGTTATGACCGTATCTCATCTCACACCCACCTTGTTCACATGGGGTGAAACAGAGAAGACGCCGGGCTCAAACTCGCCTTCCGGTTGAATCAGTTGTTATGTACTGTGTAACGTTATCCAATCAATTTTTCTAGCTGCCCAAAGCTAGCGTTGCTTCAAACATCTTATAACTTTATTCTTAAGGGGGGTCCAAATAGCTAGAAAGGCGCAGAGCTCAAAATTGTTTGAAAGGTTGTTGTCTTGCTCTTTTTAGTATGGCCCCACTGTTTCTTCTTTGGCTCTCTCAGGTTATTCTCCTATTCCGGGCCAGAGGGCTTCAAACTATTGATTCCTTTTTTGGGTTGTTTTTTTAATTTTTGTGGTTTATACTATGCACTAGCTAGGTATACATTGCCGTATTTTTGGTTTTTATATATATATATATATATATATATTAGGGGCTGCGTAACTGCTCGCCTCACTCGCCGACCCCGCCAGTGGGGAAAATGCTAGGCATGACTGCGTAGGGCAAGTGACTAATAATAGGGCAGGGAGACAGCAATAGAGTTTTTGCCCCGCCCCTCCATTTTTCCCCCTTGACTGAGTATGCATGGATGTTATGGGAACCCCCCAAAAAGAGAAAGTGATAATTGCATGGCAATGTCAAAAAGTTAGCTTTATGACTCCATCACTATCGGTGTCTTGTGCATGCTCTGTTGGGGGTCGAAGAATTGGGGGAGGTGGGAATGTGTGGGCAGAGGGGGCATTCAGTGGAGAACATAAGAACATGAGAAATTGCCATGCTGGGTCAGACCGAGGGTCCATCAAGCCCAGCATCCTGTTTCCAACAGAGGCCAAACCAGGCCACAAGAACCTGGCAATTACCCAAACACTAAGAAGATCCCATGCTACTGATGCAATTAATAGCAGTGGTTATTCCCTAAGTAAACTTGATTAATAGCAGTTAATGAACTTCTCCTCCAAGAACTTATCCAAACCTTTTTTGAACCCAGCTACACTAACTGCACTAACCACATCCTCTGGCAACAAATTCCAGAGCTTTATTGTGTTTTGAGTGAAAAAGAATTTTCTCCGATTAGTCTTAAATGTGCTACTTGCTAACTTCATGGAATGCCCCCTTGTCCTTCTATTTTCGAAAGTGTAAATAACCGAGTCACATCTACTCGACCAAGACCTCTCATGATCTTAAAGACCTCTATCATATCCCCCCTCAGCCGTCTCTTCTCCAAGCTGAACAGCCCTAACCTCTTCAGCCTTTCCTCATAGGGGAGCTGTTCCATCCCCTTTATCATTTTGGTTGCCCTTCTCTGTACCTTCTCCATCACAACTATATCTTTTTGAGATGCGGCGACCACATTTGTAAACAGTATTCAAGGTGCGGTCTCACCATGGAGCAATACAGAGGCATTACGACATTTTCCGTTTTATTCACCATTCCCTTCCTAATAATTCCTAACATTCTGTTTGCTTTTTTGACTGCCGCAGCACACTGAGCCGACAATTTTAAAGTATTATCCACTATGATGCCTAGATCTTTTTCCTGGCTGTAGCTCCTAATATGGAACCTAACATCGTGTAACTACAGCAAGGGTTATTTTTCCATATATGAAACACCTTGCACTTGTCCACATTAAATTTCATCTGCCATTTGGATGCCCAATCTTCCAGTCTTGCAAGGTCCTCCTGTAATGTATCACAATCTGCTTGTGATTTAACTACTCTGAATAATTTTGTGTCATCCGCAAATTTGATAACCTCACTCGTTGTATTCCTTTCCAGATCATTTATATATATATATATATATATATTGAAAAGCAGCGGTCCAAGTACAGATCCCTGAGGCACTCCACTGTTTACCCTTTTCCACTGAGAAAATTGACCATTTAATCCTACTCTCTGTTTCCTGTCTTTTAACCAGTTTGTAATCCACCAAAGGACATCGCCTCCTATCCCATGACTTTTTAGTTTTCATAGAAGCCTCTCATGAGGGACTTTTTCAAACGCCTTCTGAAAATCCAAATACACTACATCTACCGGTTCACCTTTATCCAAGTTTATTAACCCCTTCAAAAAAATGAAGCAGATTTGTTAGGCAAGACCTCCCATGGGTAAATCCATGTTGACTGTGTTCCATTAAACCATGTCTTTCTATATGCTCTACGATTTTGATCTTTAGAATAGTTTCCTCTATTTTTCCCAGCACTGAAGTCAGGCTCACTGGTCTATAGTTACCCGGATTGTCCCTGGAGCCTTTTTTAAATATTGGGGTTACATTGGCCACCCTCCAGTCTTCAGGTACAATGGATGATTTTAATGATAAGTTACAAATTTTAACTAATAGATCAGAAATTTCATTTTTTAGTTCCTTCAGTAGCCTAGGATGCATACCATCCGGTCCAGGTGATTTGCTACTCTTTAGTTTGTCAATCTGGCCTACTACATCTTCCAGGTTCACAGTGATTTCGTTCAGTTTGTCTAACTCATCACCCTGAAAACCATCTCCGGAACTTGTATCTCCCCAACATCCTCATTAGTAAACACGGAAGCAAAGAATTAATTTAGTCTTTCTGCAATGGCCTTATCTTCCCTAAGAGCCCCTTTAACCCTTAGGTCATCTAATGGTCCAACCAACTCCCTCACAGATTTCTTGCTTCAGATATATTTTAAAAAGTTTTTATTATGAATTTTTGCCTTTATGGCCAACTTCATTTCAAATTCTCTCTTCACCTGTCTTATCAATGTTTTACACTTAACTTGACAATGCTTATGTTTTATCCTATTTTCTTCAGATGGATCCTTCTTCCAATTTTTGAAGGATGTTTTTTGGCTAAAATAGCCTCTTCCACCTCACCTTTTAACCATGACGGTAATCATTTTGCCATCCTTCCACTTGTCTTAATGTGTGGAATACATCTGGACTGCGCCTCTAGGATTATATTTTTAAACAAATACTGTTGAACACTTTTAACCTTTGCAGCTGCACCTTTCAGGTTTTTTTCTATTTTTCTCATTTTATCAAAGTTTCCCTTTTGAAAGTTTAGTGTTAGAGCTGCAGATTTATTTATTATCCCCCTTCCAGTTATTAGTTTAAATTTGATCATGTTCTGATCACTGTTGCTAAGTGGCCCCACCACCGTTACCTCTCTCTCACAAAAGCTGTAGGTCAGAAGGATTGCAGAGGCTGTGTGAAGGTGAGGGGGTGGCATGTTGATGGGTGGGGTGTATGTACATATGTGGTGGTGTACATGGTATGTGCTGGTGGGGTGAGGGTGCGAGTATGTACACTTTTCCCCCCTTGCACTCTACGCGGTCTCTCCTACCCACCTGTGTGGGAATGGTGTGTTGTGGATGTGCAAGAGGTTTATCAGGAGGTGAGTGGAATGTGTTGGGAGGATACCCAACTACAATTTTGAACCTCCTTTCCCTCCCTTGTGCGAGTACAGAGGTGAGGATGTGTGTATGTGCACTCTCTCCCTCTCCCCCTTGTACTCCCCATTCCCCCCCCCCCCCATGAGTGTGTATTTACAGGGAGGGGTATATAGGAAGGTGAGAGCAAGGATGTGTGTTGGGGGATACAATCATCACACTCCTCCTCCCCTGCATGTGGGTGGGATGGGAGGGGGTTAGAGGATGTGTGTGTTTATGAGGCTGCTGTGTTGGGAGTGTGCATGTTGAGGGGAAGTGTGTGTGTGTGTGTCTGCTCTCCCCTCTGCTTCCACCCACTCTTCTCTCCATGTATGTGGGGGCAGGGTGGGACAAAGTGGATATGTGTTACGGGTTGGTATGAGTGTGACTGGTGGATGGGGGGGAAGGACTGAGGGTGTGGCATGTGTGCGAGATTTCCAGGGCTGTGTGTGATAGGATTGGGGGCATGACTGGTGGGGTGTTGGAGGGCGATTAGAGGAGTGTCAATGGCGACTGCGAGTGACTGGATGTGGGGAAGTTCTAGGGGATGACTTGGGTTTTGGGTGGGAGCTCTGCACTCTCCCTTCTCCTCCTCCTGTGTGGGCAGGGATGTGCATGTGTTGTGAGACCGAAGTTGAAGGTGTGTGTTAGGGAGGGAGTGGTATGGGATGAGTAGAGTGGAAAAGAGCCCTCCCCTCCCCCTTCACTGATATATGTGTGTGTGTGTAGAGGTGGGTGGGTAAGGATGAGTGTGTAGGGGGATGGTGGAGGTTGATGTGTGGGGAGGTATGGGATGTGTGTTAAGGGGGGGAGGAGGTGGTGCTTGAGATATGTTTGGGAGGGTGATGTAGGGGCAAGATTTTCATTCTCTATGCCCCCCCCCCCACCCTCCCTTCCTTCCCTCTTTCCCACTGCCTCTCCTAACCCTTGCTCCCTTCTACCAGCTTCTCTCCTCCTCCTCCTCTGGCCCTCTCCTTTCTGGTCCCTTCCCACCTTGGGCTCCAAGGTGATTTTCCTGCAGTTGGGGGAGTCTCCGAACTCTCACCATCCTTTCCATTTTCGTGTCACCTCTGCACTTTATCTTGCACTGGTGGGGCCCGGGAAACCCCAGGAGCACTTCTGCTGCTGGTGACTCCATGTGAGGAGTTGGGTTTGTTTTTTTTTTTGTTTTTTTGCACTGGTGGGGGCTTGGGAAACCCCACCAGCTCTTCTGCTGAAGTACTTTCGTTTGTTTGTTTGTTTTTTTCTTTTGTGCTAGTAGGGCCTGGGAAACCCACAACCAGGTCTTCTGCTGCCTGTGCTGCTGCTCCTCCTCCTCTGTTGGACTGGTGGGGCCCAACCCCACCAGCCTCTCCGATGCCGATGCCACTGCTGCACCCGCTGGACCTGCAATGCAGACATCGGTGCTTCTCCCTTGGTGCCTGTAGGCCTCTCCTCAGCTGTGGGTGAGGTCATTATGTCGTGCATATGCAGATACAATGTATTGATCATCCAGAGCTCCTAATATTTTTAGAATATGCATATATATCATTCTAACCAATTCTTAGACCACATAGGAAGGTAAAATTTTGCACAAGTATTCAGACTAAAAGAAAAAGTCCGAAACCACAAAATTTTAAAATATTTTTCAACCAAATTTAACAAAATAATTTATGTTTTTGAAGAATGGTGATTCTAAATCTGAAATCAGATTCTTTTTTATAGTTAAAGTTTGCAAAAAAATGTGAGCTTATTTTAAGTTCACTTTGAATTTTAACCCGGTTATAAGAATATAAGAATTGCCATACTGGGTCACACCGAGGGTCCATCAAGTCCAGTATACTGTTTCCGACAGCAACCAATCCACGTCACAAGTATTTGGCAATATTCCAAACAGTAGCTAGTTCCCATGCTGTTAGTACCCAGGGATCAGAAGTAGCTTTTTCCAAGACCATCTGGTTAATAATAATTTATGAACTTCTCCAGGAAACTGTCCAAATCTTTTTTTTTTAAATCCAGCTATGTTAACTGCCTTAATCACATCCTCTAGCAATGAATGCTAGAGCTTGTTTTGTGTGAAACAATTTTCTCCTATTTGTTTTAAATGTGCTACTTGCTAACTTCACAAAAGGCCCCCTAGTCCTTCTATTTTCTGAAAGAGTAAATAACTAATTCACATTTACCCATTCTCATCCTCTCACGATTTTATAGATCTCTATCATATCTCCCCTCATCCATCACTTTTCTAAGTTGAACAGCTCTTAACCTCTGCAGCCTTTCCTAATAGGGGAGCCATTCCATCTCCTTTATCACTTTGGTCACCTTTCTCTGAACCTTTTCCAGTTAACTATACCTTTATTGAAATATGATGACCAGAATTGCACACAATACTCTAGGCGCAGAGTAGAGAGGTATTGACATTCTCCGTTTTATTCTCCATTCTGTTCCTATTAATTCTTAATATTGTTTGCTTTTTTGACCATCGCCGCACACTGAGCCAAGGATTTCAAAGTATTGTCTACGATGACGTGCAGATCCCTTTCCTGTAACCTAACATCATGTAACTACAGTGAGGATTACTTTTGCTTAGGCGCACCACTTTTCACCTGTTCACATTAAATTTCATCTGCCATTTGGATGCCCAGTCTTCCAAGATCCTCCTGCAATTTCTAACAATCCGCTGTGACTTAAATACTCAGAATAATTTTGTGTCTGCAAATTTTACTATCTCCCTCAACATTCCCTTCTCCAGATCATTTATAAATACATTAAAAAGCACCGGTCCTAACACAGATTGCTGACGCACTCTACTTTTTACCTTTCTCCACTGAGAAAACTGACCATTTATTCGTACTCTCTGTTTCCTATTATTTAACCAGTTCGCAATCAATAATATCTCATGACTCAAATAGAAAGACGTGTTTTAATAGGACACGGCCAGCATGGATTTATACAAGATAATCTTGACTTTGTCAAACGCCTTCTGAAAATCCAAATACACTATATCCACCAGCTCACTATACCGACATCTTTATTGACCCCTTCAAAAAAAATGTAGCAGAGTGGTGAGGCAAGACTTAACATGTATAAATCCATGCTGGCTATGTTCTATTAAAACATGTCTTTCTATATGTTCTGTGATTCTGTTCATTAGAATAGTTTCTATGATTTTTCCCAGCACTGAAGACAGACTCACTGATCTATAGTTTCCCAGATCACCCCTGGAGCCCCTTTTAAAGATCAGGGTTACATTTGCCACCCTCCAATCTTCGGTACAATAGATGATTTTAATGATAGGTTACAAATTACGAGTAATAAACCTGCAATTTCATTTTTTCATTTCTTTCAGAACTCTGGGGTATAACCCATCTGGTCCAGGCGATTTGCTATGCTTTAGTTTGTCAATCTGTCCTATTTCATCTTCCAGGTTCACTGTGATTTCTTTTAGTTCTTCTGAATCATCACCTTTAACTACCATTTCTGGCACAGGAATCTCCCCAACCTCCTCTTCAATAAACACCAAAGTAAAGACTTAATTTAGTCTTTCTGCTATGGCCTTATCTTCTCTATGTGCCCCTTTAACCTTTTTATCTAATGGTCCAACCCATTCCCCTCACAGACTTCCTGCATCGGATATATTTATAATAAGTTTTTATTATGAGTTTTGCTCTATGGCCTGCTTATTTTCAAAATCTCTTTTTGTATCCCTTATCAATGTTTTACATTTATCTTGAATGCTTATGCTTTTTCCTATCATCTTTAGATAATTTTTGAAAGAGGTACTTTTGGCTAGATGTCATCATTGGCCAGATAAGATCATTTAATTTTCTTGAAACCCCCATCACCAACCATATGAAGCAAAGAAGAAAAGAAGTCATAAGAATGGAAACAAGATGGTAGAGCAGATAATAAGACATATACATAGATATTTCTGAGATTGCTTGCTGAAGCGTGAGAACCAGTTTTTAGCATGCCCATTTGTAGAGGAAATATAAAAATCGCCAGCTTCCTTCCAAAGGAGAATGGCAAAGGAACTATCAGAACAAGGAGACAAACCCATGGAGCAGGTGGTAGTGTGACTGTAATCTTTGTGTGGGCGCCTTTAGGCTTGGACTGCTTAAGGATTCATGCACAATTCCCTTACATTAATATTTTTATTATTATCATTCATATAGCACAGAGGGCTTCCCAAACTATGGGTCAGGACCCCAAATGGTGTCACAAAACCTTCATCTGGGATCACTAGTACCTCAAACAGCTGAGCTTTTCAAATAGTAAAAGCAACAGCAGTGGCATTAGTAGTGGGGGGCCTACGAGTCTGCATGCCCTCACAGGCCCTGCAGCGACAATGACCTTCTTTGAGTTTGTGTGGTAGCAGAAAGCCCTGCACAAGGAGAGACTGGAGCTGCTGCAGGGACTGTGAGCTTCCACTAGCTTACCGGCTATGTACTGTCTTCCATTACTAATGCCTCTGTCGCTTACAGATCATTGTCAGGTATGGGACCAGCTATGAGGGGAGGGAAGGAAAGGGTTGAGTGTCCACAGGTCAGTGCCACTGCTTCTCATACCTCATCCACCACTGAACCTACCTAAGAGAAAAAATGTTGCCACGGTCATCATCCTGCCTTCTCTTCTCATTTGCCATCCATCTTTGACCCGGGGCCCAAAGGAAAACATTGCCACTGACTCTGCCAGAGAGCTGTTTGGAGGAGAGATCAGATATGAGGAGGGGTTTGACGGTTGGATCAAGTGGAGAGAGATTGGCTCTGGAGAGTGAAAGAGGAGGGAATGACTGAAAGTCGACTGGGAGATGTAAGAGAGGAGCTGGGGAACAATAGGGGATGGGGATGAGAGTGAGGAGGGACTGAGGTAAGAGGGAGGGAATGCCATATGATCAATTAGGAGTTATAAGAAGAGCTTGATCATGAGAGAGGATCAGCTGAGGGGATGAGAGGCAGGGGATGGGCTGAAGAGATGAGAGGAACTGAGGGATGTAAGGAGGGGTTAGCTGGAGGGATGGAGGTGAGGAGGTCCTCTGGAGGGGGTAGGATGGATGAGGGAAGGGATGAGCTGGAGGATGGGAAGGGAACAGGAGAGTGAGCCGCACCCTTGGCAATTTGTTTTGGCCGACCTCCGGGGAGGGGGGGGGGGTCATGTGAATTTTCAAACGTTAAAATGGGGTCGGTGGCTAAACGTTGGGAAGCCGCTGTGCTTAAGCATTGTCCTCAAAGAGCATTTGAATCCGTAGGCTAAATTCAGATATGGCATGTTTGGTAACTTGCCAAATAATTTCAGGGATAAGTGGGAAACATAAAACTGGCACACATTTATGAAAACGGAAAATAACTGTACTTTAATTTCCTAGCCACTCTATTTCGTTAGCGCTTAAACAAGACACCCGATGATCCCCTGAACAAAAGGCCGCGGCTGTTCTTTAAGGGGTTGAAAGTTTTATTACAGCACAACACCATGTTAGTTTGCAGGGGGGGGGTGTCAGGGGCACAGAAACCTGGCCAGATTTAACATAGCATAGATTCCAGCAAGGAAACAGCGCCAAAGGTGTCGGTTCAATCGCTCTCACGACAGTGCTCGGCAGCGGCAGCAGCAGGTGGTCATCCTTCAAACTGCAACCCGGGACTGCAAGAGGTTTTAGCTAAAGCAATCTGTGATCGCTCTGCTAGTGTCCTGAAGTCAGGTCTGCAGCGTGAGGTCTAGTTGAAAGGACAGCGTAGAGAATCCACATTTGACCTTCTCACAGGGGATTTTTAAGTCTGTGCTAGGGTGGGCGCTGCTTTAAAACGTAGCCTTTTTATCTGATTTGCAGGAATTTAAAATAAATAAATAAATAAAAATCACACAGCCCTGCCCTGCTGCTGAGGGCTCTGAACTTACAGCAGAAAGGTTGAGTAATAAAGGCAACGTGGGCTTGACAAGGATGGAGCCAGGGTGCTAAGTTGGAAGCTGCTGCAGTTACAGTCCACTCGGTAATGATTTATTATGTCACAAATATACTATAACAGACACAGGCAGGGCCTGGCTTATTAACTGCTGGCATATAACAGGAGGATTTAGACTTCAATAGCGCCACTTACAGTTCGGGGTGAGCTTACCTCCAGGGCAGGCCAGTTCCCACAGTAATCCTTCTCTTTGACGGAGGTACACTTGAAGCACAGAACTTGACTCAGAGCAGCCTTAGCACTTTTAGCAGGATTTTTACATCAAGAACGCGGTTTGTAGAATTCACAGGGCTACCAGCGCGATCTCACACTATCG
Source organism: Rhinatrema bivittatum (assembly GCF_901001135.1). Lineage (NCBI taxonomy): Eukaryota > Metazoa > Chordata > Amphibia > Gymnophiona > Rhinatrematidae > Rhinatrema > Rhinatrema bivittatum. The sequence continues at coordinate 236,640,071 of NC_042619.1, forward strand.
CTTGGCTGCTGCGCCTTCCTGGTATCCCAGCGTGCCTTTTGCGTTCCCTGAGGGAGCAATCCAGATCCTCAGGGGTGGGTCATGTACCAGGTACTCAACAGTCTGAACCTGCATTCGTGTCTGCCATGCTGTGGCTCCATATTCAGAAAGCTGGCCCTAGTTCAAGGCCAAATGAGGTACCTTTTGCCCTGACATAGGGTGATCTCTGGGTGGCGCTATTTCCAATACTGTATTTCTTTCCAGTGTTTTCAATGCACTACATTAATAATGACATAATACGTAAGCTCTTTCCAAACTCTGAGTCTCCCAGGAGCAGATGGTACAAATTCCACATTGCTTTTACCAATTACAGATGATCCACATTTCACCTTCCCCAGAAGGATAAAAGATTGGATAGAGTTAAGTGGAACTGGTGCTGCATACATTTTGCCCTCCACACCAGCAGGATTCATGTGGCATGCCTTCCGCATTCTTCTGAGAAAAACACAGCACTTCCAGGAAATAAGGACCAGGCAGAATATTTCTTTCCTGACCCTAACGCCATACAAGATAAAGAAATCAAGACCATGGGCTGCACATGTATAGGACAACAGACATTCTGGCTTCAGCACAATTCAATTTGATTCATAAGTGCACTAGCGGAACAAAGGAATATAGGACATATGCATAAATCTGTCTTCCAGTTACATGGATTTAGCACAGTCATGACAAGTTCTGGCAGACTCTCTGCACAGGGAGGGCCTGATTCATCCAAGTCTTTTTTCCATAGACAAAGAACTTTAGCGAATCAGTGCCTAAGCCATCCATCCCTGTCCATTCCCACGCTTTTCTTTATTTCTCTTACAAAACTTGACTACACCATAATTTCAAGTGTGGCCTACGAAGGGGTTCCATTTATTTGTTTTACATTTGATTACTCAGCAAATCGTCAAACATCAAGGCGAGGTACAAATCACAAGCACAGAACATCAGTAACGGAATCAATCAACCTACAGCATAAAGCTGTTCCAATGATAACACATCATTAAAAAACGTTCATTACTCACTTTGTAGAATGGTAAAAGTGGAAGGCCACGTTTCTGCCCACAGCTCCTCATCCAATGCACGTTAACTCGGGTGTAGCATGGTAAGCGGCGGCTTGGCATGGAGCACGCGTGTTTCACGTGCGGCCCGCCGTAACTAACGACCCAATCCCTGCCCCAGTCAGTTTAAGACACGCTGCTCTCCAGTGGGCTACGGCTGTACACGTAGACGTGTCCCGAGGGCTGCCAGCTCTGGTTGGATCAGCACATGACATAATGGCTATGACTGGGCTGGAAAGAGCCGTTTGCCCCAGTGGCAAGTAAGCACCAGAGTATGTGTTTGAGTCAACTTAGTCATGTGCATATGAAGTTCAAGTGCCTAATATTACAAAAAAAATAAAAATATATATATAATATACACACACACACATATATACACACATACACATATTGAAAAATCACTAGCATTACTTTAAATCTCATTTTTAAAAAATATAGCAAAGGCTCCCTTTACATTTTAATGCGGTTTAAATGGCAGTGGTGGAAAGGCAGAGGGTGTAAGTTAATTCCACTCAATTCTTAAAAAAAAAAAAAAAAAAAAATTCTACCTAAAACAAAATATTGTACTGTCACACAATGAAAATGCATCCAGTAAACTAAAACAAATTAATAAAATGGTACTTCCTTTTCATTACAAGAGCAGGAAAGCCTGAACCCGCGTGCCATAACTCATGGGGTCTCTCCTTAAACCTGCAAGCACTGGTGCTAGTCTGAAAGAACATTTGATAATAATGAGCAACTGACAACAAGATAAAACCATTTCGCTGTCTGGCCTGGTCCTTTTGCTGAATGCCCTAGGAATTTTCTCAAGGGCTGCTTGCAGCGTTGACCTGGACTTGGGGTCTCCAGGGCAGCCCTGGATGCCTGGTAACCCTATGGATCACCTCACATTTACCTCGATCTGCCCAGTGTTCTAGGGCAGGGGGGGGCCAGCTTCGGTTCACAAGAACCAAACAGGTCTGCTTTTCAGGATATGTGTACAGTTAATATTCATGAGGTTCATTTGCATGCAATAGAGGCCGTGCATTCAAAAATCTGCCTCATGCACATCCATCACGGATAACCTGAAAACCAGGCCTGTTGGTGACTCTGGGTGTGCGGCACATACCAAGCTGTATCTGCGTCTTTGACGGCTTACTGTCCTACCTGGTTCTGTGTCGTCACACGCACACCTCCTCAGGGACAAAGAGGCCTATGTACTGAAGGTTTTCTCCCACTTTTGTGTCTCTAAGAAAAGTTCTTAGTAAATAGGGCTCTTAAGATTGATACGTCCTCTGAAGCAGGGAAATATCACCCAGTACCTGAATTGTCACTCACCTTCAGCTCGAATTTGGAAACACAAGCAATTCAATGCAAACCATGTCAAGTGAAGTATGCACTGCTGCTTCACTTGCAATCAGCCTATCTATAGGAAGTGAAATAAGGGAGCAGCAGAAAAACACCAAAGGCCATCTCTGATGACTCTGTGAAGGCTCAGATGGAGAGTGGGAAGAAATGAAGCAACTTAAAGGAAAATGAACAGAATATTTTTTTTTTAATCAGGGAAGGAACTTTTAAGTGAACTCAAGTTATGAGCACATTGACCTGCATGTTACCAAGTAGGAATCCTCATGGGAACTCAGAGCAAGAGCAGTCTTAGATGCTGAGCACGTACAAGAAAAAACTGTTGGAACAGAATGCTTTCCACGGAAAGCCTCTGACCTCAGATGAGAGAAACGTGCAACCATGAAGCTCAACGTCTGTTTATGAAACGGAAAGCATCAGGAGGCCCATATTCAAAAGCCATTTAGATGGGCAACTTAAAAGTTACCATTACCTGGCTATATTCAGCCCTAATCTGGCAAACGTCTAGCTGGCTAATAAGTTAGGCAGCTATAATTTATCCAGATAAGTTGGAGCATAACTGGGAGGAGCTGAGTTAGCTGGCTAAGTTAACCGGCTAACTCCAATATTCAGAGTGCCAGATGACTTAGCAGGCTAAGGCCTGGATTTTCTAAGGTCACAGACCTTAGAAAATCCGGCAATAACGGGGAGCGGGGTGGCGAAGCGGGGAGTGGGCCTGCGAAAGCCGGCAGCGATCGCAGCTCCGCGGTGCGATCGCTGCCGGCTTTCGCACCCAATAGCGCCATCGTAAAAGGTGGTGCTATTGGGTGCGAAACTGGTGGCGAAAAGGGCCCTTACCTTTTCGCCGTCAGCGACGTCTTCGCAGAGTCGGCCCTGGTGCTGCCCCGACTCCTCCTCTTCTGGGGCAGACTCTGCCCCGACTCCGCCCCCATTTAAGTGATCGCAGATGAAAAGGGACTTTTCACGTGCGATCGCTTTTGAAAATGACCCCCTAAGTTTGGTCAAGTCGGAGTTGTCGTAAAGTTAGCCGGCTATATTCAATAGTCTGGCTGCACTGTTAAATATGCCTCCAAAGTTAGCTGCATAAATTTATCTGGCTACCTTTGCTATCCGGACTGTGTCCAAACATATAACCATAACGCTAGTCCACAATGGATTTCTTTTTTTTTTTGGGGGGGGGGGGGGGGGGGGGTAGTGGAGGGAAGGTTTGGATCTTATATTTTTGGTTCTGATTATTCGCCTTACCAAACCCGAGCTCAGGGTGTGTTGCATTCAGGTACAGCAGGCATTTCCCTGGCCCCAGATGGCTTGCAGTTTCAGGTTTTGATTTGCTAAGGCTTTTCTCCCATCCTGTGTATATGGGAAAAATGCTTAGCAAATGATATGTCCGAGGCATTGGAGGGTCAACTGACTTGAGCCCTGGCTTCCCTGGTCCTCATTCTGCTGCAGTAACCATGAGACCGCCAGACCTCTCTTCCACCGAGGGGTTTACAGCACGGTATGAAGTGTAAGTCAGTGACTTTCTGCCCACCTTCAAAACTTAACAGCTAACTTTCAAAAGGATTAAGTGGGGGTTTTTTTGAAAACTGCTACTTTTTACGAATGTAACTCCTTTGAAAATTCACTCCTCAGTTTTCAAGTCTCGAGCCCTAATTTTCCTATTAGCACTGCAACAGAAATACAGTACAATGGCTAAACGTCTGCTACGGGATACACATGAGGAAGCTGAAGGATAGGACACAAAGCACTTCCACCACAGTCTGTGCTATTTCATTTCCCTGTTACTCTTTCCAGATACTGCTCTTGGGGAGCACAGTTATTGCTGTTGAGTATGGCAAATGTACACAGAGCAAAATCCTGGCAACAAAATGAAAGCAAAACGGTGGCTTAAAATCTTGAATTTAACACAAGACGAGTCAGGGACAAGGGTCCAGCTGTCCTTGCATGTCAAGTGCAAGAGCTGTGCCATAACTGGTGTGGCAGATGACTGAGGTGAGCGCAGTTATGCTTCACGGTCATGCATACTCTGGAGCTAGGGTTCAAGTCCCAGCTAGGAGGAGAGATGCCTTTTCCAGCATCTGCTGCACAGCCTTGGCAATTTTTGCATCACCGGCACAGGAAAAGCAGCAACGAGCAGCACAGTTTACACAGAAGTGCTACTAGAGAGGTATGAAGGCAGTCTTCTGATTTGGAGTTTGGCAGACCAGGGTGCAGGGTAATGTGTAAAAATTACAAGCAATAATGTATCTTCGGCTAAAACAGAACTGAAACACGGGAATAAGACCAACCGAGGGAGAGGCAGGGCAGAGCAAGTTAACTTCTTGAGATTCTTAGGAAGTACAGCTGCATTAGTACTTGGGACCTGTTTCATTATACAGTACAAAAGCAAATACAGGAATACAAATAGCATCAACCTGCTTTGCTGGCCAAGCACATGCCAGAGTATTAGTGCACCAGAGCGCACACAAAACACTGCTCTGCTACAGAGCATGGTAATGTCAAGTTACCTGCTACGGAAACCATTGGGTCTGAGAAATTTTAGGAAATCGGGAAACATGTGTATAACATGATGGACATCCATGCATTGCTTTCCCAGCCAGATGTCGAAGGGCAAGGGTTCAGGTAGGTTTGCAGTTCCAGCTATGTGGACATGGAAGCGTTCTCAGAATTTTGGAAACTAAAATAGCAAAAAACAGACCCATGTTTTATAGGTAAAAAGAATCGTTTTTGCAAGTCAGATGCTCCTCGATACTTGGAAGTTTTGACATAATGTTTGGAAACCAGGAGAGCAAGTTTCAGAAGCTGGATAAATGTTTTGTTGTTTTGTTTTTTTTAAATTGGCCCCTCTCCCCACAAGCCTGCATGCTGTTTACCCTCACTGAGTGTAGGCAGTCCTGGGGGTCAGGGTTAGAGCGGGGGACTGCAAACAAGGCACGCGAAGGTCCATATTCAGCTCCACTTGTCCAGCTAAGTTCAGACTTGGCAAGGCGACGGCAGGATTTTCAAATCCTGCTCCGCTGACCAGCCCTGAAATGGCTGGGTAACTTTTTATCCGGACAAACGTTTATCCAGCTAGCTCACTGATGGGGAGGAGACGGTGTTTTGAGGCCGGATAACTTTATAAGGACAGCTGAAGAGCAGCTCTAAAGCTATCCGGATACATTTTATCAGGCTAACTTTAAGCTAGCCCGGTATATTTGATGGCGCACCCATACACACTGCCTATCCTGGCTAAATTAGACAGATACATTTCCTAGCAGTTGAATATAGACCTTGAAGTTTCCAGTTTCATAACTTCTGTGCGTCATTTTGCATGGGGAAATCGACCCATGGAGGAAAAAAAAGTACGGGTTGCACATTTCTGCGGGTCCGTTTTCCTCCGGCTGCTTTTGAAGGGAAAAGATGCGGGTGCTGCTGCAGAGTCCGCAGGTGAAAGCAAAACTAGGGGCTTTGCAAGCAGCGCAGGGAGCTTTAAAAACTGACCCCCAAAGTGCTTTCAAACAGAGGTCCGTGGAAGCCCTTTCTGCACGGCAGTCTTGGCCTCCTCATCCAGGCGAACGCATTCCTCTGTTGTGGTCGGACGTCTGTGTGCACCTGCGCTCCAGGTAAACTCCTACAAGGGGAGGGGGGGAATGAGTGTGCTCATTTGCATAGAATTACAGGTACCGTAACAACCTGATCTTAGGAAAAAAAAACCCAGCACAGTCATTTTCTCTTCTGTAACAAGTCCTCTGTCTTTCTTCTGTAATGCCAGGGAACTCCCATCTCCCCTATTCACTGAAATAATACAGGCACAGCTTCTGCGTGCTGAACACAGCTTGTGTGTCTCCCTTTTCTCTTTTTTTTGCGGTTTTTTTTTTTTTCTAGTCAGCAAACTCCACGGATGCCCCGGCACTGTCATTTCTGGGATGTGCGTCCTGGGCGAGTGGCAGCATGACCCCCCACCCCCCCACCCCTGGATTTTAATTCCTATAGAATAAGCAGTAACAAAATCTTTTATCAGAGTAATCAATAGTTCCAAAAACAAAAAAAAACACACAACCCACAAACAACAACAACAGAAGCCGAGTTTGTACTAAATCAGCAAAGACCATTTGCATAATAAGGGGCTGTGTGAGTCACTTTTTTTTTTTTTTGCTCTGGAGAACTGTACTGGGCTCTGTTATTCCCTTGCTCAGCCAAGGGGAGGGCAGGTGGGATGGGAAGGGCACTGCTTAGAATGTTTAAAGGAAAGAAAAAAAAAAAAGTTGACATCATGCAAGCCATGTGATCGGGCAGGGCCAATTATGCCAGGTTGCGGAAAGGGGAACAGTTAAATTTGTAATTTTGGTTGCATGAAACACTTCTTTGGGCCTCATAAACAACCACAGAACCACAAGTTGTGTGCAGAAGCAGTCACACAAGACTGGGTCGGGGATATTGGTCAGCAAAGAGGGCGAATCATTTTGACTGTTAACCACAGAGTTTCTAAGAGTGGTAAGCATCATCAAAACCACATCCAATCCACTAGATTTTACTATTTGAGTGTTATGGGTTGTTGTTGGGTTGTTTTTTTTTTTTTTTTCCTAACGTGCATTATCATAGGGCTCCAGGGATAAACGAGCTAAAAGTGAGAGTCAGAGAGAGAGAGAGAGCGAGCGATGCCTGGGATCCATGCTCAAGCAAACCATGACAGTTCTTGGTTTTTCACTTTCCAAGGTGCAGGAGAGCGCGCATTTCCCACCAGCTCGAAAGACTGAGGACACTTTCAAGAGGAAGTAATGGCTTCTAACAGCTTTTTTGACTCGTTTCCTTCGTACCCGCAGTGCTTCATGAGAGGTAAGTGCAACTTTTGTGGGGGAGGAGGAGGGCTGACCCTGGAAGGTCTTGATTTTGGGCTGCTCCGTCATGTTTTAAGAGATTTCTGCATGCTTAGCTGGGATTGTACCCGAATTCTAAGCCTGCTGTCAGCCACCTTGTGAATCATTTAGAAAGCTGGGTTAAAATATTTTTCAAAAAAGTTTATTATTATTATTATTATTGATCTTTCCTGAGAAATTCTAACTAACTCTCTAGGATGCACTTCACTACTTTCCCACCTTTCAAGTGATAGCTCAGCTGCTTAGTTGGTTAGGGGGCACTGGTGTGGGATAGATCTATTTCCACAACAAGTTGGACAAAACTGGTAGGAAAAAAAAAAAATAAAGTAATGCAGGGCTTGCAGCCTGTGTGCCAGGGGAATGTCAGCAGACGAGGCATCCAGTCTTGCACAGTTCTGCAATTTATCACAGATGGCAATGTTGTGTACATGGTCCCGAAGAGCAGAGGCACACACTTCTGGCCGTGTCGGGGGATGCCGCCTCCTGTATGTTCATGCCATCGATATTATGAGAAACATAGCCTGCTGGGCGGTAGAGGTCAGAAACTGCGGGAGCCCAGTAAACTCGCAGGCTTCGGGAAGGCTTCCAGAGATGTGCGCCGGACAAACTTCTTTTGCAGAACTGTGCGTCTGCATCACGTTGGCTTGGCACTGTGAGACCACAGCCACGCTTCGGAGAGTAGTCTCTGAAGCAACCAGAATAGATAAACTGTAACACCCAGAAGCATCAAAAGGAAGTGTTCTCTATACTGGGGACATTTTCTCACAGTTCTGAACAGAAACAGATGTAATTAGTCACTGGCTTTGCAGATTAGTAAGCACGGAAAGCATGTGTGTTCTCAGAACTAACCCCCAGGACACTAGAATTTAAAATAAAAAAAAAACACTTATGGGACTTTATAAGGTCTGCTGCAACCTGTGTAATTGGTATTACAGACTGAAACATCAGTCATCAGTCTGACTGCAAGAAAACGGTTTAAGGTTTCCTCCCTGTTCCCAAAAAGTCTTTCAGCTCTGAGTGGGTTTATGTGTGTACGTGTGTGTTAGTCACTCGTCATTCATATTAGTAAGCGAGTGGAAGAATGGGGAATGCGTGATCCCCCCCCCCCCCATCACAGCGGCGCTGCTCCGACAGCCCTGTGCTGCGGCCAGCCAAGTCCCGTTTTGGCACTTCTGAAAGCGGCCGAGTGCGCCAGGCAGCTCAGAACCAGAAAGCAAACGACACGGAGCTGTCCGCTGTTCTATTCAGAGTCGGCGAGTTCAGCACGGTTTGGGGGTTTTTTTGTTTTTTTTTTAGGCCAGTCTTAATTGGCGTCGGAAGAGATTTCAGCCAAGTTGAGTCACAATGTGCTCGCCGCCGCCGCCCCCCCCCCCCCCTCCCCGAGTCGCGCATTCCTTTGGCATCGCTTAAGCTCCGGTAGCAGAGACAGCAAGGGCTGGCAGTAACCCCCCGAGCTAGCGTTTCCCTCCCGCTGCGAACACGCGGAGGAAGCAATATTTGCAGAGCGACCAGAAGGATCTTCCTGTATTCTGCCCTTCTGTTTTCTGAAAAAATATTTAGCAACCGTTTTTAGCCATACAGGAAAGCGCAATGAGGCAATGCAGTGTATTTGGGGAAAGAGATAAATAGAGAGCAACATGCTGCAGCTCTGTCAGCACTGCTGGGCTGGAACAAGCTTTAGTCGTGCGTGGCACAGAGGCAATAGAACTATAGGGGCACCATATCTGAGAACTGCACGGGCAGCTGGGAGAAGGGTGGCCAACAGCTGGGAAAGGGGTGGGGTGGGGGGGTATTCCAGAACTCGAGCGATGCGAATGAGGAAACGAAATGCCTTGCGTCGTTCGTACGAGTCGCTGTGATTTCAATTGTAACCCCCAATGCTGCTGTACCGCAACCTTGAGCAAGAAGGCGTGTAGAAAGCAAAAAAAAAAAAAAATGGTCCAACCAAGAGAACAGGAGATGCCTCAAACCAACACGAGAAACCATATATTCCCCAAGGGCAGGAGAGCTGGCCACGCCGAGGCCCGAACGGCAGATGCTGGCTTTCCGGTGGCAGAGGCATATTCGTTTCTGGGGCAACGAGTCGCGCATCCTTCCACCAGTTGGAGAAAAAGAATCCCCGCGCTTGACCAGGGCGCAAAGCCGTGCTGACCCCCTGCCCTTTGCACCGAGAAGGCCCCGATGGGGTTAAGGCTTCCAAAGAGCTAGGCAAGCCTCGTGCCTCCCTTTGTTCAGCCCAACTGGGAGTATTTCAGAAAGCTGAAGCAGAAAAGTGATACTTGGGCTGGGGAGCAAGAAAAATAATCATTCCCGTGCCTGAATTGTTCTAGCCGATATTACTCAACCTTGTTTACACAGACTGCTCATTAGAAATGTCCAAAATTGTCGTTTTGCTTTTTTCCCCCAACTGAAATTTATTGCACTTGCTCTCTTAACAAAAGCGTAAAGGGGAGGAAAACACGTTGTTTTCGTCGGTGGATTTCACTTTATCAGGCTGCGCAGTCCTGGCAAAAGGAAACCCAGAATTCTATTCTTAGTCAGATAGCATGTGAAAATTGGGCAGAAAACATAAGAAAACAGCAAGCAATTGTCTGCCTCTGTGTGAACGGTGTCAAGCGTCCTGACATATTAACTGACTGTGGTGCACCACAAAGGATATGGGTTCCCGCTATCATCCCTCTCCATGTCCTTGCTTGCGCCGCTAGGCAAGGAAGCTGAAACCGTGGACAGGTCCTCGGGGGCCCTTCCAGTGCCCAGAACAGGGTCTGTCCTAGCACCACTGCGATTTAAAGAGCAAGGCCCTCTTCTGCAGAGCAAAAAAAAAAAGCTTAAGATAAATCTTGGAGGTAAACTGACGAATAGTTTCCCAGAGCCTGGCTTCAGGCCGGCCGGGGCTAGAGATGCTCAGCGGGAACTCCCACGGGTGGGGGACAGAATGCATGTGGACCAGGTACTGAAGGGAGCTGCCCTCTGTGCCCCCCCCCCCTCCCATCAGAACAGGTGCTACAGTGGGTAGAGGAGGAGGAGAGAGGGGCCTGTCTGAGGAAAACGTCTTGGCCGCTTTGAATGAAGGGTCATCATGGCATCTCTCCTTCTACCTATCGTAAATGAGGGTGAGGGGGGATTAGGATAGATTACAACAGGGTTGGAAGCTTAGGTAGGAAGAAAAGTGAGTCCTACCGAAAAGAAAACCAAAAAAAGTAGTGATCTGACTTTTTATAACTTCCATCCAAAAGAATCCCAAAGTGTTTTAGAATTTAGTAACTTGAAAAAAAAAAAAGTACCTGAGACCTAGGATGGGTGACCTAGCAGCATGTGTCTGGCTTTCAGACTGTATGCAAGCTTCCACAGGACAAGGAAAAAGGGAATGATGGCATTGCTATTACTACTAGTAGGAAAGCCCAACCAAAACGACAGGACGGAATTTCATCACTTCCTCCCCCTGCGAAAACAAAGGTTCAAACTCCTCTTCCAGTTGACTTGCAAAAACTCGTATCTCCCATTTCCTCCCCAGCCAGCTCTTGCTCCAATCCCCTTACAACCTGGACCAGCCCAGTCAGCCCCTGCTCCACCAGTCCTGGTATTCACTGTCTACCCCAGCAGCCTCTCTGTGCACGTGCTGGGAGGGAAACAGCCTGCCCTGACTGCGAGCAGTGCGCGCTGCTAGCAATCAGAACATGCGCGGACCGGACACACAAACGGCAGGCGCACTCTGCACCAAACTGCCTTTAACAGATACATAGGGCCCAGTATTCAGTGAGGTGAACTGAGGCACTGGGAGATGAAGTGATTAGCAACATCACACAGAGAGTCAGCTAGCAGAAGAGCTGGATTCAGAACCAAGGCACAGGGGGATCAAGGGGCTTACTCTCTATAGACATAAAAAAAAAAGCCTTTGCTGAAGATGGCCCAGAGTGACTTGAACCAGTGGCAGAGCTGATTAAGAACCGAGGCACTGGGAAATGGGGAGCGCAATTTCCAATGTACCTCTACCCCCCCCCCCCAAAGCTTGCCCAATACCCACCAGCCTGCAAACTCATCTTCAAAAGGAAACTCCCCACAGAGTTTCCCTTTCATAAAGGTACCTTAAGTACCCACAGAGTCTGTGGGTGCAAATCTCCTGCTGGGAAGTACACAGGGGAGGTTAAAAATAAAACACTACAGGCCCAATATTCAAAGCACCACGTTTACTCATGGAAAAACCCATGGAAAATTGCTGCCTTCCCCCCAGTACTTGGCCATCCTAATCTCCTACGTCTGTAGCTTTGCCTGAGTGCACCGAGGGTGCCTTCAACCAACCCCAATCCAGAGGGCCCTGTGAGCCTGATCCATGGCTAATATGGGTGCATCCATAATGTTTGCGTTGATCTGTGAACGCACTGGGATCTGCACAGTCGTGCTTTATCTACTGAGGAAGACAAATCGCCAAAGGCAAGAGAGAGAGAGAGAGACTGAGACTCACCTAGTGGAGCAGAGCTCATGTCAAGACGCTCTTAATAAGAAATTAGGAGCACATCGGTGAATGTCAGTGGAGGCAAGCACAGACAACTGGACGTCTTCTGTTGGCTGATCACGTCCCTGCTTTCTTCACACGAGACAAAAGTCAAAACTTCCTGGACCATCTTATTTCTTTTGCCAAATCTTACATCCATAAAGTTCTAATGAGTTCCACAAGTTCTCACTTCTCCTGCCTATTAGCGAGTCTATTCTGGGAGAAGGGCATGCTGGAGGGATTGCTCTAGCTTACAGCCTCCTCTGGCCAGACCCAGTAGAAGACTAACCTCAGCTCACTTGTATGACATCTTTGCTCCTTGACGAATGGAGGACATGCTGGGGCACACCTCCTGATACTGTGGCATGCAAGGTGTATAGAACGGGGGTTACAAAATGTCTCTTATGTCAACTGGACAGGCTGAATTACAGTTGCATATACTGGAACCCCAGTGTATGCAAATGTATCTCATGTACATTCATTGTGGGAGACCTGAGAACCAGCTAAGCTAGAACAGGCCCAAGAATTGGGTTGAGAAGCACTGCCTTTTCGGGTGCCGTTGAAGATGTTGATACAGGAATCATTACATTCCCATTGTTAGGTATATATTGATTTAATTTAATGAGCTCTTTGTATCTCTTCTTTTCCTTCCTCTAAGCTGCTTTCATGGAAGATCTCTAACATATTGTGGGAGAATGTATTTTTATTTATCTGTAAGTCCATATTCCAAACAGTTTGTCCAGCTAAGATGGGACTCTTGACAGACAAATCCTTGGGTTTTAAATTTCCCACCTCTTTGACCACCCCCCAAATTACCTGGCTAAGTCAATAGGCAGCTAAAAACTTAATTGGATAAGACAGGGGCAGTTCTGGGACAGGGCAAACTTCTCCGATTAACAGGGTCACTCATCAAATCGAGTTAGAGCGTTATTGTGGTTGTTAGGGCCCTGACGCCCGTGATAACGCATGCAATAAATATCGCAAAATGCATATGCAGATTTGAAAAATGTATTCAAGTGGGAGGAGTTTGGGTGGAGTAAATGGACATAAGGGCTGATTAACATTGTGTGCGATACCATACCACGGGATTTAACGCCAAAAATAACTGCACCTTTTTTCCTGGCCTTATGCCTGCGATAGCTGTACGTTATGGCCGAAACGGGATTTATCGCAAGTCCCGTTTTGAGAGGGGAAAGAGAGAGAGACCCACTGATTTCTGAACTTTGTATACCACTGTAAGAGGGGGGCATTATGAACTCGGGGTGAGGATTGTGGGGTGAAGATTTTATGTGCTTTGGAGGGATGGAAGGTGAAAGAAGAGGAGATTTGCACCATGTTCTCTCTACCCAGCTTGATGCACGGAGAGAGAGCATGGTACAAATTTACTCTTCTTTCACCATCCATTCGCTCAAAGCACATAAAATCTTCACTGAAGGTAACTGTGCTGTTTGTATGTAAGACTGTGCATGTTAAATTGCCCCCTAAAACCCAACTCAGCCCGCAAAACTCACCCCACGTTCATAATGCCCCCCCCCCCTTACAGTGGTATAAATAGTTCACTTTTTGTGAGCCTCTACAGAGGTGCTGTCTCGCTCTCTCTCTCTCTAAAAGCCTGTCCAGGCACTTCTCAGCTTGTGATGTCAAAATATTGTAAGTGTGATAAATTTAACGCGCATTGCGGTAAAATAGCTATGTGGTGCAGTATCTGGAAAACTACCCTAACCCCACCCCCTTATTTTATTTTATTTTTTTTTAAATCGTCGGCACTGTTTTTGCTATATTTATAGCAAAATGATGAATCTGGGTCTAAGTTGGTCAGGTGATGCAAATATTCAATGTTATCCAGCTAAGTTTAAGACTATCTCAGAGCAGTCCTAAGCTTTATAGATTAGAAACATGGCAGAAAAAGACCGTATGACCCATCTGCACTGCCCATCCACCCAATTCATTTAGCTTTATAATTCCCATCACTCCCCATAGGGATTCCCTGTATTTATCCCAGGCCTTCTTGATACTGTTTTTTTGTCTTTACCACCTCCTCTGGGAGGCCGTTCCATGCATTTATCACCCTCCCTGTAAAGAAATATTTCCTAAGATTACGCCTGGGTCTAAACCCTTTCACTCTCATCTCATAACCTCCTCGTTCTAGAATCCACTGTGCATGGAAATCTTTGAGCTATTTAAATGTCTCTATCCTCTAGGGTAGGGTTAGGCAGCTCCGGTCCTAGAGTGCCACAAACAGATCAGGTTTTCAGGACATCCACAATGAATATGCATGAGATAGGTTTGCAAATAATGAGGACAATGCATGCAAATTTAATTCATGCATATTCATTGTGGATATCCTGAAAGGCAGATCTGGTTGGGGCACCCCGGAACCAACATTGCCTTCCCCTGCTCTAGGGTATACATGTTTATAGGACAGAAACACAGAAAGTTATCCGGGTATCTGTACCTGGATAACTTTAACCGGCTATATTCAGAATGTAGCTGGTTAAGAAAAAAAAAAAATCCTGCAGAGCCGACAGGCCCAATCCCCTATCCCTCACTCCCAAAATAATACTGGGGCATACAGCCTGATGCTTCACCCCTCCAAGCTCAAAAAAAAGAATGTAAACAAGTTGCAGATCCTAGCAGCTCAAGGATTCTCCCCCGATACTGAAATTACATGGGCTACCCCACTTCCCCCCAAGCCCCTACTCCAACCTTCCTACTCTACTCTGAACCCCAAAAACCTCCAAGGCCGCTGGGAGCACAGCACATCTGTCCCACTCCTGGTGGCATTCAGCTCCTGACGATGCCAAAGCAATGCTGAACACCCCTAGGAGCAGTATGAATGACCCATGCTCCAGGCAGCTTTGGGGGCTCCAGCTGCGGTTAGACGGGGCCCAGAGCCCATATGGAAACTTCAATAATAGGGGGGTGGGGATAGACAGGCTCCTTGGGCCTCTATTGCCTGCAGGAGGGGGGGGGGGTCATGCAAGGATTTGGGGGAAGGGGGTAGTACTTAACTGGCTATATTTTGAATATAGCCCATTAAGATAGAAGTTATCTGGGTACTTTAAACCTAAATTTGTTATATTCAAATACAGCTGGTTAAGTTTCAAAATCATCCAGATAAACTTAACCAAGAATATTCAGTGGGCAACTTGAACAACTGTCACCAGTTATGCGGCTAACTTTAGCCCGATAACGTGTCCGCTCGCCGGCTTACTGAATATGCACCTCTTCTATTTATTTAAACCATTTTTACACGGACTCCCCCTCATAAAAAGCCCTGCAAAGCAGTGTTACAACAACCAAGTCAAATGTAATATACAGTAACCAAATAAAATCCATCATCAAAAACAATCACAGTACCGTGAAAACCGCGAGATGTTACCTGCAACCACCAAAAATATTAACCATGTAGCGAGACTTTATAAATTAGAAAAGACCAAACCCCACATTCTCTGGCCAGCCTGGAACTATTTTTCAGTCAAATCTGCAAAAGAGGCCACTGAATGAGGCTTCTCGTAGCGAAGTGAAACCAGCTATAGAACATTTTGCATTGTCCTCCCCCTGTAGCCAAGATAACCACAAATACTTCATGAGAACAAGGATAGCTAGATTGCTCAAACTTATCAAACTTGCCTGTTTCTTAGCTCGGTGGCGTAATCTTCTTTGGTCTCCTAAGGAAGAACAAACAGGCCGATGTCATAAAACCTGCGGGAGAGCCGGCGCTCCGAAGCGAGCGCGCCCCCCCCCCCTCTCCTGGGCGTGCGATTTTGTATTTAAATTAGGGCCCGCGCTAATAAGGAGGCGGCCGTCAGTGGGTCCGACAACCGACGCTTAATTTTACTGGCATCGTTTGTCGAACCCACCGACAGCCACGGGTTTGGAAAATGGACGCCGGCAAAATTGAGCGTCCATGTTCTAACCCGCTGACCGGCAGGCAGATTTTATTTTATTTTTGGGGCCCCTGACTTAATATCGCTTGGCCGCAGCGACTAATAGCGCTCATCAACATGCATTTGCATGTGATGAGCGCTATTAGTTTTCGCGAGGTTGGCCGCGCATTTTCAAGGGGCTATTACCCCTTACAGTATAAAGGGTAATAGACGCGAGTCGAAAAGGGTGCTAAATGGTGCACTCAGCCGAGCGCACCCTACTGAATCGGCCTGAAAGGAAGGTATCTTAATGCGGATGGGAGCAGGTGGAGATCAGGGGTCATGTGAATTTTCACCTGCCAACGTCATTACATAGAAAACCCCTTTAGCTAGAGTTGCTGTTTCAATGGCAGCACGGAGATTCAGTCAGACTTTCAGACTTCTTCCAGGAAGAAGTATCTGCATGGAAACAGTAAAGCATCACTAATGTTGGACAATATCTGACAACTTGGGTTATGAGCTGTCTCCATTTTTTTTTTATACCACCAAACTGTTGTACCCTATCGTATGGAACTGTACTTCTGATTCACCAAAGAAATACAGGAGGACAAGTCCAGGCATCCAAGAAGGTAAAACCAGAAATGGTTCAGCCTGTTAAAAAACAGAAAATTGGGAGGCATGTGGAAATCCTAGCCTAGTGATGCTCAAACCAGAGCCTAGGCCCCTATCCAGTCTGCTGTTTAGAATATCCTTAATCAATGCACAGGAGGCATATTTGCATACCTTGGGTTTAAGAACCAGATTGGTAAATGCAAATGTTATTGATCTATACTCTGCCTTTCAGCCACTTCAAAGTGGATAACACTGAGGTACTGTAGGTATTGCCCTGTCCCCAGAGGGCTCACATTCTAAGTTTTGTACCTGAGGTAATAGAGGAGAAAGTAACTTACCCAAGGTCACAAGGAGTTGCAGTGGGTTTTGAAGGCTGGCTTCCCTGGTTCATACCCTACTGTTTTAACCACTAGGCTGTAGCCTAAAAACCAAACTAGCTAGTCGGAACCCGAGGAATGGTGTGAGCACTACTGAACTAGCCCCAAATCACTTCCGAGATTTGTAAGGTTATTAGCCGAAAGCCTGTCAGGGACCAACTGATCCAAGGCTGGTGCAAAGGTATTAGGTGCCCTCGGCGAACCTTCTGTCTTGCACCCGTCCGTCTCCCCAGTCCTGACTCCTACCTCATTCGCTAAGACGCTGCTCCTGGCCAGCCAAGTGCGCTTCTCTGGGCCGTGAGCAGGATGGGAGCCGCTCTCAGCCTGCCGAGAATCTACTTCACTCTGCTACGAGCGGGATAGGCTCTGTTCGTGGCCCCACATGGCTGCTCTTTAGTGCCCCCTAATGGTTGGCGCCCTAGGCGACCGCCTAATTCGCCTAATGGGACGCACAGGTCCTGAACTGATCCACTCCTACTTGTGTCTCATTGTATTTAGGAAATAGAAGGTCTTTTTCTTAGTCAAATCAGAACTACAAGAACCTACAGGCAAATAGGTCAGGGTTCCCCAAGCCTATGCTGGGGACCCTACAGCGAGATGGGTTTTGTATCCCGTGCATATCAATTGCAGAGATATCTGCAATTGATATGCACGGGATACATTTGCATATATTGGATCTATTATGTATGCAAATCTCTCTCATGCATATTCATTGTGGATATCCTGAAAACCTGTCTGGCTGTGGAGTCCCCAGGACAGGTATGGGAAGCCCTGCCCTAGGCTGTCCCTTATTACCAGAAAGCAGCGATTCCCGACCCCACCCAAGAGGTCTTGTGCATAATCATCATGGCTGGCCTGAAAACCAGACCCACTGAGGACCAGCTTGGGACCCTGAAGTTTTGGGGCCAAAACTATGTTGTTTTTTTCTCTTCTACCTCAAATGATTTTCAGGCTTGCAAGCTTCCTATTCCTATTAAAAGATCACAGTTACTACAAACCCCATGTTCCCTGAAGAGAAGATTAAGAAAGACTGTCTTAAACCACCATCCCTTAACATACTGAACTGTACTTATGACAAGGCAGGACTACAAATCCCAGGATGCAATGCTGGGGTTGGGGAGGAATTAAGGAAACCCGAACTGGATCAGCTTGTTGGCTGGCCTGGGATGAGCTGTACCAAGTTCAAAGAGGAGACCTTTTGAGTTCTCATGCACGTCTGAAACTCTGCTCTGTCTTGCCATGACAGCAGCTGGAAATGTAACAAAGATCTCCGTCTACACTCTTCTGAGGTAATTTTCAAAAGCATATGTAACTACTATTGTAGCAATTTTCAAAAGCCGAGTAACATGTGTAAAGTCCAATTCTAGGTGTGCAAATGCCTTTAAAACCAGGCCCTGTGAAGTAGATAAGCTTACATGGAGGCTTCATTTTAAAAATGGCATGGTTTTATGGTTTTTGCTACAGCAACTAACCAGGCACAATCAGGGCCGGCTCTGGGTTAACTTGTGTAAAAAATGAAATTGTTGCCCCCCCCCCCCCCCCATCATGAAAAATACCAGCTTCATTCGTCTGCAGTCTCCTACTCCCACCCCCCAATCCTACCTGATCCTCTCCCTGCCAGTGACAAATTTAGGTTTTGCCACCGCTATGCACTGCTGCAGCAGTGAAAAACAACCCTGCCCCCCCCCCCCCACAGACACCCACCCACCAATAGGTGGACAGCACTTAATTTAGTCAGGGGTCAACGCTAATGGAAAAAAAAAAGACAGAACAAGCCGAACGTCTACAGATCCCTACACAGAAACTCCTTTGTCATCGGTGGCCACTTAGAAAATGAGGAGGATGTCCTCAGTTCCTAGCACATCTTCAGCACGAGCGAGTTGCCCAATTCTGGATGGCACACATTCTGCCACAATGGGGGCAGGTTGTTTCACTCGGGAGATAAGTTTGCAGCGCCGGTGTTGTTCTCCTTCTTGGTTCTCTGCCATCGCTGTTGGGCCTCAAGGTGGCAAACACCTTGACGAACGAGACGGTGCCAGGCTGAGTGGTTAAGCATAAATGCTATTATCGATGAGGGCAGGCTTCGCAATCTCTTTATACCATTTCTTTTGGCTGTCTTTTGAGCACTGGCTGATAGAGAGCTGAGAAGAAAAAAAGGAACCTAGTGAGGGAGGTGCTTCTGAGATATCCAAATTCAATGGCCTTTCCACTGGAGTTGATTTCTCTTCAGCAAAGCTCCCGTGCTGGTGGACACTAACTACTTTACGCAGGCTCTAGTGATCCGTCCATTTAATCCCCAGGATTCAGTGCAATCACTGATGATG
Organism: Rhinatrema bivittatum; assembly: GCF_901001135.1. Classification (NCBI taxonomy): domain Eukaryota; kingdom Metazoa; phylum Chordata; class Amphibia; order Gymnophiona; family Rhinatrematidae; genus Rhinatrema; species Rhinatrema bivittatum. The sequence goes on from NC_042619.1 coordinate 236,659,030, forward strand.
GAAGCCTTCAAGGTCCTTAATGTAGTATGGGCCGACGGTCCAGGTGTTCAGCATGACAGCCTTATAAACCAAGATTGTCGTCGCCTTCCGAAGGTCCTTATTTTCAAACACATGTTGTCACGCCTTGAAGAAAGCAGCACTGGGGCAAATGACCCGGGTGCTAAACTTCTTCGTTGACGGCAGCTGTTCTCTCTCTGCTAAGCAACCTGAACAGACAGCTTAACTCAGCCTTTACTCACAGACAAGAGGCCGCTTCTTCAACTCCAAAAGTTAATAACTGGCAAAACCGGAGATAACCGCAGCCAGAGCAGACTAGGCCCCTGAAACAGACACGTAAAGTGAGGCTTGTTCTGCAGGGCTGGCCAGAGCTGACAGAAAACACAAGGAAAAACACCCAGGAACCAATTGCCCTCAACGTAGCAGAAGCAGTGAACATGCAGGCTGACCACCAGCTGTCAGTGTAACAGTGAACTAGAAACTACGCTTTAGCGACAGAAGCAGGGCAACAGCGAACAAACAGTAAAACACCTGTGGAAACAGGACAGGAGCCCGCTGAGAAAAGTGACTGCTAAGTTACAGGGAGTATTCCATCTACTCCAAAGCCTCCCAGTACAGAGCGCGAGGGATATTTAACTGGCCTGGGTGAGAGAGGAGGCAGTTTGATTTTGGTGGCATTCAGAGACAGAGCAACTGCTACAGATCCCTGCACAGAAACTACACAGAATCCCTCACCTTGGTCACACATACAGATATCATCCTCGTTCACTGAATTACATACACTCAGAACAAAGCTGTGAGGTCATCAGACTGGGACGGTCTGCTTCCTCTCAGAGCAGCTGGGTAGTGGTGGTACAATTCTGTCATCGTTTCTGAGCATGTATTAGGATTTTTTAAATATCGGAGGGGGGACATGAGTGAAAATCTATATTAGTAGAAACCCTGAGAGCTCTTTAAAACTTAGTCGTGAGTAGTAAAACTATTTCACTAGTTACAGTTAGAGATGTGCAAACAAGCAAAATAAAGCAGAGCCATACCAATGGAAAAAAAGTATGTTTGGTGGGAGTGAAATAATTTCTTTTTGATTAATTTTATTCAAACTACAGACTGCAGTCTACGTTGCAGTCAACACATTTGTAATGCATTGCCAGCAGTAAAAAAAAAAAAAAGCAGAGTGTTGACAACGCATCAGATAGCACACTTACTGGAAAACATGCTAGCAATGCATTACCAGCAAGACCTCCTGTCAGACTTCATTCATGGATACAAAATGAGCATTTTTCTAGACAAAAGGTCACAGTGCAGAGTTCTTCACAGGCCAGGCCTGCAGTACCTTCTGTTGGTCCAAAAGAAAATGATCCAAAGATGCTCGTGGACAGGGAATTCCCACCCTAGGGGCCTTCAAGAGGTGCCCAGTGGATATTGCATTGATTAGTAGCAGTTAAGCAGAAGCCTGGGAAGAGTTTGACATACTGAGGGTCATTTTGAAAGGGTTCTAGCCGCCTAACCCAAGGAGTAAGGCAGTCAGAATAGCTCTCCACCCCTCAGCAGCTAACTGTAGCGTTATTGGGGGGGGGGGGGGGGGGGGGGGAGTAACTCAGTCAGGGGGAAGGACTACACACTTGCTTTCAAGTCTTCAAATGCACGTTCCTAAGCCTGTCTGCAGAAATAGCAGTTACAAAAGTAACAGAGCGCTTTGCCGCTATGCAACTTAGAGAAAAACGGCCACCATGGTGAACGGGGTGTCAAAGGCACAACCCGCCAGAACAGTGAGCGGAAGGTGCTAGATAGAGGGCTGCAACAGTGAGCGTGAGCCAGGAACCCAATGTCTTGGTTCACTCCGTTATACTTTATGCTATTTTTAATAATAATTTGAATAATAGATGGAAAAGTTTCAGTTCCCGAACCCTTCTTTCTGGTGGGCTTTTGAAGGGGGGTCTTTAAAGGCATGACACAGATAAGTTGGGAGAAGTTCCAACCCATGCCAAAAGTGCATGGGCGCTCAGGTCAGATGTGGCGTGCATCGGTGGTGGTTATTCCCGCTTCGGAGGGGCCGTTTGATCTTTACTGCATGCCGCTTACAATGCTCAATTACGTCCTATACTGTAGTTAATGCTCAGGAAAAATAACCAGGAGACAGGCGATGCATATTAATGCGTGAACACGAAATAAACCGACACCAGACTCTCGCAGGCTTTACTCAGCTTTTTCAGTATAGAATTTTCTATTTCATAGCAATAAGGCTTTGATCTAGAAAACATCTCTCCTCCTGTAACAGAATAAGAGGAATAATTTCAACATACACCCACATCATATAGTGATATAATAATGTGTGTCTATTACTATAGAAAGATTGGGGTAACTGAGTATAGACAAGGAACCGCAGATTTCACAGTCTGACTGTAGTGATGTCATTCTGGACTTTGAAACTAGCACTATTTGCCTCGCTAGTCTGCTCCCAGGAAGCACATACATCCCCCTTACTACAGCTGGTACGTGTAGGCATTATTGCCAATATTATCCATGAATTCTCCATTCTTTCCAAACATCCAGCTCTAATTATATATATATTAATTATACATACAGAGTTATCAAATAAGATTTCTTCTTATTGTGATTTTTGTTGTTGCTGTTTTTGGCTGGCAGGTTTTTCTTCTGTTCCTTTCGGGCTTCCAGCTCAATCAGAATTCACATCTAGCCAAGATTTTCCCTCTTTTTATAACATCCCCACTTCCCAGTAGCCCAACCACTGCAGGGAGAGTCCTCAGCTGGGGGGGCCACCGCTCACTGCGGAGCCTGGCTCACCTGGACCCCCAAGTCCAGCCACCAGGTGTCACCGCTGTATGATAGTCAAGACTCCTTCCCCCTCCACCCCACCCCACCCAAGAGGCTATAAACGAACACTGCCTGCACAGCAGCTACAGCCGGCTCGAGAAGCAAAAACTGGGCTTGTGAAGCAAACCCTGATCTCCGGCAGTCACCAGGCCAGCCCTCCATGTGCTCTTTTTAAGTAGTATTTACCATTCTTCTTGCATTACACTTCTCCATGAATTGTAACCACCATATGATTAATGGCTCCACAGACAAAACTCAAAGACGTAAATAACCCATCTCTGTAGCAGTAGTGCAATTAGCCTTCCATCGTCTGTTTTCATACAAACACCTTAATGAGGGCGCATTAATAGGTGGCAGTGCTGTTTACTTCCCAGAAGCTCACAGCTCTGCACTTGGTGTGGCAGATAATGCCTCAAAGTGCTTCCCTCTCCCCCAGCAGCCAGTGAGATAAAAACTTCAGTCTTTTGTAGGCAGTGGGGCCCACATTTCAGACTGTCTGCTGACTGCAGGACTCCATCTACCTGCATTTCACAATAGTGTCTCTCTGTATCTGGCTTTCTGTCTCTCTGCTTCCATCCCTCTTGAAGGAAGACATCCATTTACCCCTTTCAGCACATCAGAGCTCCCCCCCGCCACATGCTCCTGAGCAGTTCTCCGATGCCAAGGTGTTCTTAAAAGGTTTCTGGATCCGCTGCAACCAGGGCCACATGCGTTGCACATCAAAAGCATTGCTTGGGCTCCGTTTCATCTTCTTCCCTCATCTTTGCCCAACGGGATCACGGAAATACAGCAGGCCTTCTGCAGTTTGCTTCTAGAGACCAGCTCCACCATCCCTTGCTAGGCATGAGTGGATTAAAGTGCCTTCTACAAGCTATACAGACTTTGTCATAATAAAATCAGCAGAAGCTACTGCCTGAGGGATATCTATCTCTCTCTATAAAATTAAATCTGTGGGAGAAAAGCTTATATTAGTACAGCATAGATACTTGAGGAGAAGAGTAGCTAGATGGTTTAATTAAGTTCTTATTTGCTAATTGTCTTTCCTTGAGTCCTGACAGACCAGTCCAGATAAGTAAGATTTGTCACCTCTACCAGTAGATGGAAGCAGAGAGCAAGCTAATCTGACCTGACGTCCCTTCCTATATAGCCTGGTGCAGTAAGGAAGGTGTCAGTAATCTCTTGTCCAAGCTGAGTTGTTAGCTTACCCTGGAACTCAAAAAGATATTTCCAAACGAGCAATAACTTAATTACTAAAAAGGAAAGAATATTAAGGGATTGAGCATTACCTCTGCTCTCCTCTTTCCATCCTGTATATCTACATATCTCTATGATTCCTTTTCTTCCTTTTTAATTAAGAATTATTTTCTCTTTTTGTGTGTGTTTTACCTGTTGACCTCTGATATCTTCTCAGGGTGAGCTCTGGGCTGGTCTGTCAGGACTCAAGGAAAGACAATTAGCAGGTAAGAACCTAACTGAACCTTCCTCATTGTTCTGCCAGACCAGTCCAGAGAAATGGGATGTACCTAAGCAGTACCTATCCCACGTGGGAGTAACCTAGAGCTGCTGCTAGGACCCGTGGCCAAGGCTGTATCCTCCCTCTCCTGATGGTTCAGCCTATAGTGTTTTGTGAATGAATATAGCTATGCCCATGCATGTTTCTGCTGTGGTCACTAATCTAAGTTTTGCTCAAGACGCTAACTGAGTCCTTAAAAAGTGTGCTTTCAAGGTCTCTGGCACCGGCTTTCCCTTTAACATGTATGCTACCTGACTTGCTTCCTTAATCCATCGTGCAGTTGTTACCTTAGAGGCCACTTCCTCTCTACGAGTCCCTGTAAACAACACAAAAAGTCCACCTGCCCTCCAGAAATTATTCGTGACCTCCAGGTATCCCAAAGGAGCCTTATGCAAATCTAGAAATTTGAGCCTGCTTCTGATCTTGAGATTCCACTTTCCTAAAGCCCAGCCAGGATACTACTCATATCATTTGAAATTCTGACATCACCTACAGCCTGATGGTGACCTTTTCCCTTGAAGAGGATAGATAGGGCTCCTTGGAGAACAATACCCATAATGCAGGAATTCTTCTGGCCAAACAAATAGCCCCTAATGTTACTATCTTCCACATAAGATCCTTTATGGCCACTCTCCATAGCAGCTTGAATGGTGCTCCATTTAAGGCTCTCATCTTCTCAAACTTAGGGCCTGTGATAAGGCAGGCCATCCATTTAAGGCCCTCATCTTCTCAAACTTAAGAGTACTGTAACTCACTTCTACTTGGAGGGCCTGTCTACTAAAAAGACTACAACCATTTCAAAATGCTGCAGCAAGAAAATGCACCTGTACAATCCCAAATCAACTCCAGAAAGTCTTAACTTTAATACATACCAACATCCATTCTAACAACTCTGGACTGCTAGGCGTTGAACCTCAACCATACAAGCCACAGAGACCACTAAGATCTGAAAATTTCTGGAGGGCAGGTAGACTAGCTGCGCCATCATTACAGAATACTCATCTAATACATAAGAGACCATGGGTTCTCCATAGCAGGCCCTATCCTATGGACCTCCCTTCTTGGACACTACGATTGACTCCAGACAGAAAGATATTCAAACGTGATCTAAAAACATGGTTATTTAAAAATGCCTACAGCCTAATTTAAAATTACATGAACACAGAGCAAGCACTTACAAGGACTAACACTAATAACCTAACACTGATCAAAATACCCCTCCACATCCCAACTTCCAAATAAATAAAGCTGTAACATGTTTTACAAACCACCAACCTCATATCTCACATACCTTTGAGTTAAAAAGTACTAGATCATCCCTGTAGATCTTTATCACCCCTGATTAATTTAGTCAATGTATGTGCTGATCTTTAAAATCTTTGTTATACGACTACATCAAGTCAAAGTACATGTTGATCTATAACATGTATGTTATGTTGTAAACTGTTGTAATCTTCCATTTGGAACAACGGTATATAAAACGGTTAAATAAATAAATACAATTATTGAGCCTAGAAGCTGGAGGTTATCGAGAGAGCCGCCCCCAGCATTCCTACCCCCTGTGCCTGTAGCTTGAGGATTCTCTTGTCCCGTAGTAATACCGTCCCTAAACTCAGATCACACTGAACTCAGATGTGGGTCAGCTTCTGTAACGGTTCCAACTGGCTCTTGTCCTTGATCATAGCCCAGCCTAGTCTTTCCGGGCTTTTATACCTCTTCCTGCTGCCCCAAACCCCTCCTGACTGGAGGAGTTAGCTCTTATCAACCAGTCACCCAGCTATGGAGGTACCCTTATTCCTTCCTTGTACAAGAAGGCTACCATGACTATCACTACCTTTGTCAAGGTCCTGAGGGCTGTTGCCAGCCCAAAGGCCAATGCCTTGAACTGGAAATGAATTGCACAGTGTAAGCGTCTCTGACGCTGCATTTTGATTGGAATGTAGACGTAAGCTTCCCACAGGTCTAGGGCTGAGAGAAAATTCTCCTTTTCATACTGTCATAAATTACTGTGTTTTATGCAAAAATGGGGAACCTGCAATGACCCTTTTACCCCCCTCCCTTTTTATTTTTTTGTCCGAGACTGATCATAAGGTCTCCTTCCTTGACAAATATATAGACAGCACCACTGCTTGTAGATAGAGCCATCTGTCGATAAATGCCTCTTCCTTCTGTGCAACTTGCAAGGGGCTTGAACAAATGCCTCTCTTACTGGAACTTTTAGTTCTAAAGACATATCCCCACCAGATCACTTCTAGGACCCAATGGGCCTATGTAACATAAGCCTAATCCTCGTAATACTACTGCAAATGTTTTCCTATTGGTGGGATTTAGGGGTGGTCCTCCACACAGTCACCAGGTGTCCTTGCTTACTGCTGGTCCCCAGTTGTCCTCGTCTGTAATACTGCACCAGCTCCCCCGAAAAGGCTGCACTAGGCCCAGCAGCCTAGATTTCTGCTGGACTAGAGATCTGCTTGGTCTATACAGACTATATTCTTTTAGGCAAGACCTGCCCCAAGGATCCTCTGAGATTAAATTTGCCTTTACCTTGGGCAATCTTTGTGGTTTTGATTCTTCCCTAACTTCTCTAGGTGCCATTCAAATAGGAACCTATTCTTTGATGGGAGACTACCCAATGTGGCCTTCAATGAAGAGCTGACACCCTCCTCCCAATTTTTTTTTTCAGGCATAAGTGGTGCCTGGCATAACCATTATTGCCACTTGCTTGGCTGATGCCCTGACTACAAAGGGTGCTGCTGACAAGCTGTACTGTCTCCAAAGTGTGCTGGGCTGTGACGCATCTAGGTCTGTCCACCTAGGGGACTGCTGCATCCATCTACCTAGTGCTCAAGCTATGTACCCTCCACAAATGGTCAGGTGCAGAAAAAGGGCTACTTCAAACGCTCTCTTAAGTGCGGATTCTGCCTTTCTGGGATTGTGATTCTCTGCTTCTGCCGCCTCTGCAGACCCCCTCTCTGGTACTCTTGCTCTGGGTGGTACTGCTTCTCCATAGTCCTCCTACACTTGAATGTGACATCAGGACGCTCCCACTTCAGCGTGCCCATAAATCGCTGTGTGGACTGGGAAGGATGGTCTCTGAATGTCCTTCAGTATATGGCCCTTCCTGCTTTGGTTTATTCTCCTGCGGCTTCAACGACGGGACCCCCTTTGTCTTATTTCTTTGCTCCTACATATCCTGACAGCTGCATCTGCCCTCTGTTCCATTAGTTCCCCTTCTTCCCCATCATGGGATTCAGCCAGGGATCCTTGTTCTTCCTTGCCTGAAAGGGATCCTCCCCCTCCGAGGGTAAGAGCTGATTCAGGCGGAAGCTCGCCATTTCTTGCTACTGCCATTGAGTTGGCCAAAGACTTCAAGCATCACCTTCACAAGCTCGGGAGTGATGCTGCTCCCCTCATCAGGGTCCCATGGTTCCTGTAGCTACTGCGGGCTTCCTAAAATTAGCTCCGAGGCCACCGAAGGAGTGGCTTGAGTGTTCAGCTGTGTTTCCCTGCTCCAGAAGGGCAGGAAATGCTACTTCGGAGAGGTCCCAAGGCTGAGACCAAAGCTCTGATCGTGGTTCCTTCTCCTGCCTGGGCTGCATTAGAATTTTCCACAACATGGCTCCAACCACAGGAGTCTGCAACATGGAGAATGCGGCAGGCTCCACCCGTCCCCCACTTTCCATGCTCCATACCCCGAGGCCTCGGGGTGGGGGTGTACCAAATAAGGCAGTCTCTCTTCTGGCCGAGTTTCCACTGCGAGCCGTGAGCTGTCTTACTACCACTGCACTTTTTCTCTCAAACATGTAGTGCTACCACTCTGTTCAGAAGGGGAAATGCAGGGATCACCAACCATGACTGCCCTAGGGAAGGAAGTTTAGCCACCTTACTTAATTGTCATCCTTGGAACTCCAGAGTCCTGCTTGGCCAAGGTCTCAGCTGGGGAAAGCAGCCTGCCTGAGAGACCATTGCCCCAGGAGCCTCTTCCCATCACCTTCCTGCTGCACCGGACATCACCTACCATTTGCTGGAGGCAGAGAACTACCGATGCCTTCCCTGCTGTACCCGGCTACATAGGGAGGGATGTCAGGGCAAATCAGCTTTTTCTCTGCTTCCATCTGCGGGTGTAGGCGGTCAAATCCCACTTGTCTGGACTGGTCTGGTAGGACAATAAGAAGTCCTGATTAGAATGGAATTGGACACCTTGTTAGTAGGCCATTCTACCACTGTGTTGACTATGTGATTTAAAAAGATCAATTTTTCTTCCTGTTTGATCATCCTATGTGTCTTGCGATCTTAGACACAAAAGGCGAAACGCATGCACAGATTAGGGAAAATTCTGCATTTCTGCTAAAACCCGGCCACACCCATATTTATTTCCGTGTGACACGATGGGTCAGGCCTGGAAATTCCAATCAGGAAATCAGTACTAAAAAGGACCCTTCTCTATAACACAGCCCCCACCTCCACAATGGCTCCCTCTTCTTTCAAGTACAGTGATCACTGACCAATTACCTTTCAAGATGTCTGCATGTCCAGGCCCCTCTTCGCCACCAGCCATGGGAAGCGTAATCCTTATGGTTACTGTTCATATTCTAGCCAAGAAGAGCCTTGCATATTTGGCTGAGGTTTGGAGCAAGGTATAAAAATGATATTGCGTTTAACATGAAGCGATTGGCAGGGGTAGATTCTAATTTAAAAACTGTATTCTGATTAGCAAGAATTGACTGGTGGATCATGGTATTCTGATGAATTTGAAAGAGTATGAAAGCATTTTCTGATTGAAGTGGTGGCAGTGACCACCTTGGGCCTTCCTGGCCTTTCCTGTTCTGTGCAATTACATTTTGATCAGCTGGACTACCAGGCACCTGGGAGTTTTCCACTCTTGATTACGATATTTAGTTCCCAATGACTATACCACCAGTAAGGGCACAGGGCCATGGGATGTGTCAGATATGAGCAGAAACAGAGAAAGAAGCAGGGTAGCCTCCGATACACATGGGGAAACCTTGCCAGAAGAAAAAAAAATGCATTGAAAATAAATAGAAGTAAAAGTTAATGAGTGGTCAGAAATGGTTTTCTCGGAGATGGGGGACAATTTCATAATTGTGGGCTTAGTGTGCCAATTCTGCTTGATATAAGGCTGTATCTGCTTAAAACGGTGGGGCAGAAGTGGAGGTCTCAACTTGCTCCAGTATGGGCCATGATGTTTTTCCAAATGAAAACACCGGAATATTGGTCACTGATGACCCGGAAGCTGTTTCTGCAAAGCAGCAAATCTTAAGTTAACTCTCTCTCTCCCTGAAAACTCATTTTAGCGTAAAGTTCTGGACTGTTCCACACCACCCTTGCAGCTCCTGTGGAAACTTGCCTTTTGTTGCTCTCCTAATGCCTCTTATTACTGTAGTGAGCACAGTACGTCTGTCCAGTCTTGCTTAACTTCTTTTTCTTCTCCTCCTATTCTCTCCTACCCATTAGGTATCGAGGAGAGGTTCGAGGAACGGTCATAAGCTCTTGGTGTTGCTTCCACGTTATCTATTTGAGGCTACGTCGCTGTTATCTTTGATGTCATCTACCCATCTTCTACGTGGTCTCCCTCTGGCTTTCCATACTCTGTCGCTGCATGTAAGCTTTCTGCTTAACTACACAGTCAGCGCCTCCTGCCTGTAGATAACGGACAGGGCAGCCCACTTGCTGCTTGGTTTTCAGGATAGCCCGATTGTGTCCTGGTTTTTTTTTTTGGGAGGGAAATCAGAAAACGAACATGCATGCAACAGGGGAGGGAAAACAGGACTGGATCAGGCTTGTCCTGAACAAAAAACTAGAATCAGCTGATCCCCCCCCCTCATGGCAGCTGCAAGGGGGGGGGGGAGGGAGAAACGGAGCAGGGAAGGGAGGTCCTCTTCAGCCCATTACCAGGAGCTGGTGTTTTAGACAGAAACGGCCTGCGTTTTGAAAGACAAATGTCAGTTTGAACTAAAAAATTTAAAAAAGGAAATAAAGAACCACCACTACCCGTCCCCCCCCCCCCCCCCGAGCACCACTACTATGTGGCCTCCCCCGAAGTTGCAAGAGGCGGAAAACCACAGGGCCTGTTTCAGGCAGATAACAGGAGCTCAGCAGGGTTTGCACAAGTTCCGCTCTTGCGAAGCACGGAGATGTGAGCACGCCAGGGCCGCTTTCCTGTCAGCGCCGTCAGCTTGTGCTGTGAAAGGCCGCCGCGCTCCTTTGTCAGTTAAATTCCACTTTTATTTTTCCCCCCCCTGTCATCGGCCATAGATTAACAGAGCCCCCCTCCTTCACCTCCCCCCCCCCCCCCCCCCCCGCTCGACCGTTTCTGTCAGGCGCGATTATGAAGAAGCCTGCTTAGGTAGCAGATGTTTAAAAAAAAAAAGAAACCCTTTTTTTCTGTGGTTCTTTGGTATTCGGTCCCAGCATGAGGGTGCAAACTCCAGCCAGTAGGCGGCAGCTCGGCAGATGTTAGCAGGGAGCAAATGGTTATCGCTCTTCACCTCTGGAAGCCACGTGAAGAGCCCTACGAAATGAGACTCAAGGACCTCACTATGTTTACCTACGAGACGAGACATTCAGATAACTCTGAAAATATAAGAAAATGCACTATAAAGACATGTTTCAGTGGAGAGGAAGCTCTGGGTCGTGATATGACGCTCCAAGGGGGTAGAATCAGGAGCAACATTAGAAAATGCTACTCCTCAGAAAGGGTTGTGAACGCATGAAGTGGCTTCTGAGGGGGGGGGAGGGGGTGGGGGGGGTGATGAAGGTCAAAGTAAGGGAATTGCAGAAAGCACGCGTCAAGCACAGAGAAGTCCCTTCTGCGGCCGCTACTCTCCTCATGGCTCTGGACTTCTTTACCGATCAGATCAAACTGTTGCGGTAGTGATGTGAAGGATTACATTATCTGTCTCCTCTCTGTGGCTAGAAGCAGAAACCCTGCTGGGAAACTCCGAAACCGTAGACCTCACAACTGATGCACTATGAACTATCTGCACAAGTTGATTCCACAGGAAACAATGCGTTTCCAGTTCTCAACCGCAATGGTGAGCAACTGAACGCTGATGCTGCGTTTAACAGGGAACTTCTTAAGCCAGATAGGCCCAGGGAGGGTGCTAGATATTAAAAAATTTAGGGTTTTTTTTCTCCTCTCCTCTCCCCATCCTCATCACCCTCCCTCCCCCTTCCCTTCTGCCAGCAGGAGCAGAGCAAGGCTTCTTACCCGAGTCTGCTTCCACCTCCGCCAGCTTCAGGTTTGATTTGTGAGCCCACAGTGCCAGCGGGCCCCACAGAACTGCAGGGGTTCCCTGCGGTTCTGACTGAAGCTGGCAGAGGAGGAGGCAGACACAGGTAATAAGTGCTGCTCTCCTCCTACCAACAGGACTGAGGGGGGAGAGGATTGTGCAAGGGTGAAAAATGGTTGGGGAGAAGCGCCTTGCTGTAAAGAGAAGGACAAACACATGGCCAGTACGATGCTTGCCCTACCCTAGGAGCAGCCCTGGATCCGGGGCAGATCACAGGCCCTATGTGCCAGTGTATAGTGGCTCCCTTGGCTATGCCAGCACCCCTTCCACTCTCTCTGACCTGAATTACAAATCAATGACATTCTGTTTTCCCAACGGGAAGGATCTTTGGTACTTGGACGTTATCGTCCTGGATGTTCTGCACAAATCTTTCAGGAGAGGTAGCTCAGCAAGGCAGCTAAGTTCTCTCTTTCCAGCGCTACACTTTATCATGCTGATCTCGCTGGGGCAAGCCCAGATAATCCCTAGATTTTACCATTAGGGAGTCTCTGCTCACAACAAGGGTTGCACTTAGATGCAAGGGTGAAGCCTGAGACTGGGTAGGCCGTGTAGCAACAGTCAAATCTGGCCCTCAAGAGCCACAAACAGGTTTGGTTCGCAGCATATCCACAATGAACATATATTTGTATGCAGATGTATCTCATGCAATATTCATTGTGGACCGCCTGAGAATCAGACCCGTTTGTGGCTCTTGGAAACTCTATCTACGGTACTGCGTCAGGAATGGGTCGACGAGACGAGCCTTGAGGTCCCAATCTGCTCTCCTGACCTGTGTTATTTCTCTCTGTGTATATTAAAATGTGTCATCCTTGGGTTCTGAATAAACTTGGTGCTATTGCACCTTCTGCCTCTCCTCAAAGGCTCCGGGTGGCACGCTAGTAGCTAACTGCAGGTGTGCACAGTGGGAGTCCTCCCAAACACAGTGCATTCCTTTTGCACAGGCTCCCCCTCCCCCCAACTCAGATCTTGAGATAATCGTGCACACCTCCCACACTAGGCTGAAGTAATACTGGGTTTTGAGACATGGAGCAAGATTTGACAATCAGGCATCTGCTTTTCTCTGTAGTCCAACTTTGAACTGAACAGACTGGGAGGAGAATTTTGTTCAAGAACAACGTTTCTGGTGTGTTATGTCACCAGAAGTAGACTGCTAGAGTTATATCCTCCGTTTTAGTTTGATTACTAGATTTTTTTTTTATTACTTTTGTTCTAGTTTTTAAAATATTTTTTTGTTTGTACACCTAATGGGAATAAACAGCATGCATCTTGGATTACAGCCATCCCCTTGCTTTTAAAAAGAGTCCTGCTCTTCAGCTGTCTGTGCTGTCTTCAGGCTGGGCAGGTATCAAATCTCTGCTAGGAGTTCTGCTGATGCACAGCACAGCAGCACCAATTTTCCTCAGATTTGTAATTGGGGAGGGGGAAGGGGACAGAGTAGGAAGAGCTTTAAATAAACTTTAATGCTAACAATGTCTCAGAAGCGAAATAAAATCAGAGCCATAAATGGGGAATTGTTAATGAATGTGTATGTTTGAACTGACAGATGTAGCATTTCATTTTTTTTGTTCCAGTCAGGCATCTTTTAAATCTCTAAACTGAAGCTTGCTGAAGATGACAGAGGATATTTTTTGCCCCTGTTTTACAGCTTTGGTCTGATAAATAATTACACCCTACAGATCTCCTGCTCAGCAGAGTTTGCTCCTGCAACTGAAATACACAAGAAAAGAACCAAAACAAAATGCAAAATGCAAAATTTATCTAAACGTTTGGCCACCTGAAATTAATATAAAAACGGAACTGACCTTTTTACCAACCAACGCCCGGTCACGTTAAGGTCAATTATACAAAGGGGGGGGGGGGGAGCCCATAAGCAGCAAGATGATGATTTTCGATTTGAACAAAAATGTGTCTCTGCACCCCCTGGTAGTAACAGAGCAGAGCATCAGAAACCACAAACTCTGGCAGGCTTCATCCACCTTGCTGGGCTTTCAGGCCGGGTTTACCCATGCTCCATTTTATTTTTCATAGATCAGGAAAGAAAAAGGTTAACAGTTGACTCTACTGACATTTTTTTTTTTTTTAATGGCACCTCCATTTCTTTGTGGCTTTGTGAGGGAGAGCGCGATCGAGGAACTCTAGAAAGCAAAGCTGTGAAGTTTGGAGCTTTTTGGGAGGAAAGAAAGGCAACAGCACTGCAAATTTCCAGCTGCCGCTGCCTCCTCAATTCACAGACAACAGGCTCAGCCCACTGACAAGAGCAGGCCTCGTCCGAGTTAGATTTCATTCAGAAATCAGTCAGTGCCGCGTGTCCAGGGAGGGGAGCAAAGAAGCCCATTCGGCCTAGGCCTCAAATTTAGACACATGTTAATTTTTTTTTTTTTTTTGGCACTTGATAAGTTTCACAACTTGTTTTTTTTTTTTGTGTGTGTATGTATTCCTAGCTGACCAAAATGTGACACACGGTCTCAGCTTTTTTTGTGCCTTGTCTGTACTGTGGAGAGGGCCTCGAAAGCTGGAAGTGACAAGAGCACCTGTGTGTATATCTCTGCAACAGAGAGCATGAGAGCTATATCCCGCCCCACCCCTCCAAAAAAAAAAAAAGAGAGCCGAAATGTTTCTGGCATAAAAAAACCAACCCCCAAACAAACAAGCACAATGTAAGGTCCTGGCCTAAAATCCATCCCCAGAAACTGCATAATTTTAACACCTGATCCTGAAATAAAAGGGTGCATCTTCAGCAGAGAATGAACCCAATTTTCTTGGGATTGACTCTCCCATGCCACAATCTTATTAATGGACTGTAAAAAAAAATCTTCCTGGTGGTGAGGGGATGTTTTTTGTTGTCTCTTCCCCATTTTCACCCCTCAGCAGTCTCTTCTACTCCCCTTCCCCAGACAGCATGCCCTGTTAAAATCATTACAAGTCTTCTTTTATTTAACTTCTGGAGCCAGGTTAGCAATTAACTCTTCTCTGAGCTAGGCTGGCCTTTATGAGTAAGGGAATCGGGGGTGCTGTGGAGCTGATCCTCATCGGAGCTTCCCCTCCCCCACCCTTCATATAGCACTGGTTCCCAAACCTGTCCTGGAGGACCCCCCAGCCAGTCAGGTTTTCTGCATACCCACAATGCATATGCATGAGATAGATCTGCCTCCACTGCATGCAAATCTATTTCATGCATATTCACCTTAGATACCCTGAACACCCGACTGGCTGGGGGTCCCCCAGGACAGGTTTGGGAACCACTACAGAAAAGAATATATACAGAAAAAAATCTACAGAAGGGGACTAAGGGAAGGGAATTTTTGAGGTGAAGCAATAATAAAAAAGTTCAAACCTCAGATTGCAAAATTGTAAACCATAACAAAACAGGGAGACGTGTGAGCATTTCATCATGCCTCATTTTCTTCTCTGATATACTGTTATAACGTACAGTTATAACATCTGGGTAATAAGTGAATTATGAAACAGACTATTTTCCCCTATAGGAAAATATGAATTAAAATTAAAAATATGAATTATGAAACAGACTATTTTCCCCTATAGGAAAATATGAATTAAAATTAAAAATATGAATTATGAAACAGACTATTTTCCCCTATAGGAAAATAGGCAAAAGATGGAGCCAGCTGATGACCACTGTCATTAACCAATGGCGGAGGAGCTTTCAAAATGCTCAGTGACATCACAATGTACGCTGACCGCCTGAGGTTACAACTGAATTGGCCTGTCTTCCGATAGGAAATAAGAAGGGAATCTAAAAGTCAAGGGGTCAAGGGCACATGAAAAGCGTGAGCTGGACACTCTAATATGTGTAGCAGAAATGTGAATAAAATTGGATGAATGGTTTAGAAGCGATTGGGGGAAGTGAGAGACAAGACGCACATGGTGGTTTTATAAGGCCAGTTTCACTATAGGGTACTAAACATAGAGGTTCTGCTGGGAACTAAAGGCGCAGACCGTCCAGGATGTGTGCATACACAGGCCTCACCCGTCAGCGTCCTGATTCCCTTCCCTTCCACCCCCCCATGTCCTAAACATCTGGTGTGGCTAGGACACCAAACACAAAAGTTATCAGGTACACGGATACAGCGATCTCCTAACTCAGGGGTTCCCTAACTTCGGCCCGTGGGGGGGGGGGGCCACATCCAGCCCATGGCTGAATTTTATCCAGCATCCACGTCGGCTGCATGGGCGAGCGACGGGGGGTACGTTCCGCTGGCTGCCACCCGCTCGGGCACACGCTATCTGCGCAGTGACCATGATCGCATTCATAGCTTGCGGCCAGCACGTCCCCCTCCTCCCCCGATCTCGCAGGAAGCGCCCGCCGCAGGATCTGAACCTGCTCGCAGTCAAAAGCACAGGTGGTGAGCACCAGGGGGGAGGTGACGGCAGCAGAACGCGCTCCTGCCTCCATTGCTCGCTAACTGGAGAGGCCCTGGTGCAGCGTGAGGACCGGACCATAGCCCAAAGGTTTGTCAGTGGGGACAGGGGCCGCACGGGGCGCCGAGCTCCCCCCCCCCCCTCCATTGACTCACTCTAAGTAGCCTTGGTTCATGCTGCCCCCGCAGGCCCCTCGTCTCTTGGGAAGGGAATGAGGTGGATGTCAGATGATGAGGGGAAGAAGGCAGGCAGGGTAAGGGAGATTGCAGGGCGGGATTTCTGGCAGGGTTACCATCTTCCACCCTGGAAGGCCTGCCCTCTACCGCTCCCCCTTCAGCATTTCAAATCTGGAGGGGGAGCCCAGCCCTCCTCTTAGTGATCTGAAATGCTCAGTGTACACTCCACACCCCACAGTGAGGTTTTGGGACCTCTGTCCTAAGCTTTCTTCTCCTTTGGAAAGCAGACTAAAGGGAGAGAAATAAAATAAAAAAAAACAGGGCAGGGCTGAAAAGACAGAAGACCTAAAATAAAACCTGGCAGAAGCAAGAATGAGTAGAAATAGGGGAAGTTATTTTGCTGAAGCAGGTAGCGATTACTGTTGCTTTAAGAGACCAGAGAGACTTTAAATCTCTTTATACTCCGGAGCAGTGAAGCTGCTGCTCATCTGCCGTCCCCCAGCAGGTCGTTGAATGCTCGCTCTGTTACCTAATTTGTCATACAAATGACTTGCGCCCGATAAGGATTTTCCTTTGAAACCTTCCTACCAGGTCTCCCGGTTTTTTGTTGTTCATCCCAGTGCCAGCAAAGAAGCTGCCATTGTGTGTCAGCTCGTCGAGCCACTGCTTCCTGGAGCCAGGGCATTTGCACATTAACGGTGCTGCCTGCTGAAAGGCGCTTCATTTTCTTAAATGGCAAATCATACAGAGAGGACAATTTGTCCTGTCAGTAAGAACCTTTCAGCACAGTAAACAGGCCTTAGGGGCGCGGTTCGATGGTGGCGCTACACACAACCTTACGGAGGGAGCTGGGTTCGATTCCCGGATCAGGTTATATATCCACTCCTTGGACGTTGCTGGTCTGGGGTGGAGGGAGTATCGGCTGTTGCTCAACAGCAACATCTAGTGGCCAGACTCAGGACCCACATGAGGCAGACTCCGGAGAGAGCCACTCTTGAAGACTCTCGCTGCCTGGCTGGGGGGGAGAATCTCGACCTGGGTAGTTGCAAATGAAGGCTCATGGCACCCTTGCTCAATCGAGAGACTGGTTCTGATGGAGCTGGAAGCCAATAGGAGCAGGGGGAAGGTTTCTGAGTGGAAAAAAAAATTGTGAAGATTTCCAAACCCGCCGGTGAGTTGCCTTAAAGGGTCACAAGTGAGAAAATCCATCTTCAGGCATTTCAGTCTTTGCAGTGCAGAGCTGTACACGAAAGCCTGGATTTCTTCCCGTGCCCAGATGCAAAATGGGAGAAACCCTTTAGAGCACGGGCCTTTTCCATTGTAACGTGTATTGGGTCAGCACACGGTTACCACCTGATTTATCCTGTATAGCACTTTGCACACTGATGGTAACATATCGAGGTCAATATTCAGTAGCATTTAGCTGGGTAACTAGTGAGTTATCAGACTAAATGCTGATTTTTTGGAATATTTTCCCCATTTATTTGGCTAAAAACTTATCTGTCTAAAATGTATCCAGATTATGTAGGGGCATTCTGGGGCAGAGTAAATTAGCTGAATTATCCAGCTAATTCAGATATTCAGAGTTAGCCAGGTTACTCTGGACATGCCCTAGAGTACTCTGGATAAACTTTATCTGGCTAATTTTAAACAAGTCGGGTCTGTTCAGTGCTGCAACTGCACCACTAAATATCCTGTCAAGAGTTAGTTTATCTGGCCAGTGACTTAATATTACCCCCATTAATTACTGTATTATTATTATGTGGTGGTTGCTTAAAAGGTGCACAGATTCCCTTGGCGGGTAAAAAAAGAAAAGTTTACTTAAAAATGCGTATCACGTGGGGCAGTACACCTGCACACCTGCACACCGCTGCATGCCTGGCACCAGGTGACAACCAGACAGAGAGCGATCTCTGCTCCCCGTCGTCCCTTAACCTCCCCGGACTTGCACCCAGATTATAAACTCTCTCTTCATGTCAGCGCCGGGCTGGGACTGAACTGAATTGTTAAAGCCCCTTTAGTAATCTTTGTCTTCTAGCTCAAATCGGAACCGGTGCTGGGATTCTTTGGGCATGGGTCTTCATTCACAACTATCCGGGTATTGTTCCCCCTATTTTAACATAACGCCCCTCCCTCCCCCTCCCCACCCCCGGTCTCTCCCCATGCTGGTCACTGCAGCAAAATTTCCTGGGAGGCCATGCACCAGAGCTCCTTCCAGGACCCTACATCATGGGCTCAAACCCCAGCCACCAGCTGTCGCCCTGAACACAGACCACAATTCCCATCTCCCCCCCCCCCCCCCTCCTCCCAGGGACTGCGAACGATGCCTCCTGAACAAGCCCGGCCAACTCAGGGTGCAGAGGACCCTCCACAGGGCAGCATGTGGCACTGCCAATGAGCAGGCCCAGGTCTTGTTTTTGTTTAAAAAAAAAAAAAGTCAATAATTTAGGAGCTTCACATCACTTTACAAGGGACACCCCTCCCCTAAGAAGCCAATCACCCTCTTATCTAGAAATGGAGTGATGCAAAACGCATAATTCCTCCCGATTAAGGATCTGTAATTCATTTGCAACCCCCACACGAGTTACTATTTGCAGGACATGCTGGGGAATTTTGTAGCTGTACTTCAGCTAGAGTGGGGTCAGGATTGCTCTTCCTATAGACACACTGGGGCCCCCTGATGGAGATCGGTTTCATTGCTAGGGGTCTTCCTGTCTTGCTGCTGCAGACACAGGGCCAGCCGGCCCATGAGCAGCATCACTATTTATTTATTCAGATTTTTATATTCCGCTTTTTTTTGCAGCCCTTCAAAGTGGATTACATTCAGGTACTGTAGGTATTTCCCTATCTCCCACGGGGCTTGCAATCTAACTGGGTACCTGTCACAGCTATCCCTGTATGGACTGTGGAAATAGACTGGGGACCACCCAGCCTCGCAGGTAAATTCTGTGCGACTCTCAGAGGCAGGCTGGCTCCCTGCCATCACCTCGGCTCGGCCCCTTCACCAACCTCCCTCTCCTTTTCTGTTTTGTCTGGGATTCTTGTTCATTTCTGCTTCCCCACCATTATGGCCTTCACTTGCCTTTGCCTCTAGCCTGACCCAACATCCCATACCGTGCACTGCTCCGAATCAGAGCTGGAGGCTGGGTGAAGCACGCCCAGGAGCCTGGACAGCCAAGCTACGCTTTCCTGCCTGCAGTGAGTAACTTAAAAAAAAGACTCCCACTGAAGAGCGGGTTCAACCATGCCAGTCTTTACTTTGAGTTTAATTAGCTGATCAAGTTGTGTTTTATTTTCTTTATCTGCAAAGATCACTCAGAATGTATTACTTGTTTGAATGTGGCCAATTTAAGTTCGAAATGAGAGCCGGAATGGGACAGCAAAAACCGTAACAAGTGATTAGGCAAAACGAAGCAAACTACGGACGCTGTCTGCAGCATCTATTTTGCCAGGATCCACCTGATTCGGATCGTTTCCAAATCATATTGCAATTAATCCTTTCTGATCCAAAAGGAAATCAGAGTAACATAGAATGTCTTTTTACATCTCTGTTCTTAATTGCCATTCACCGTCACAGGCTTAAATTTCTCGTCTGCGCATCATTATCTCCACAGCTTTCGATGACATCCTGGTACCAAAGAATCCTTTCCCTACATCATTCATGTCCGCAGGCTTCTGGAACATCTCTTCCCTATATCATCCACTTCCATGGATTTCAGTGCCGTCACCCTCTTAAAAATCTTTCTGCATATTATTACCCTCCTTAGATTCCAATGACATCACCGCAAATACATGAACAACATGGATTTTGCTCTCTGCCATTCCTAATCTTCATCTTGGGATTGAGTTTTTCAACCAGATTTGCAATCCAAAAGGTATTTAAAGGTTTTACAAAACATCATGTCTGTCTTTCAATCTTAGCCAATGCCTTTCCTGTCTTTTAAACATTTCTTTGCTTGCATTCACTTCCACAGACTTCCGCCTCTTAAATATCGCTTCCCCTGTATCATTCCCCTCTATGAAAAACATGGGGTGGGCAGGGTAGCCTTTTTACCTCAAATGTTGACATGGCTTCCTCTTCCTTTGAAAGAAACGAGAGATCCCCACCCATGTGTGGTAACAGCATGCAGAGCATTTGTTGACTTGACCCCAGAGTTTGACAGATCTCAGAGGGAATTATTCTGACTGCTACCACTGCCAACTTTTGCTGTCGGGCTAGTTTTCCTAAAGACCCCTATCTTGGCATTGCCACAACATTTGATTGACAGTGAAGAACCAAAAGTTGGATTTTGTGAAAGCAGAAATAAAAAAAAACCCAGAGTGTGAAAATGAAATGACTTCCTCCACGTCTCCTGCGATTATTCAGAGAGGCTGAATTAAATACGTGTATGTATGAGAGACGAATCGATGCGATCTTGGCCCCCAGTGAGAGCGTAGTAACGTAGCTGAGAAGTGGCACTGTGCCGGCTCTCCAGTGGCTCGGTAGCAGCTTTGCTATGCAGATTGTCCCTTGTTCGATTCCTGGATCAAGTCTTCCAGGACCTGGGTTGGCCAAGGCAGGGGATGACGTGTGGGCAAACTCTGCTCCCTTGGTTGGGGGAGCCGTAGTCATCAAGGAGGGTGACATACGATGGCTGGATTTAGATCCCATGGGTACCAGTTCTAAGAGGAACCATAGTACATGGCTGTCAGCTTCAGGACTGTTGCAGCAGTGACCAGATTAGAAATGGGGAGGTGGGCATGGAGAGTGTCTATTAAAAAAATAAAATAAAAAATAGTAGGGGAAAATCCCAAAGTAGTTGCAAATGAAGGCTCAGGGCAGCAGAACCCTAGTACTAGTTGTGACTGAGCTAGAAGCAGCAGGAAAAAGGAAGCACTATCAGACTACAAAAAAAAAAAAGGTGGAGGCCTAGTGTCAAGACTGTCACATTAAACATCAGATACCTCCTGGTCTGAAGTACAGGGATGCTGGCTTCCACCGGGGGGGGGTGGGGGGGGGGGGGGGGATGCGGCTGTTTCTGTGAAAATTCCTCCAGGGTCTCCGCATTAAATTTGCAAGAGTGCTGCAACCCTCGTACGTCTATGTCAGCGTCACTGAAACTTCGCTATCTGAGGAAGGCAGAAGAATCCAGTCCATCAGCTTGGCCATTGCTTGTCTCTGCCACTAATCGTCCCTAGCGCCTGCTTAGCTACTGGATTTGTTTTAGATCCAGTTTCTCCCTGGACATACAGTTGGTTACGTTTTCTAATTTCACAAGCGGCTAGAGAGTAATTGCACGGTTCATCGTTAAACTAACCCGTTTCTTCAGGCCTCCACTTACAAAAGCCCAGTGGTTGTGCAGGCCACGACGTGTGGCTTTCTACAGAGACTGGATTGCACTTTCTCCCCCCCCCCCCCCCACTGTCGACACGACAGTGAAAATGCACAATTATTTGGAGAATATGTTAAGCAAGCGTTAAATTGGAGGCGGAGGTTTGCGTGGGTGGGTTGGGGGGCTCTTTTATCAGGATCATTTTCATCTCGCTGAGACAGAAACCACTAATTCAGCGTCTGTGCTTGACCAGCTTCCCGCCCCCCCCCCCCCCCGCGGCCCCCTTTAATCTTACAGCACCTGCCGCGGGACACCCAATAACCTACTCTTTAACTGAAAACACACATACAAAAGGCAGAAGCCTGCACCCAACTTGACTCATGTTACAGGCCAGCTGCTTCCCCAGCTCCGTTAGGCCTCCAGCCCTCTCCAAGAGTACCCTAGACTTAAAAAAAAATAATAATAATAATAATAAAAAAAATCCCTTAAAAAGAGATACTCTGCCCACAGAGAAGATTTAAAGAAATGCGAGGAGAATGCCAAAACGTGAGCTGGACAGCTGGAGGAATTGTGCCTTGTTCTGAAAGCTGAATCAAAACAAGAGATGTGATAAAACTACAAAAGAAAAAAAAAAAGCCATCCAGGGTTCATAAGCAACTAAAAAGGAGAGTAGATTATGCTGAGTAAGAATCTGAACGTGTTTGTCATAACAAGGGCTCTGGGGCTGAGAGCTGCTGAGATCACGGGGCCATCCAGTTACTGAAATACATGCGTGTGCTGTGTGTGGATGGCGGCACACTTAAAGCACATGGAGTATCTCCCATATGTCTGGCACATATAAAGTGAATGCTCGTAAGGGGAAATTCAATTCTAGGGAGTGCGCTGATAAAGGTAGAGAGGAGGAAAGTCAGGGATCAGGGTAAGCTTTGCTGCCACTTCCAAGGAGAAACTAGTCACAGGGAGTCTAGCACAGTAGCGCGCGAGCTGGGAAGGTCTCATTGTGGGGTCAGTCTCAGGGAGTCTAGCATGGCAGCATGCGAGCTGGGAAGGTCTCATTGTGGGGTCAGTCACAGGGAGTCTAGCATGGTAGCGCGCGAGCTGGGAAGGTCTCATTGTGGGGTCAGTCACAGGGAGTCTAGCATGGCAGCGCGCGAGCTGGGAAGGTCTCATTGTGGGGTCAGTCACAGGGAGTCTAGCACGGCAGTGCGCGTGAGCTGGGAAAGTTTCATTGTGGACAGGGAGTCTAGCACGGCAGTGCATGAGCTGGGAAGGTCTCATTGTGGGGACAGTCACAGGGAGTGCTGGGTATCAGTGTTTGGCCTTGTGGTTCTATAAGGATGATTATTGTTTTTGCTGTATTTCTTTCAAATTTACATTGTTTGGGAATGCAGAGGGGTTTATTTTAATGAATATTCTCTGTTGTAAATGACATCTCCCCTTTATAGATCACCTTCCCATTGGTACCGCAGATATTGCAAATTTACCTTATTCCCTACCCATTTTCCTAATCATAACTGAATTCCAAAATTCTCTTTTTTTTTTATCGCTAGATGGATCTGTTAATTATTCATTAATCAGGCCCAAAGAAATAGTCCTCCAAACAGTGTTCTCTCTCCGCCACGGAGCTGGGCTTTCCCCTGTCTAACGCAGTCATTCTTTCTTTTAAAATTCCTGTAATCTTGCTGCCATCTCTGGCACAAAAAAAAAAAAAGTAAACCCTGTGACTTTCCCCCAAGAGATATATAAGGACCTGACAACTTCAGTCTGTATCTGACTATCTGACACTTGTACAATGAAAACAGCTGAATCGAATGTCAATGGATTTTACCAAGCGGGGTCTAGGAGACGCCTCGTGACCACCTCCCAGCTGCTACAGACCGAATCTCAAGAAACCGATGGGAGCGCTCAGTCTACCCCCCCAAGTATCCCGAAAACCGCCACGTCGGTAGAATAATGCCCCTCTTAGCAGACTGTAGTCGACAGAGCGGCCTAATCTTAGGGGCTGCATAGGCCGATTGTAAATACATTAGTAAACGTGGATTTCGCTCTCTCCCATTCCAAATGTTCATCTCGGGGACTTGTATCAAAAGGCATTTCAAGCTCTTAAAAAAAAAAAATAACCCATCATGTCCGTCTTTCAATTTCAGCAAATCCGTTTCCCTCCACCTTGTCGTCTTCCGAGGACACGGTAGATTAGCCCGTACCGTGATCTCACAAGTGATGGTTCACGACATGATTTCATTCCAAGAAGCTAATTTACTGCCTGCAGAAATATAGTTCTCCAGCTACAGCTTCAGAGCTGTGCCTGGGCCACAAGTGCGCAGCCAGGCTGCACTGAAATAACTTATCTTTTATCTGCCAGGGGGAACACCTCACACCCCCCCCCCCCCACCCGTTTTATAAGAGATCCCATGGGAAAGGGTTTGCGAGCACTGCAAATAACGTGATTTTCTTTATTTTTGTTTGTTTTCTTTTTTAATTACCATAATTAATCGAGCAGTTTAATCCTCCTGCTCTGGCAATGCCTGCAACTTGTCTCCCCAGTGGGGGGGTCAGGTGGCAGGGCTATAACCTGCCATATTGCACGGGGCCTCAATTTCAGCTCGTGGCTCAGAACTTGCCCTTGGGTCTTCACCAAAAGGCAGAGGATGCGCAATACGGCTTGAAGGGCTCCTGGCGCGCCTTGCTGTGCGTTGCTTCTCACAAGGGACAACGTTGGGAGCTGCTGGTTCTTTGGAGGAAATAAAAAAAAAGTGGCTCTTGGTAACCTTGTCTTTTCAGATAACACAGTAAAGCTCACTGCCAAGCTGAAAATACACACTGAAGTTTTTTTTTATGTTTTTGGATGACCAGAGAAAGGGACAAGGTTTACACTTGGGAAATTGTTTTCTTCTTTCAGCTGGTGCAAATATGTTTATATGTATTGACTCAGCAACCTGAAGAAAAAAATGGGGGCCACTCCAGTCTGGTCAAACCAACACGAGCCCAAAATGAGTTAAAGAAATGAAAGGCCTTAACTTCCAAATCCCAGGATTTAAAACGTGGCGCCGGTACAGATGAGAGAGATTTTCAGTTTGTGAGGAAGGGTCCTCTAAGAGGACAAGGCATGACTGAAGCCTCTGGGCTTCACCGGACTCTTGGGTCTCTCACCAGGGCTCGAGCAACTGGGCCTCTGCTCAGTCCATGTTTTTAATTCAACTCTTATGCAAAGCGTCCTGGAGGACAGATTACAGTGGGATCACCTGCAGGGCCGGTGTTAAGACTCTTTCAGATCCTGCCAGGTACTTCCTCTGTCACAGACAGGATGCTGGGCTCAATGGACCTTTGGTTTGAACCAGCGTAAGAAAATCTTAATTTTTTTATAGACACACTGGGGCCCAGGACAGGAAATATAAGTGGATTCAGCCGCCTCAGTAACTTTATTCGGCTTTGCCGAGGGCACTCTTTGTGGTGCTGCTTCCCTTAGAACTGGCCCTGATCACTCACTCGTGTCCTTGTCACCAGTCAGTGGCAAGACGTGCGGCATAATTCGCAATTTCACAAGAATCCGATAGACACCTCGGACGTGAAAGCTTCAAGGGTGGCCCCCTGGAACTAGACTGAGACCACCATCTCATTTCTTGTAGGATTTGAGCTGGAGGCCTAAGAGGTGAATGGTCACAGCTTTACAGATCCTGTCTCCTGCGCCATTCAGCGCCCCTAGACCACACCTTACCCTCTTGTTAAACTTCATAGAGTTGGGATGAGCTTAAGGGTAAGAAATGATCCTAGTGCTAGACCAATCATTAGGGCGGGTAAGCTCCTGCTGCTCACAAGTTCAAGTCCTGCCCTCCAAGTGTAACCTATAGGCAATTTACCATAATGCCTTGTGCCTGTACCTAAACAGCCTCCCCTTTACAAGTGTTCGCTGGTCTGGGTGCCTGAAATTTGCTGCCAGTTGACCCCAGAGGTGGCTGCACGTGTGCAAAATGCTTCTAGATTACTAACAATTCCTATTTTTGTAGGAATTATACTTCACAGTAGTAACTGTGTTTGACAGACTCACTGTCCACATTTTGAAGAATCAGCTGCAACCCTCACCGAGGGAGCAGGGAGGAGGTGGTGGCGCAGGAAAGAACTGGGGAGGGTCTTGATTCACCAGGTGCGGGACGCTGAGGTGCTCCAAAAGCAGCGGCAGTGCAGGGAAGCCACCGGAATCAGCCTATCACACCAGCATCCGCTTCAGAGCTGTGCCTGGTCCACAAGTGCGCAGCCAGGCTGCACTGAAATAACTTATCCCTTTTTTTTATCTGCCAGGGTGAACACCACGGAAACAAACAGGGCTGACGTGTTGGCCTCAAGGTGTATGGTTTGCTCACACCTGCTCTTGGGGTTGGCTTGGCAGATGGCATATGGTGCCAGAAGGCTTAGGGCACCATGCCAGCGACGTGCCCTTTCCATTCTCGCGGTCCCATCACACCTGCATTTCAGCCATCACAGGCTGCCAGAGGAGAAGGGCTGACGATACCAGGCTAGTTTATAACTGTGATCCCTTGTTCTCAGAACCATTCCCTGTCTGGCACTTAATGCACATTAACACGGGAGCGAAACCATCCATAAACCATACTTCTTTTAAGAGGAGTCCATCGGTACCTATTAATTGATTGTAATATTTGGTTCTATAATTCTTCTATTTGTGATCTTTGTGTCTATAACTTCAGAATACACATGGGAGATGGAGATCACATTCTGGAAAATGGGAGATATGTAGGGTGATCATAGAGCTCCATGGCCAGGGGGACAAGCTGAACTAGCATTAAGAATTGCCATACTGGATCAGATCGAGGGTCCATGAAGCCCAATATATGGTTTCCAATCCAGGTCACAAGTACCTGGCAGGATCCCAAACAGCAGACAGATCCCATGCTGCTAGCGCCCAGGGATAAGTAGTGGCTTTTTCCAAGTCTGTTTGGTTAATAACAGTTTATGGACTTCTCCTTCAAGAACTTGTTCAAACCTTTTTTAATACAAGCTATGTTAATTGCTTTTACTCCATCCCCCGGCAATGGATTCTAGAGTTTAATTGGGCATTGAGTGAAAAAGCTTTTTCTCCAATTTGTTTTAAATGTGCTACTTATTGACTTCATGGAATGTCCCCTAGTTTTTGTATTATTTGAAAGAGTAAATAACCAATTCATATTTACCCATTCTATTCCACTCATGATTTTATAGACCTCTATTATATACCCCCTCATCCAACTTTTCTCCAAGCTGAACAGCCCTAACCTCTTTCCTCATAGGGGAGCCATTCCATGCCCTTTATCATTTTGATCACCCCTCTGTATCTTTTCCAGCTCTCCATTTTATTCTCTATTCCCTTCCTAATAATATTTTTGCTTTTTTGACCACTGCCGCACACTAAGCTGAGGATTTCAAGGTATTTTCCACGACAATACCAAGATCCTTTCCTGGGTTGCAACTATCTATCTATCTATCTATTTATTTATTTATTTATAGTTTTTATATACCAACATTCATCAAGGATATCACATCGGTTTACAGTGTAACGCAAACAGACGCCTGGGGTGGCGTTTTACATTGAACAGTTTCTAATATGGAACTCTAATGGAACTCTAATATAAACTCTAATATGGAACTAACATTGTGTAACTACAATGTGGGTTTCTTTTCTCTGTGTGCATCACTTTGTCCACATTAAATTTCATCTGCCATTTGGATGCCCAGTCTCCTAAGCTTGCAATGTCTTCCTGCAATTTCTCACAATCCACTTGTGATTTCACTACTCGTGTCATCTGCAAATCTAATCACTCTCATCACTCCATTTTCCAGGTCATTTATAAATATATTAAAAAGCATGTCTGAGTACAGATCCCTGAGGCACTCCACTGTTTACCATTCTCCACTGAGAAAACTGACCATTTAGCCCTACCCTCTGTTTCCTGTCTTCTAACCGGTTTGCAGTGCATCATATGACATTCCCTCCTATACTGTGACTTTATATTTTTCTCAAGAGTCTCTTATGGGGCACTTTGTCAAATGCCTTCTGAAAATCTAAATACGCTACATCCACTGGCTCACCATTATCCACAAAAATGTAGCAGATTGGTGAGGCAAGATTTCCCTTGTCATGCTGGCTGTCATGATTTTACCCCAATATATGCTGGGAGATGTAGTCCTGATTCCCCTAGTAAGTTCCAAGAGACAAGCAGCATGAAACCTCTATGACTGCAAGGGCATAAAGCTATGAACAGCTCAGCCCGTTCCTCTGGTCTGAGGTTATATGTGATACTGTGTGTGGTTTTCTTAACTGGAATGTGTATGATCACATAGACCATATGAAGGATCTCCTTAAATTAATTGTAAACCATTAAAGATGTTCAGGCAAGGAAGCTGGCTAATTGACTGACAAATCCCTCCCGGTCACTCTCACACCCATACACATCTCTAATCTAATTCAGGCTATTGAGCGTGGTGGAGGCCTTCATGTGCTGTGAGTTTCTGTGTTTATCAAGGCTGAACTTGAGAAAATAAGACTGCATCCAAGTGGAGACAGCCATCGGACAGGAAGAGAGAGAATTACCGTGTTTCCCAGAAAATAAGACAGGATCTTATACTAATTTTTGCTCTAAAAGATGCGTTAGGGCTTATTTTCAGAGGATGTCTTATTTTTCCATGAACAACAATCTACATTTATTCTTGAACAAAAAAAAAAAAAATCAACATTTATTCAAATATAGTCATGTCATCACATTCTAGATCATCATCATAACTCTCCAAACCCTGACCCTTCACCAAGAAAAGCAGACACCCCCAAAAGAATCGTAGTCAGAAGAGCCCACGAGACCCAAAACAATAAGGATTAGCAAGTGCCGGGCTCTCACACACAGATCGGGTAGTCCTGCTGGCGTCACTCCCGTCACAGGCGTGCTGTCAGGTCCCTTGGCGTTCCAGCTGCTCTCTTCCTAGTTCCACTGCAGCCAAGTGTAGCAGTTGGCTCCCCCTGGTGACCGGAAGCAGCCACAACGCTCTAATATAATGGGCTCGGGAGTAGAGTGACGCCAGAGGGACTACCCGATCTGTATGTGAAAGCTCGGCACTTGCTAATCCTTATCGTTTTGGGTCTCGTGGGGTCTTTTGAGTACGATTCTTTTGGGGGTGTCTGCTTTCCTTGGTGAAGGATCTATCTGTCCTGCTGCATTCTATTGCCAATTGATTTTACTTTTTTACATATATAGCTGCCTTTAAATTGACTTTTTTTTTTATGAACTGTAACTAGGGCTTATTTTTGGAGTAGGGCTTATATTTCGAGCATCCTCAAAAATCATGCTAGGGCTTATTTTCTGGGTAGGTCTTATTTTCGGGGGAAAATGGTAGAGCCATGAGATGAAGGTGCAACCCAGTGGGCCTAGAGGGCAGGGCTATGCACTGGCATGTATAAGACATAGTTCACTGCTTGGACCTGGTTTCTGCTCTCTGGGCTGGCTGGAACTGGGGGAGGGTTGCTGCACAGGCACCATACACCACCCCTGAGGGAAGGGAGGTCCAGCCATCAAATATCAGCAATAACAGCAGGTGAGATTCAGGATGTACAGTGATCTCCTACCAGGGACCAATGCAGTCACTGTATTGTCTGGGTTAGATAGGATGGAGGGAGAGGGAGGAAAAACAAATCGGGGGTAGCTGTAGCTCTATTTGGGATAGATTCCAAGTGACATCAAAGCAGGAGGAAGTTGCAGATTATATATATATATATATATATATATATATATTAGGTTTAAAAACAAAAGAGAGAAACAAGATTTGAATATCACCTACATGCAGATTATGGAAACCAAGGAATGGGTGCAATGTCAGAACAGCCAAGGACTTGGACCAGAACCCTGAGGAAAAACAGTAAGGGACCAGGAGTTGCAGACCAAGAGAACGGAAAAGAATGATCTAAAAATGGTAGCATGTGAACCTGAAAAGCACAGGAGCTTGCAGCCCAGGAGAAATGCTAGGCCCCATGAAAAGCAGACGAAGCACCTAAAAGGATAAGCAGCGGAGAATGGGAGCCTCACTATGCAGACAGAATAAGATGGGAGAAAGGCACCCCGAGCAACAGGGCCAAGAGCAGAACGCTGACTGCGAGACAACAAAAGCTGGCGGTGAACAATGGAGTTAAGTGTCTCTTACCTTATAAGAGTGCTACCTCACACATGTCTGAGCTGACAGGCCCACACTCTGCTCATCTCTTGAACTCCTCACCCAGACCTTTTTTGAAGGAGGCACACCACTTCAACCAGGACAACCCCCAAGAGGCCAATCTAATCCTAGTTTCGCTCCACTGCATGCATAGAGCCTGTAATTCTGATTTCTCTTAGAAAATGTAGGGCTCAGGGAAGAATTTAAATGGAATTAAACAAACTGTGTGGTATTTTTCTACCTTAGTAATGGAAAAAGATCAAGCTTGCTTGAGTCCTCTAAATGTGGCAGCTGCATTTTGACTCTAGGCCTTCTTAAAACTCGTGTGCTGTAAAAGAAACTTCCACGAGGGTCCAAGGGCATTTCTTGGGTCTTGATTTGGGGCCACATGAATGACCCAAGAGAGTGATGTCTTTTTGTTTTCTTTCTTTCAAAGCACTGGGTCGCGCGGCACCACGGTAACGCAAAGCAATCCATTCTCATTCACTCTTTCTTGTGGCAATCCTACTGGAACTATATCTTTTCTTCTTGCTTGATATAACCAGATATTTTGCTGTAAACATCCTTTTCCCAGCATCACCTTCTTTAGATTTTTTTAATGCTTGGGCGGGGAAGGAGTGGGGTCAGGTCATTTCCAGGGGCACGGGGAAACTTTGCATGACCGTCCTAGAAAAAACTAGAAGCCCAAAGGTCAGAAGAGCCGGCCTGGGCTTCGGGGGCAGTAAAATTTGCCATCTCTGGATGCGATTTCCCTTTGATGCTGTTGGATATAAATTCTTTAGAAGAAACAGTAAAACCGCCACTAATTGTCTGTTATCCAACACGCACACGACTCACCTCCCTTCCGAAAGCTGGGCATCTGCGGTCCTTTGTGTGCGCGCGCGCGGGTGCTTTAGCGCTAGCTCTGCCGTAATTCCATCCGGCCCGCCTCGCGCCCAGGCTATCAATTAGCAGCCAGGGCGGAGGCCGGCGACCTTTCACCCGTCTCCACGTGCAGCTCCCTGCCAGGCGCTCCTTTCCTTGCCACGGGGGATAAAATGCCGACAGGGACAGAAGTGTTTGAAGTCCGAGGACCAGGAAAGTCATTTAGAAATGAGCAGCTTCCCTCCCGGCAGGTACAATTTATTTTATTTATCACTGATCAAAAAAGTAAATTGATGCGGAAGAAGGGAGGTCGTGTCCTTTAAAAAAAAACAACCAAACCCTCAAGTTTTCAAAAGGAAAAGAAAATTACTCCAGTTCCTTTTATTAAAAGTCGATGCTGTTATTGTGCCCAGATCTGGCCTGAAGAAATCTTTCAGGAAAGGCTGTGCAGGGTTTTATTTTTGGGCTGGCAGGGTGCGGCTGGTGGCCGGTTAAGGCACAGACCTGCGACCCCCCTTCCCACTCCGCTGCCCCGGGGTGAGGTCTTCTGCAAGGCTGAACATTTCAGCCCTGCTGACTGACTGCTTGGGGGCAGAACCCGCACCCACCAACCCAGGGTCAGAGCACATCGTCTGCACCCTGCTGGGAAACGGGCAAGGGCAGCTTCCTCCCAGGCTATTCGCTACTCTCACCCCTACACATTCCCTAGCAGTGATGAAGGCGCTGGAGAAGGTGCGATCTCTCCCGTCCTCCCAAAACGATAAGAGATCTGGACGTGTGAGTGGCTATGAGGCAAGGAGATTTAAGAGGAAAATTGGAAGACTGGGGGGGGGGGAGACAGGATTGAAGGCATCGAGTGAACGACAGGTATTATCCATAGGAGCCAACGCAATTACTAATTATTCCTCCCTGGACACAGTGAAGGAGTTTGCTCAATAAATATTAGGGGTGCTCAAGCACCCGCAGAGCTGGCACTTATGGTAGTCTCCATGCATGCAAACTATTAAGAATTACCACTGTTCACATTTACAGAGCTAGTTAAGTAATGCACTCTGTTGGTTCAGCAGTGTTCTGAATATCATGACGCCCAGACTCACACCGAAAGCCCTGACGTGGCTGCATCCTTCTCCACCTTCACGGGGTGGGGGTGTGATTTGTCACTGAAGCGGCTGAGAAAGCTTCCTTCTGTGGGGGTCCCCGGGAAGCAGCAGTGAGCCGCGGATCATGCTGCAGAGCCTCCTGCCGGCACTCCGAGGCGCTTGCCACGCTGTGAAACAAAAACTCCAGCAAGTAGGGATTTACGCTAACGGGAAGAGAAAAGCAGGCCAGGGAGGATTTAAAGCAGTAGCACCAGCCAGATTCTTCATGTTGGCTTGTTCGTTTCTTGACGTTTTTTTTTTGTCTTGTTCCTAGGTGTTCTATTTTATATTGCGTTTCTCTTATACTGTTTTCGGAATGAAAAAAAAAGTTCACTCTTTGTTAGGAAATGCTTTCTGCTAATGTGTTTTATGTTCTTTATTTTGTATATAACTTTCCATTAATCCACGCTGCGCATGTTCTGTGTCTGCTTTGTCTAAGGAAACGAGGGTACAGTGGTGCCGCCTGTCAGTACAAACCAGTGCTAACACCACCTTGACATATCCTGAATAGGAAGACAGCATTGAAAGCTGAAAAGACAATGCAGGAGGGGGATTATATATATATAGAAATAGAAAATGTTGTTACAATGTAATGTCTTGCATTCCAGAAAACTAAGAAATCAAATACGAACTCAGTTTGAGACTTCACCGGTATAAGTATTTCCCCCCACTGACCAGGATTTACCCCGCTAAAACTTAGCCAAATAAAAAAAAAAAAAAAAAGAGGTGCTGCAGGGGTATTCTGGGGGCGGTACTTAAATTTAGCAGGGAGCAAGGACTATCAGCGCCAGGGCCGGATATAGGGACAGGCAGTGCCTTCTTGGGAGCAAAGTTCTGAAGGCGCGCCATCATTTCAAATCCGGCCCTGATCAGCACTAGTCGGCTAAGTCAGGTACTTATCCAGATCATTTAAAATCTTAACCAGTTATATTAAGTGTAACAAAAAAAAAAAAAAATCTTGGCCAGCAGGGGCCTTCCTGGCCCATCCCTCCAATTTCAAAAGAAGAAATACCCCCACAGAGTTTTTAATGCCTCATCTCCCCCTCCCCCCCCAAAAAAAAACAACATATCAGGCCATAGCAGCCGGATGCCGCCCCCTCCTCCAAACAAAACTGAAAGAATAGCTCTAGGCCCCTTTCCCCGCCTTCTGCCGCATTGCCACCAGTACTTCCACCTCCCCTCCCCACTCAGAATCCCCCAAACCTCCGAGCCGGTAGTGTCTATACCACCCTGCTGGCAGCCTCCTCCATCACTCAGTGTACGGACACTACCGGCTCCCAGCGTCGCCTCGGGGATTTGAGGGGGCTCTGAGTATAGGGAAGGCAGTGTGGAGGACAAAGGGGGCCCGGAACCATCATTTAACTTTCAAGTGCTTATAGTGTGTGTTCATAGGGCTGCTTTGGTGCACAGGGTTTAATTCATTTTGGGGTTTTTTTTGGGGAGGGGGAGAGCCAGGATTAGGCACTGGGCTCCCACGGGTTTTTTCTTCATTTGGGGGGGGTGGAGGAGTGCTTCTGGAAAGGCCCACTGGCAAGGTTTTTTTTTTTTTTTCCTTTTTTGCCTTAAATGGCTGTATATTTAATATAACTGCTTAAGTTCTAAGTTATCAGCTAAACCGACCAAAATCACTGTAGCCGGGCAGGCTCAGTACTACGGATAAAATCGTCTGCATAAGTTTTAGGCGAGTATATTCAGCAGGAGACTTGGCCCGCCGAATAACGTGCATGAGTTATCTGTCTGATTTTACTCGCTTGCTTTCCGGCTCACTGAATACGGACCTCCTTGTAACTAAATAGAAAGGAGAATTAGGGACAAGACCAACCGACGGGGATCGAGTGTAGGAATGAGCCCGTGATATTTTGAGAAATACGAGTTAGTGCTGCCCGCTTCCCCGGTGAATACCTCTTGCAGCACAGCTGTCACCTCGGCGTTTCCTGGCGCTGAAGGACGTTCATTCTGCACTCCTTCCATCTAGCGCCGCTGCAGCTTTGGAGCCTAATACAAGTGCACCCTGGAGCCAGCCAGCAGGTGGCGCTGTCCGTGCGACAACAGGGACTCCCTCCCCCTCCCTGTGAAAGTGCCGGAGCGATTCTGAGGTTTGTTTGCGTCCATTTTATCAGCTTTTATCTCAAAACCTCTGATTGTTGAAAGCCAGCTCCCTGGCTCTTGGCTCTGATAGAGGTTGTGCTTAGTAGCACAAACTATTCCTTTTTTCTTGAATTGGGGGGGGGGAGAATGAATACTTCCAGTGAAAAAGACAGCATTGCCATATGCAATGGAAAAAAAATCCATTTCCTGCTCTTTGAACACAAGCAAAGACTCCAGCCTGCTTGAGTCCATGCCATGGTATCATCTGACCAGTGCAAGGCCATCTACACATCATCAGCACATTCGGTTTTAATTGTGGCCATGTTGGTCAGGTGTAGTAGAATGAGGTTGCACTTTTATTAAAGTAGCCATCCCCATGAGTCTCCAGAGAGTTGAGAGCAGTGAAGCACAGAGTGAGCATTGCTGTAGCTTATCTCATTGGTGGTTACCAGTAGTTTAAATGGAGCAGGATTGACCCCAAGTGGCTGTTATCCCACTGGGTCCTATTTTCAAAAATGGGGCTGCCAGCCAGGGAAATGGTCTTATGAGGAGCCAGCGAGGTAGGAGTGAGTGGTGAAGGGCTGGTACGCCACAGATGGGATAAGCTACGTCACAGGAGGAGATGGGAGGAGAATTCCAGTTTTTAATTTCTCATGTTGGAGGGGGTGGGGTCTGGGGGTGGCAGCATTTCTATTTCTTTGCTGGGGTGTTGGGGAGGGGGAGAATCCAGCCCCTTTTTCCATTTGTTATTTTGTGTAGTTTTTATTTTGCAGGGGGTTTTTTTAACCTTTGATGTTTTCTTTCATTTAAAAAAAAAAGAAACAATAGATATCAAACAAAATGAAACTACATTTTTTCCTGTGCACATCCCTAGTGAAGCAGGTCTGTGGGTCGTCATTGGAAGGGGGCGCTGTGATATCCTGTTTCTTGAGAGAAATGGAAAACAATGATGATGAAAAGGCTAGAAACGTGCGCTAGGCCGTGCTCCAGATTTAAGTTTACAGCAAAAGTAGCACAGACTTTTTTTTTTTTTAAATTAAATCCTCCAAGTCCGTTTGTTGGTATTGTTTTGCAGTAATGCACCCTTTGCCTTTGGATATTGTTTTGTGCAACTTTTGGAATTACCCCCTCGTTTCTGCAACTCATGCGTGCTTAAGGCAATTGTGAAGTATTTTTGCATTAGTTTGTATAGTTATGTCACCCCCAGCAGGGGTACATGAAACAAAAACCAAGTGGCAAGGGGTTAGAATCCGGTGCACTGGTGAGTGGGCTCTTAAAAATGGTCCGAGCAGCTGGTGCAGTGGATGTGCAAACCCTCCACCTTGTGGGTGGACAGACAACTTCCTCGCTCCCTTTTACTTCTTCAGACTTGCCTCTCATCACTGGCACTGCCACCTCTTGTGGCCCCCAAACTCCAGGGCAAAGAGCTCAGTCCAATCTCTGTTGGTGGTTCACAGGGGGGCTTCAGATGCCATAGCAAAGCAGCCAATCAGCATCAGAAACACTTCAAATGTCCCTTAGCAGCTCCACATAGCTCCTCGGCACATGGAATTCATTTCTGGCAAAAAACCATCACAATTCACCAATGCAAAATCAGTCGCTTACTATATTCAGAAGTTAGGATAAATGATAAGACTTCAAAAACTATGGCTGGACTCTCTGGTGATTCCTCCCAGGGGCCTCAGCTTAGCAGCAGAGTTTTAGATTTACTCCCTCCGTGGGGGAAAAAAATGAGTCTCCACTGGATTCTGCCCTGGGGAGCCAGCACAGACCCAAATCTGCACAAAAAGCCTACGCATTCTCTGCAAATGGCACATTTTATACCCCTATATGTCATCCTGCGACATCTTCAACACTTAAAGGCACAGTTCCCACTGTACACCAGCTAGACTGAAACACTTTCAATCCATTGCTTTACGCAGGTAGAGGTCAAGTGACATTCAATGTAGATTTAAGCAAAAAAAAAAAAAAAGTGGCATATGGACCATGTTTTCCAGCACACGAATATCAGCCCTTCGCTGAAACCTGGCGTAACTGCACCCCTTTAACGAGGCAGCCTCACATTGTGCTGTCCCCAGTTGTGTTGATACTTTGAAGCAGCGATTTGGGCAGTAGAGAGGAAATCCTTTAGGGGCTGCGAAGCGTCCAGCCCTGCGCTGCACATAGGAGTCCCGTCCTACCGTACGGGCTGTCAGTTTTGCCAAACATGACGACTCCTGATCTGGTTTCCAGTCTCCTATCCTCCGTTTTTTTTTGTGGTGGAAAGTTATAATTAGATTTGGCTTGGTTTTCTCTTTGACTGATGGAGTGCTGTAAATTCTGGCTGAGCTCTCCGGGGGGTGCAGTCATTTGATAAATTTAAGCCGCTTTGTTTTGGGTTCTGTACCATATGCAGGCCAAGCTGACGTCGAGACGCAGCTTCTTGGCAATGAGGAAGAGGCCTTGAGACGTATCAGATGCTCTCCTGGCCAAAGAACAAAGGGGCTTTTCTTATTTCATCTTCTGTCTTCAGCTTAACTGCAAAATCTGGGGATTGGGGCAGGCAGCAGAAGAAACTTACTGATAAAGCTTTCTTCATTTCCTTTTTCTATTTTTCATCTTTTTTTTTTTCACCCTTACTTTAAGGCATTATTTTTTTTTTCTTCCTTCGGTCTCTTCTTTTTTTTTTTTTTTTTTTAGTTCACTCTGAGGAGCAAGAATAAGCTGTTGATACGAAAAGGTTCAAATGGGAAAGCGGTTTATCATGGTTTTATTCAAATATTGAATCTACTT
Source organism: Rhinatrema bivittatum (assembly GCF_901001135.1). NCBI lineage: Eukaryota > Metazoa > Chordata > Amphibia > Gymnophiona > Rhinatrematidae > Rhinatrema > Rhinatrema bivittatum. The sequence goes on from NC_042619.1 coordinate 236,695,603, forward strand.
GATCAATTTCGGCCTGTCCCCTTTGCTAACTCTAACCCAGCCTGTGTTTATCTTTTTATTTTTCGGTTTCTGGCCATTTCTGGGTGTGGAGGGCTAGATGATCACAGCCCCAGCACAGTGCCTGCAACCCTTTATTTGGCAGAACACAACACCCGGTCTTCTTCCTCCAGCCAGGTACCGGCTAGGCCTGGACCTTGCTTCACATCCAGGATCTCAGAAATGCAGGCCAGAATTGCTTGGAGGAGGATGGGAGAACTGCTGATTTGTATTCCTAGGCATATTGCTTGATTTTGTCTCCGGTTACCTAGAAAGCCAGAATGGTTGGAAAGACACTTCAGGCGGAGTAAAACTGGAATCTGAACATCACTGAAATGTCTTGGATCGCTGTGATGCTGCAGCGGAGACGCGCAACTTGAGGGGTGCATGCCACAAAATACCAACAGACACTAGTCAGCAGGAGTTTGTTTCCCCGTCCCTGTTTTCCCTCAGCTCTTGGGAGCGCACTCTCTCTTCTAACAAGACTGCAAAGGAACAGTCACGAGTCACAGAGCCCAGGACTGACAGAGGCTGACAGCAAATAACAGCAATAATACTCATCACAAAGGGGTCAGTTTCCAAAAAACTACTCGGTGCCTAAAGTTAGTAAGATTTTCAACCAAATCTAGGTACCTCAGCTGAAAATGTCCCTAAATTTGGTGATCTAAAAGTTAGGATCATAAATTAGGGCCTGCAATTCCTTTGCCTAGATTTCGGCTCCTATGTTGGGTTCCTAGAGCTGAAAATCAGTGTTAAGGGTTTAACGGGGGGGTTTTTTCCCTGCCCAGAGCCATCTACTTTTTAAGGACCTACATTTAGGCATTTGGCCCTAGCCAGTGTTCAAAGGGGCCTCACTCTCTTAGAAAATTAACCCCAAGCGACCAGCACGAGCTGGTTAGTAGAAAGCTGCCAAAGCCTGGAGAGCTGCTGCTGCCTCTCCACTGCAGCCATAGGGCTTACCAGGACTGGCTAGATATGGTCTGGTTTGTAGCCCTGCTGAGGTCTTCCTCTAGGAGCCAGCAGACCTGCACAGTCTGTGTCACAGTGGTCACATGTGCCTGGCTTGTTGGCGTCGCGTTCACATGTTGTCAGTCTGACCTGATGGCTATTTGCAGGAGGGCAAAAGTCCAAAGATACCGAAACAACCCATATAGCAACCTATGTGTGTACCACATCCCCATGATGTCCATTTATATTTCTACAGGAGCAGCTTTGCTCCACTCTGCTTAACCGCACTGGCCTCGCTCTCACTGTCGTTGTCACAGCAACTGTCCCTTGGCTTGCTTACAAGGCATTGACAGGCGATTTTGCCGGTCAGGTGGCTGGGTTGGCTGAGCACTGCCCCCTGGTGGTGAAAGGTTGCAGCAATGGAATGCCAGGCTGAGTGAGGATGAGCCTTTCAGGAAGTGATGTCGTCAGGCAATAGATTATGGTCAAGGCTGAATCACCGGGGCTTTCTAGGGCAGTTTGACCTGATGGTACTTTTATGTACTGATGGTACTTTTATGTCTTTAGCATATGCAACAAGCTGGAGCAGCTGCATCGTAGAAAATGTGAAAGTCAGTTTTATCTCCATGGTGACTTCAAGTTAAGAGGTTTTATGAATTAGAAATATATATTCCCACTCTAACAAAGGCACTGGCATCCACATAATAAAATCAACGTAGGATCGCCCTGATCACTACAGCGAACACTAGAGTTGGCTCAGCCAAGAAGCTTAGCCCTATTTAAAGTGGTATTGGGATGTCCAGATTCACTGTAAACCGGTCCAGCTAAAATGGCTTGAAAGGAAACGGTTTGGCAAGGATCCTTTGACCATGCCAGAATGCTCAAAGTAAACCTCCCTCGACCAGAGAGAACGTCGGAGATTTCAAGCCATTCTCCTGCTGCTCCTGATTATCTCCTGCCTTGTAAATGCTCCAGTGGCCCCTAAAGATTAAGAAAGATTTCAGGGCTCTTTCTGATGTCAGCTCTGGTTTTTGTTTTTTTCCCCGCTTTGTCAGCTCGCCCCAGAGTAGAGCATGGTGGAAAAAAAACCAATGGTGTGGGTTTTTTAATCCTACTTTTGCTACAGGGGAACAAGCCTTAAAATTTCTGTCTATCCATCTATTCCCCCTCCCCTTAAACCATTCATCCAGTTTTATTTAAATTTATGCCACAGACAATAGAGCGCCCACGGAAACCATCACAACCACCACTTCCCCCGGCTACCATCCTCCTAGCAACTCACTTATCTTGTGCCCTCTATACAGTGACAGCAGAGCCGTAGCCAGGCAATTTGGCACCTATGGCCAAGTAATAAAGTGTGCCCTCACTCTATACACAACATGAGTTTGGAGGCTGTCTTAAATTTAAGTTAAAATGTAATATTATTATTTATAATAATCTATAAGTAAATATGTGTGACCCTGATCCCAAAATTGTGAACTATATGGATGTGATCCTTAACCTTTACCCAACTGATTATTTATTCATTCTTTCAATTTAAAATACTGCTTGGTATAAAAAAAAATCTCTAAACAATGCACAGTAATTATAAAATCCACAACCCATCCCAACATAAACAAAAATGTTCTTTCTTGTATAAACAGTAGGGATTGAAAAAGGAGTGTGTGACTTAAACCATAATGTCATGCCTTTTTATCTTTCATTGAATTATAGGATTTTTGATTATATTAAACTAATTAGGGTCTAGATTTCACTGACAATAAAACACTCTCTCCACTACTAGGCACATTGTGATGCATTACAAAACCCTGCTAGAAACATATTCAGAACATTTGTAGCAAACTGCCAAACTATAACAGCAACAACCTTACTTATGAGAGGGGAAACACCACAATTACTACAATATACCTCCTACTGGAAAAACAGAACAAGCTATAGATCCTACAGACACTACATGCTAACAGAATCCCTCAGTGCAGTCATACAAGCACAACATAGGCTGACCCTTACCTAATACAAAATAAGGGCCCACAAATTAGATTTAGAAACATGCAGACAAAAACCAAAATAGAAACCACAGTGCACCATGGGAGAAAGAGAAATAGAAATGCAACATACAAAGATATAAGAAACTGGAACTACAATGTTTTCTTTTCTACCTTTTGTGTGTGCAGTTAATTTGGTCCTGGTCTCTTTTTGGTCTTCTCCTAAGTTCTTTTCCATTATCTCCTTCCCATTTTCCATTTCTTCTTCCTCCTATCTTCTCCTTTTCCTACATCTGTCTCTGACACTGATCTTTCCCTTACATCTTTATTCTCGATTTCACTCGTTGCCCTCTAATCTCAGACATAACTTTCAACCCTCCTCCTCCCCTTCTAATCCTGCAGTCCTCAATCTCCCTCTTTTCACCTCTCACCTACCTACCGGTTTTCCTGCCCCTTCCCATTCCCTATATCTTTCAGGCTTCCCCAATCTCATTCCTTTTCTGTTTTTCACCCGTTCCTTAGTTCCCCATTTCCACTATCTGTACTCACACCCAAGCCAACCCTCATCAACCTTCTTCTGCCTCGCTCAGCTCCAGCTCTCTTCCTTGTCCATGCTTTTCCTCCCTGGCCTCTTTGTTCTGTTTCCTGCCGAGCCTTCTATTGCTCTTCTTTCACTGCCTTCTGAGCCCCTTTCCCACCCTCTCTCACCTTCACAACGCCCAACTCCTTTTGTGCTGCCTCTCATACTTTCTCCAGTACTCCAGGTCATTCACCCCCTCACTCATACCTTTCCCAGCACATCTAATACATCCCCACTCATATTCGCCAAACTGCCAAGTTCCTACTGTCTGCCCCAAATGACTGCTCAGTCTGTCTCTGCTCTCGGCAGCTCGTCCTTGTTCTCCTCCCTGCCCTTCTGAGTCCCCACAGCCCCAGTCACTGAGTTCCTTCTCTTACCCCCTGGTCACAGAGTCCCCATTCGCTCCCATCACCCTGTATCTGAGTCCATGTTCTCCCTTGCTCTCCCATCCCCCCAGTCCATTCTTTCCCTGATTTCTCTCACATTTTGGTGCCCTATTCCCCATCTAAACTCTCCCACAGTCCCCATTCCTTTCTTGCTTTCCCACCCCCAAGTGCCTCTGTCCCCAGATCCCCAGTCTTCCCCTGCTCCCTCACTCCCCAGTTCCCATCTGTCCAGGTCTCCCTTCTACACCTTATCTTCTCACAAATCCCCACATCCTTTGTCTGGCAGGCTCCTTCAACTACAGATACAGCATCTCTTTCAGCTCATGGTTGAAATCTCAGCTCCCTTGTTCGAACCATGGGGCTCTGATCTATGGAGCCCCATGTGGTTCAAACAACAGCAGTTTCAAATGCAGGAGTCAAACTGCTGATGTTTGAACCTTGTGTGATCCTGTAGAGACAGAGCCCTGTAGTGCAAATAGTGTGGCTGAAGTTTTAGTTGTGGGGTGGAAGAGGTGCTGGCTGCCAAGATTGAATGGGAAAGGTGAAGCACACGCACCTCTTGCACCGCCGGCCCCGCGATGGATTAGTTATTCATGCGATGGACTGGCAGCGCCCTTGAGCATTAGCGCCTATGGCCGTGGCCATATTGGCCATAGGCTAGCTATGGCTCTGCGTGACAGTATAGCCGTTTGTTTTTAGACAATGTTTCTTGTAGGGAAACAGGCCAGTTCAGTTCAGTTTAACTCTCCAGGAGGACAGAGCACACTGTGATGGCACTGATCATTTTTAAAGCTGCCCTGCCCTTGGTTTGGGCTTGTAGCTCCCTGATCATGCAGTTTCAAACGTAGCAGCATGCAATGCAACTCAGTTCTCTCTATGGAAGGAAAAGAGAAGTTGAAATCTCAGTCGTCGAGCAGCCATAACCACATGCAAATTTATGTACCAAAGGAAGAGACTAGACATCATGAAATGTTTGTACATCATGTTGTCAATCAGGATTTGGGCCTCCCCCGAAGAGGGTGGAGTCTCCCCTTGAAAGCCTAGCCCAGGGGTGCTGTAGGTAACCCCGACCCTCAAGTGCCACAAGCCAGTCGGGGGTTCCAGGATATCCAAGATGAATATGCATGAGATGCATTTGCATGCAATGGGTTGGTGAGCTGGGTTCCCCCAGGGTACTCCACTTCATAAGCATGAATTCCAAAGCGTGGGAGAAGTATTCTGAAAAACAAATCGGGAAGGCACTTAATGTAATCTAAAAATAGGGTTTAATTACCAGAACAGCTTTGCGCAAGGTTAAGTTTCAAAATTCATGAGGACTCTGGCTGCTTCCTGAAACCACATCCCACAATGCGGCTGCCCTCACTTGAGCATGGCTTTGTGGAGATCAGTGCTTGTAAGGATTTTGGTTACTTCTGTGGCAAGGAGGGTTTTTTTTTTAAACTTTTTATGTAACTGATGCATCACAGTACAAGAACCAAATACAATTCCATCAGTCAATAAACAAAGGACCTGGGACATCTTTTTTTCTGTATAAGTAACAGACTGTCTAGAAGCCAAGACACATCCATACACTCCATTCACACCAATATTCTAAACACCATCTTCATGATTATGTACATTGTATGTACGTTTATACGGGTTGGGTGAAAGTATGTAAGGTAATTCCCCTGCTTTTTGATAATCCTTATTAAGTTTAACCTGAATATATTTGGCATGCATTTTCTTCAAGTGAAGACAGATCTAACATCTGATTAGATAAATTAAGAGACCCAATCTGTGAATCCTAGTAACACTTCTCCTGTGAATGAAGACTTAATAGCTGTAACGCTACCCACCATCGATAACACCACATCCCAAGGCAAGGAGGTTTTTTTAACAGGAGGCCACCCGGAGAAGAAAGGAACACAAAGCTGCATGGCAGAGCAGCAGAAGAAAACCAGCCCCGCCACAAGGAGGCAGTGAAGGAGAGCGACCCCTCTCCCACTCCTTTCCTTTCATAAAACGAGTCATTCGTGGACATGCTCGGATGTTCTCCAAAGTTCAGTCACGTGCACTGTGGCGTGACATTTCTTTCATCCCTTCAGTTCTTGAACCGCATTTGATTTGAGCGTCCGCCACATTTACATGGATGGAAAGCGTTTCAGACTCCTTGGCGGGAATCTTGAATGAGGGCTGGGACTGCCAACAGGAATTTCAAAGTGATTACAATGACAAGCACATTGACCGGAGATTGTTGGACTGTACTGGAACAACTTTTTCATTTATCCCATGGGGGAGGGGGCAGGAACCATTCTATAAATTCCTTTATTTGAGCCACCATTAAATAATTGTCCCGCAATCCTGTAAAGACCTCAAGAGGCCGTCCAGTCTGTTGCCCTTCTTTTAGGTGGGATCCGCTCTTCCTGAACCACCCCAGACAGATGCTGCTCTGGCCTTCTCCTATCCCCTCCTGTGACGAAGGTGCTACCCCCTTTGCCCATGTCTAAACCCTATTTCCCCTGCCATAAATTAAGCCCATTATGTCATGTCCTATCATTATCCCTCTTGTGTTTAGAACTTTAAAGAAACATTGACAGGATTAGCATAATAATGACAAACAATGCTGAAAAGAAAGATCTTGGCATTGCAATATTATTTTTTCTATTATTTTTATTAATGTCTTCCTTTTGGGTGATACCTTTGGTCATTTTTTTTTTTAAATATAATTTGAAAGACTCCGAGCCCTTGGTGTGTGTGCCGCACTGTAATAGCTGGACCTTTTCTGCACTTTTAGCGGGTTCCTGGAGCACAGCAGAACGGGCCAATCCTATTTCTTCAACCTGCATATCTCTGCTGCTGCTCCATGAAGGCAGATGAACATCACAAGCTTGCAAAAAGAGATCTGTGCACTGTAGCAAAAATGCTGACGTGCAAATGAAATGTAAGGTGTGAATTAAAAATTTGTATACACGTTATTTTATGTCTCTGCTCAAGTCTCTGGGTTTACTTTCGTGCTTCCCTGCGGTGCAGCAGCAAAGATAGGCAGATTGGCTCCTAATGATGAGCTGTGGCTAGGTCTCTTGCTCCAGTCTGCGTATCTTTGCTGCTGCACAATGCTTGCAAACAGATGGCAGTCATGCCCATTTTATAGCCCCCTGCACAGAGCTATGCACTGCTTTGGAACTGGAGCACAGCGATGTACCAGTCGGATGCCCCAGGGTCAGTTGCTTTGTCCCTGGCCGAAATGACATTATACCATGCCAGCTGCAGTCAGACCAAACCTGAAATGGCTACACCAGCAATTTATCATAAAGAAAAGACATACTAGTTGCCCATTCAATAAAGTTTGTATTCTTCCTGAGGTTTGCAGAGCTGATGTTTGGCTCCGCTATTCAAGGGTTAGAGACTCTCCACTCTTGCTTACAGAAATGTCTCCCCAAGTTACTGGCGATGAGAAGAAAAACTCCTCTAATATAGGGGTTCTCAGTGCAGTCCTCAGACGCCAGCCAGGTTTTCAGGGATATCCACAATGAATCTGGATGAGAGAGGTTTTCATGCAGTGCTTCCATTGTATGCAAATGTTTCTCATCCAGATTCATTGTGGATATCCTGACTGGCTGGATGTGTCTGAGGAGTGAGTTGAGAGCCACTGTGCTGCTGGGCAGTTATTATGTATTTTTTGGCTACAGGGGGCTTTTACAAAATCATTCACTTGAACATTGGTTTCAGTATCCCAGCCCCATAGTTATATAATTGTAACCCTATATATACCAAGGGGGCTACCTTCCCAGCCCCGGGGAGCACTGGGGTAACCTACCGAGGCTGGGCATGTCCCAGTCTCTCCAGGCACCGTGGGCTGGCATGCAGAATACTTTGCAGGGCCTTATCTGGACTGAAGAGACTCCCAATTCTCACAGTCCATGAACTCCACTGTCCACACAGTACCTGTATTCCAAAAAGAACACAAATTTATTTTTAAACACAAAAACAGTAGTAGTCAGATCACCCGGTTTAAATCGCAGTCCATTTCCATATCCACTACAGGTACTTGCCTTCTTGGTCGGATCACAAAAAAACAAAAATCAGTCTCCAACTCTCTTGTAAATTCACAGAGTATCAGTAGACCCCGGATCTCCTCCCCTGCTTCTTCACATGTGGCAGTCACTTCCAGTGCCTTATAGAGATGTGATCATTTGGTTCCACAGGGGCAGTCTATTGTACCCGCTCACCCAGTTCTTCCTTATTTAGACCCTAGATGTTCCACTCCGCTCTCTCCCAGAAGTTGCTCAGTTTAACTCACACTGCAGAAGCTGTTCAGATTTCAGATAGCTCACTTCAGGAGCAGAGCCAGTGCCAGTCCTGAGCCCCGTGCTGAAATAACCAGCCACTGCCTCTCCCCGATTCTTAGCAAAACGCCAATTCCAAAACCCTCCTTCAGGGGGCGCAGTCACACTTCTGCCAGCTCCCTTCTCAGTTAGCACAGTTGATGGGAGTCCTCAGGTGATATTCCAATCTACCACTTGTCTCTCCTTTCACCTCTGTATTCCACGCTCACTCCTGATAGTGCTTATGAGTGGAGCACCACTTTTTCCTCCTCTCACACCCCTGCGGCTTGGAACCTTCAGATATCCTTTCTCCACGAGCTCCTTCCTCAGTAGCTGGCCTTTTGTCTGTGCACATTTTCCTTTTATACTGTCCCACACTCACACCGCTGTTGGCTAAAAATCTCACAGAAGCCACTCAATCCACAGCTCGCAACTGCCGGGGCCGTCCTAGAACACGATCTGGAATTTTCCCTGTATAACCCAATGGGAGGGAGCATGTAAGGAACTCCCTCAGAACCCCTTGGTGGACCGGGTACAGCTATCTGTACCGGTCCTCCTTAAATCCAAACCCGGCAAGGGATTCTGAAATAGGATGGATCACTGAAAGCGGGGATAAGAGACCAGGGCCAGAGGGATGGAGCAGGCCCAGGGGGCAAGACAGAAGCCTCCAGAATATGAACTGTAAAAGTTTCAATTCTTTTCTTGACGTGCACAAACCAGATAACTTGTTTTATTTACTATTGCTTAACAATAAAGGAACTTATAAAGATCGTTGTCAAAGTCCAGCCTGAAGTATGTTCTCTGGCTAGTTCTGACCGCTCGGCATCACAGCCAATACGTTCAACTTTTAACCTTTTTATTAGATAAACACACTCTGAACATGGGCTACCCACAAGTGTACTCCCACTAGTCCTTCCCACCAAACGTTTGTGCAGACTTGCCCAGCCCAGAACTTTCCCAAATATAAACTATTTTAACCTGTACTATTAAACTTTCAAATATAAGCCTCTCAAAAATACAGGATCAGCGCCACAACTAGTGGCACCCCTGCCACATAATATATGGCTAAGTGACGTGCTCCAAAGTCACACAAGATGATGGGTAGAAGAATTGAGCTAAGGTGTCTCCAGATTCAAGATTTGTGCTCTGTCTACCCTCTGCACTGCCAGCTGCTAGGTGTCCTTCAAGAGCCTGGCGGGCTCAGTTCCATTCACAATCCATGCAAGTCATCTGTGGCAGCCACTCATGGCCGGCCCTCACTTTCCCCGGGGCGCTCCTCTGACTCTACCTAGGCATGTGCACTGTCACTTGTTAAAGGGCCCATGGCGGGAAAGTCCCTGCAGCGCATCCTGATGACATCACACACTGGAGCCATTTAAACACCAGCAAGACACCAGATTAAGGCCTCAGCCACTGGTCCTCATGTGTTAACTGATGCTCATTGCTAGTTGATCCTGCATTCACTCCTACCTTGCTCCAGAACCTGCTTTGCTCCTGCCTATTTCCAGCGTTCTTCCAGTTCCTTGCCTGCTCCTGGTCCTGCCTTATCCTTCTGTTCTTGCCTCATCTGCCTCCTTGACTCTGTCCTGCCTTCCTGGACCTTCCTTTTCTTCTGCTTTCCTTGTTTTTCTCTGACTGACCTCTCATTGCCTTGACCCTTGCCTGGATACTGACTCTGCCTGATCAATACCTGCCTTGACCCTTGCCTGGATACAGACTCTGCATGATCGCTGCCTGCCTTGTCTCTTGTCCCTTGGCCAAATACCAATACCATCTGACCGCTATCTGCCCTGACCCTCTGCTCATCCAGCTGTGGACATTCTTCTAAGCCCTGTCAGCCTCAGAACCCAAAGGCTCAACTTGTGGGGGAAGAGGCTGGAATAGGTGAAGCTCTTCTCAATCCCAGCCAGTAGTGTTACCTGCCTGCTATCAGCATGATGCTATCAGCATGATGCTACCCAGCTCGTGTCTCACGAGCTGGGTAGCATCAATTCCACCACAGCCCAAGGACTCACATTCCGTGACATCATCACAGAAATGGCAATCACTTTGTAAAATATAAGCGTGCAGTACTGACTGTATTTGATGAGGTTTTTTTTTTTTTTTCAATCAATGTGTGGAAAACAGTTTCAAATGGTTTGGAAATGCAGAGTCAGCCATCTTGGAAATCTACTGATTCCTGGATGCAGTGCATTGTGGGTACAGATAAAGGTAGATTAAATAAGAAACGTCATGGACAAGTACATTAAATGGGTATCTACATTTCTAGATGTACTGTGTCAACTATTTTCAGATAATTGTTCCTTTCCCATTGTGCAATGCAGATTTAAAGTTTTCTTTTTTTCTGATTAAATATTTTACTTCCTTCAAATTAGATCAAACTCTTCAGATGTGTTTTATATGTTGTATATTCACTAGCTGACCTCTCTTTTATCTGTTTGCTAAAGTTTGCTTTAAAATCTAACAAGTAAGCATTGTTTTTTCCTGAAAATATTCTTGAAACCAGTCTTGACAGTTAGCAATATTGATATACGCTAAAATGTTCCCAGTGGTTCCTCAATGATATTACTTAATTAAAAAGAGTCTGTCCATTTTTTAACCACTGCAGAAATAAGCAATAGAACAGTTAGTAATTTTCCTGCAGGGTCTGGGGTCTGGTGGTCAATTTCCAACCTCATCTTCACGCGGTCATTAATGCATTTCCAACACTACTTAAATATGCACCCAGGAAAGCCTTAAAAATCTCCAGGGATTCCATGGGAATGCCAATGGTCCTTCCTTCTCTCAGTTTCCTCGATGCTTTTTCATTAATGAATGTGCTGCACACATCATAACATTTTCAATCCGATCTCTGTTTGAGTCGTGTCTTATAACATGGAGGGCTGATGGGCTATAACTCCAGTGCAGCTGAAGTTCCTGCCCTGTATGCGCATCTTCCAAACAGGATAAGACCAGGTCGCTGAGACTGGGGCCTTCAAAATAAAGGAGGAACCTAGCATGCTGAATGTGTGAAAAGAAGTGAAGGCTAGGGTTTAGGTTTTATTACGTTCCTTTGCCAGCTGCTGCTCAAGGTGAGTTACAAACCCAGTATAGTAGGTAGGTCCCTGCCACAAAGAGGACTTCTAATCTAAGTTGGTATCTGAGGCAATGGAGGGTGAAATGACTTGCCCAAGCTCAGTTGGTGGGAGCAGTGGGATTTGACCCCTGGCTTCCCTTGTTCTCAGCCCACTGCTCTAACCACTAGGTCATGCTCTTTATAGCAACACTCTTTTTTAAAAGACTAGGGTAATAGTAAATAAGGATTCATCTCCTAAAAATAATTATTGGACATGGTTTGTGGTTGGAGTCAAGAAAATGGCTCTGGCCTGAAGAAACTGATGATGGTGCCGGCCTCTGTCTTCCAGGACCCTTTACAACTGTAACACTAGTGGGACAGGAGGGACCGGGGATCTCTTCTGCCCCCAGAAGAAGATCTGGGGGGGGGGGGGATCCAGGGAGTGTCCAGGAGGGGTTTGGCAGAAGGCATGATCTGCCATTTTTTTGTTTTCTTTTGCTTTGTGTTTCCTTTTTTCATTTTCTTTTTTTTAATTTCAAATAAAACAAAAAGAAAACTAAAAAAAACAGAAAAATAATGGGGTCCATATTGAGCAAGGTTGGCAAGACACAATTTTTGATGGAATACTGAAAGTTACCTCTTAAGGTACGGGTAGGCAGTTCTGGTCCTAGAGTACCTCCATTGTATGCAAATCTATCTCATGCATATTCATTGTGGATATCCTGAAAACCTGACTTGTTTGCGGCACTCAAAGACGCTGCCTCTTGCATGGGTTTCCATGGAAGCAGAAAGGAGGAAGGGGCAGGACCTTGAGGGTGCCGCCGTGGGTTGCAGGTCGCATGCTGAATTTCTTTTAGGTTGCTGCTGTTGCTGCCGCTGTGCAGGATCGGGACAGTGCCGCTTTAGGTAAGCGGCTGGGAGTTGACCCCTCCCTGAATCTCAGTAGAGGAGAGGAGAAGGGCCCCTCCCACTGCCTATGGGTGCCGGCAATACAAATCTGGACCTCTGGGGGCTAGCAAAATAGCGGGTCGGATGAGATATATTTTAGAATATCAAGGGAGCCCAGAAAGATTCTGGCAGGTCCGCTAAAGGACCTGGTAAGTGGATCCTTGGAAACTGGAATGAAACTGCAAGACTGAAGAAGGGTAGCTGTGGTTCCTTGTCACAAAAGTGGTATCAGAGAGGAGGCTGAAAATTAAAGGCCAGCTAGCCTTACCTCAGTGGTGATAAATTTAAAGGAGATTCTGCTGAAGGGAAGGATAACAAAAGGAAAGGATCTACAATCCAGTGAAGTGCAGGATCCAAGGCAGCTTGGTTTTACCAGAGGAGGATCATGTCAAATTAATCCAATTGAGTTTTTTAATTGGGTGACTAGAGAATTAAATCAGAGGAATGTGCTGGACGTGGTTTATTTGGTTTTCAGCAAAGCTTTGGATACAGCCCCACATGGGAGAGTCATGAATAAAATGAGCAGCCTGGGAGTGGATCCCAAGGTGATGGACTGGATTAGAAAGTGGTTGATTCATACCTGGCAGAGGGTAGTGGTAAATGGAAGTCACTCAGTGATTGATGACATAACTCAGGGATCAGTTCTGGGACTATTATTTATTTCTTTATTTAGACATTTTATATGCCATCTTTCCATGTATAGTTCACAACAGTTTACAAAGTGACATTCATAGTTATAACTCAACAAACAAACATTGATTTGTTACAGAGGTGGTATTCATAGACAGGCATTAATATCTATCAAGTGAAGTTATCTAGTGCGTGTTAATAATAATTGATCTAGTACTTAAGGCAAAGAGAATGTAAAATGAAAACGAAAAAATGGTTCTTTTAACTATCTTTCAGGCCGATGCAATATCGGCGCACGGAAAACGGGTGCTCGTGATCGAGTGCTCGCTCTCCTAACGCACGCCGATCGACCTCTCCGGGGCACCCGATGCAATATGCAAATGGGCTGCCACGGCTACATTTTATGAGCATCCCTTTCCTAACCTGACTGCCGGCACACTTTTTTTTTTTTAACCTAACTCCTTGTTCCAGTTCTTCTGACTTAATAGCACCATTATATTAAGTCGGTGGAACTACAGAAAAGCAGAAAATACTGTTTTTCTGTCAACTGTAGGGGTTCTTGAAAACTTAATGTGTGCTCTGGGGCAGGCGTTAATTTCTGAGGGTAAAAATGTGCGTGTTGGGCACATTTTTTTTTTGCAGCGGGAAGTAATAGCTAAAAGCCTCATCAGCATGAAGTTACATGTGATGAGCACAATTAGATTCACGGGGGGGGGGGGGGGGGGGGGGGTTGGACGCGCGTTTTGGACGTGCTAATCGCCTTAATGCATAAGGTGTTGTGGACGCGCATCCAACCACTGATTAGCCGCCCGTTTGTGTTTGAAATTGCAGAGGAGTTAAAAGGATGTGGTTGGCAGACACCTCTCAGGAAAGTAGAGAGAATGAGAAGTGATTGAGTGCTTGGCAGTGCCAAAAAGAGCAGGTGCAAGCACCCCGTGGTACAGAAATCCAAAGGCACCGCACGTGATAGGGGGCGAGAGGCTGATGCGCACGGATCGGGAGAAAGATCTCGGGCGATAAGAGTCTCCGATGAACGGACTGGAAGCAAGGCAGACCTCAAATGATTTTCAGAAAATCGTGTTTGTGTCGCTAGCTAAACTAAAAATGGATAAAGCAATGGGGCCAGATGAGACACATGTGAGGGTACTCAGGGAACCCAGAGATGTCCTGGCAGCTTCGCTGGATAATCTTTTCAATGCTTCTTTAGAGTCAGGAATAGTTCTGGAGGACTGGAAGCAGGCTGGAAACTATAGCTAGTGAGTCTGACCTCTGTGGTGAGCAAATTAATTGCTATTAAAACTGAGATTATTATTATTATTATTATTTTATTTGTATAAACAATCTTGGTGGTTCACAGAAAATCAAATTACAAGTATGCAGTATAAAACAGACATCATACATAAACTAGTTGCGATGGAGAAGGTACAGAGAAGAGCAACCAAAATTATAAAGGGGATGGAACAGCTCCCCTATGAGGAAAGGCTGAAGAGGTTAGGGCTGTTCAGCTTGGAGAAGAGACAACCGAGGGGGGATATGATAGAGGTCTTGAATGAATAGATATGAATCGGTTATTTACACGTTCAAATAATAGAAGGACTAGGGGGCATTCCATGAAGTTAGCAAGTAGCACATTTAAGACTAATCGGAGAAAATTCTTTTTCACTCAACGCGCAAAAAAGCTCCGGAATTTGTTGCCAGAGGATGTGGTTAGTGCAGTTAGTGTAGCTGGGTTCAAAAAGGGTTTGGATAAGTTCTTGGAGGAGAAGTCCATTAACGGCTCTTAATCAAGTTTACTTAGGGAATAGCCACTGCTATTTATTGCATCAGTAGCATGGGATCTTAAGAACATAAGAACATGCCATACTGGGTCAGACCAAGGGTCCTTCAAGCCCAGCATCCTGTTTCCAACAGTGGCCAATCCAGGCCATAAGAACCTGGCAAGTACCCAAAAACTAAGTCTATTCCTTGTTTCCGTTGCTAGTAATAGCGGTGGTTATTATCTAAGTCAACTTAATTAATAGCAGGTAATGGACTTCTCCTCCAAGAACTTATCCAATCCTTTTTTAAACACAGCTATACTAACTGCACTAACCACATCTTCTTGCAACAAATTCCAGAGTTTAATTGTGCGTTGAGTAAAAAAGAACTTTCTCCGATTAGTTTTAAATGTGCCACATGCTAACTTCATGGAGTGCCCCCTAGTCTTTCTATTATCTGAAAAAGTAAAAAACCGATTCACATCTACCCGTTCTAGACCTCTCGTGATTTTAAACACCTCTATCATATCCCCCCTCAGCCGTCTCTTCTCCAAGCTGAAAAGTCCTAACCTCTTTAGCCTTTCCTCATAGGGGAGCTGTTCCATTCCCTTTATCATTTTGTTCGCCCTTCTCTGTACCTTCTCCATCGCAATCATATCTTTTTTGAGATGTGGCGACCAGAATTGTACACAGTATTCAAGGTGCGGTCTCACCATGGAGCGATCCAGAGACATTATGACATTTTCCGTTTTATTTACCATTCCCTTTCTAATAATTCCCAACATTCTGTTTGCTTTTTTGACTGCCGCAGCACACTGAACCGACGATTTCAATGTGTTATCCACTTTGACACCTAGATCTCTTTCTTGGGTAGTAGCACCTAATATGGAACCTAACATTGTGTAACTATAGCATGGGTTATTTTTCCCTATATGCATCACCTTGCACTTGTCCACATTAAATTTCATCTGCCATTTTGATGCCCAATTTTCCAGCCTCACAAGGTCTTCCTGCAATTTGTCACAATCTGCTTGTGATTTAACTACTCTGAACAATTTTGTATCATCTGCAAATTTGATTACCTCACTCGTCGTATTTCTTTCCAGATCATTTATAAATATATTGAAAAGTAAGGGTCCCAATACATAAGAAAATGCCATACTGGGTCAGACCAAGGGTCCATCAAGCCCAGCATCCTGTCTCCAACAGTGGCCAATCCAGGCCATAAGAACCTGGCAAGTACCCAAAAACTAAGTCTATTCCATGTTACCATTGCTAATGGCAGTGGCTATTCTCTAAGTGAACTTAATAGCAGGTAATGGACTTCTCCTCCAAGAACTTACCCAATCCTTTTTTAAACACAGCTATACTAACTGCACTAACCACATCCTCTGGCAACAAATTCCAGAGTTTAATTGTGCGTTGAGTAAAAAAGAACTTCTCCGATTAGTTTTAAATGTGCCCCATGCACATACAGATCCCTGAGGCACTCCACTGTCCACTCCCTTCCACTGAGAAAATTGTCCATTTAATCCTACTCTCTGTTTCCTGTCTTTTAGCCAGTTTGTAATCCATGAAAGGACATCGCCACCTATCCCATGACTTTTTATTTTTCCTAGAAGCCTCTCATGAGGAACTTTGTCAAATGCCTTCTGAAAATCCAGGTATACTACATCTACCGGTTCACCTTTATCCACATGTTTATTAACTCCTTCAAAAAAGTGAAGCAGATTTGTGAGGCAAGACTTGCCTTGGGTAAAGCCATGCTGACCTTGTTCCATTAAACCATGTCTTTCTATATGTTCTGTGATTTTGATGTTTAGAACACTTTCCACTGTTTTTCCTGGCACTGAAGTCAGGCTAACCGGTCTGTAGTTTCCCGGATCGCCCTTGGAGCCCTTTCTAAATATGGGGGTTACATTAGCTATCCTCCAGTCTTCAGGTACAATGGATGATTTTAATGGCAGGTTACAAATTTTTACTAATAGGTCTGAAATTTCATTTTTTAGTTCCTTCAGAACTCTGGGGTGTATACCATCCGGACAAGGTGATTTACTACTCTTAAGTTTGTCAATCAGGTCTACCACATCTTCTAGGTTCACCGTGATTTGGTTCAGTCCATCTGAATCATTACCCATGAAAACCTTCTCCAGTATGGGTACCTCCCCAACATCCTCTTCAGTAAACACTGAAGAAAAGAAATCATTTAATCTTTCTGCGATGGCCTTATCTTCTCTAAGTGTCCCTTTAACCCTTAGTGTTTGGGTAATTGCCAGGTTCTTGTGGCCTGGTTTGGCCTCTGTTGGAAACAGGATGCTGGGCTTGATGGACCCTTGGTCTGACCCAGCATGGCAATTTCTTATGTTCTTAAACTATAATAAAATATTACTTATTGTACAGAATTAAAATAGCATTCACTGTTATATTTACTGCTATCCTTTTTCTGTCTGCGGAAATGCAGTGCCGAATAGCCATGTTTTTAGTCCTGTTTTGAAGATCTTAGTATCTGGTTCTAGTCTTAGCTCGACTGGCATAGTATTCCAGAGTTTTGGTCCGGCTACGGAGCTTGATCTCTCCCTGACCTCACTCACATGAGCGCCCTTCACTGTTGGTATTTGCAAGGGGGCTCTTATTTGACGATCTTGGTGTTCTGTTAGGGATGTAAAGATGTAATGAAGCATGTAACCGAGTGATGTTTTTATTATATAATGAGTTGTGAATGATTGTTAGAATTTTATATTGGGCTCTGTGTTTGATAGGGAGCCAATGTAAAAGACTGTAGAATTGAGAATAGGTCACGTTTCAGTAATCCAGCAGATTGTGAGATGTGAAGCAGCGTGGTTTTTACCAGAGGTAAATCCTGTCGGATGAATCTGCTCAATTTCTTTGATTGGGTGAGCAGAGAGTTGGTTCAGGGGAGAGCGCTAGATGTCGTATACTGGGATTTCAGCAAGGTCTTTTGATACGGATCCACATAGGCGACTTATAAACAAACTGAGTGCCCTAGTTATGGGCCCTAAAGCGACTGACTGGATGAGAAACTGGTAAAGAAGAGTTCACTCCAAGCAAAATGGGGTTCCCAGTGGCGTGCCTGGAATGTCCTCCCAGACAGGGTGCAAGTAAAGCACCATGGTAGCCCATGGTAACTTTGTTGTAAGGAAGTAACCTGCAATTATAACACTAATCACCTTTGCTGGGCAGACTGGATGAGTTATTGTGGTCTTTGTCTGTCATCATTTAGAGGTCTGATTTATCAAAGGGTTTTCATATGGACAGAGTGGATGAAAAGTCTCTAAATAAATCAGGCCCTCCATTTACAGTTACACTTTACAATATGCAGTGGCCAATTGTGCTCCTCACCGAATTTAGACCCTACCATTCATCTTCCTCTCACATGGCTTTTAAAAAGAACTTTGGCTAAGAAAACCATGGAGAATCAGGCCAGGAGAAGGCAGAGCCTGACATTTCCGACGTCACTTTTTTTTTTTTTTCGCTTGACTGTAATCCTCCTTGAGGATCAAAGGCCGTGGGTTCTGAAGGCAGGACTTGGGCTCTGGGGCCGGTGTTACTGCCACTGAAGGGGAAGGCTCGGGGTTGCGTCGCTCGTTAAGGCAATGCCTCCAGACCTCTGGGTTGTGGGCCCCCTGGGTTCAGCCTTTCCTCTGAGAGTTTCGGGGCTCCTGGTAATGAGCACAGCCCCTTCCTTAGCGCACTCGCTGTCCTCAGTTCACATTGCCATCTTCCTGTATAGATGCCCATGGCTCTGGTATGATGTGAGAAGGAGGAGGAGCCTCATCGATGCTGTGCACTCCTGAGCGCTGCAGTATAATGTGGGAGAAGCGGAGGAGGAATTGTGGAAAGACTGAGAATCATCTGTGCTGCGCACTCCTCACTGTTGAGGCATAATGTGAGAGAGGAGAAGGTGGCATTATTGATGGGGGTCATCGATGCTGTGCGCTCCTTGGTGATGACGTGCAAGGTGGGAGAGGAAGGAGGTTTATTGTGGACAGGATGAGGATCATCAGTGCTGTTTGCTCTGGCATTCTTTTTCTTGTTTTGTTTGGTAAAGCTTTAGCTAGCAGTTCTAAATGAAATACACTTATCAATAGTAGGCACGAGGCGCATCCAACATGAAGGGTAAGACAAGGCCAAAGCCAGGAATTCGAGACCCGGAGGCACAGGGAGATAAAGTGATTTGCCCAAGGTCACACAGAGCAGCGATAGGGAGGTTCAGGGTTTCTCCTAAATAGCAAATTAGTGTTCAACGCCTCCAGATCATTCCTCCCCTCCCCCACCCTACAAAATCAAAGTGATTGCAAGTGGTAGGATTTAGCACACGTGTTTACTGCGTTTTCACTCATGTTCAGGTGTGCCTCCACCAATCCCATCGGTTATTTCCACAAGCCTCAAGTCGGGCTAAGGTTTTTCAGTAAACACAGAATACACAAATTACAGGGGTTTGGATGGTGTGAGAGGTACTAAGCCCTTCCAGCCAGTAAAAGGGTAGAAGCTGGATGTAAACTTCCCTGGCTGCTCAGACCTTTAGATCTGCACTTTTCCCCAAAACGTACCGTGACTGGGGACTGCATGCACGATGTGTGCAGGGAGGAGGGCAAGGGACGAGCGCTCTCAGCTCCTAGGGCCTGTGCTGAAATCCTTTGTTTAAAGAATATTGCTGCCTGTGCATCCCGCTCCTGCAGCAGGCCGTGAGTTTGGAGACAGTTATATGTTTTAAAAAGCAGTCCCTCTAATGTGGTCTTGCCAAAATAGTAACTTGTTATCGCGGCAGGTCCATTCACTCCACATCTAAACAGTGTGTGTGTGTGTGTGTATCTAGTGCTATATTCCTGCCAGTGCTGACTGCCTGCCAGGCTGTGCCAGGTCACCAACCTGGAACATTTTGGGAATTGCCACACATGCCCTCCTTTTCCCTAGAGTGGCAGGTGGAGGCCACCGCTGGTCCTGACCCCAGTGCTTTTTTTCCCCCTTGTAGATCATCGCCACCCATTCCTGCAGGCCCCTCGCTGCAGCTGCACACAGGGAGCTTGCGTTCCTGGCAGAGGCCCCGGCAGCCCAGTCCCACCTGCCGCCGTCCTGAGGAAAGCAGTCACGAGCAGCACCTCAGAAAATATTTTGAAAAGGAAGGAGTGATTATGCAGGAGCTGTTTCCATGTTCACGGCCTCCTAGGATAAGTGATTATGGGATTTATATAGACAGTAACATTCTTGACAACAACAACAAAAAAAAGAAATGCTCAGCGGTTTTCCCTTTTACATGACCCTCGAGAGACAAAACTGAGACCTTTGTTTGGTCTGTGTGCAGCTGTTCTGTGACATCCAGCGCCAGATCTGCTCTGTTTACTCGTTTCAATTGCTTTTTTCATATGCTGGCCTATTGCGGAGGGAACGTGGAGTCCGAGGCCCTGGCTGCATTCTTTCTGGAGCCAATGACATCAAGCAGTCGCCCCAGTCACTGCCGCCTGCTGATAGTGCAGCCCCACAAGCCGCGGAAAGAACACATTCTGAGCTCTTTATTCTAATTTAACTGTGCAGGAGCCGAGCAAGCCAAACAAAAAAAAAAGAAAGAAAGTGATTTTAATGGGTGAGCTGAGTAACTGTGAGCCAGGAGCCTTAAAGGACCCCCTACAAAGTCAGCCCAATCATGACGCTATTGCTGGCAGGTCTCTTTATTCCACAGCCCCGGGGCAAGGGTGGGGGTGGAGAAGGAAAGCATCATTTATACTTATATTTTAGGACCAAAAAAACCCCCCCACACAGGCCTTGCTTTTATTTATTTATTTTTTAAGTATAACTTTTAATCTTTTTAAGCTTATTCAGGTACTTTAGTTGAAGTCTCACTGATTACTGCCTATAAAAAAAAAAACACGTGAAAAGTGAATACAAGGATTGGTAACTGTGCTCACACTGGTGCATACAGAGGGACATGATTTCAAGCCCCTGAAATGGAAATGTAATGAATAACTGGCTGCAGAGCCAGTGCTGAGGCCTGGAGGGACCAGCAGCCAAAGAAGAAAGGGGATGTTTAGCAGGGCTCTCGTGGATCCCTTCTTGCAGGTCACCGAAGAAGAGACAAGGAGATGTGCAGCAGGACCATTGGCGAGCTCATCTCGCCGGCGGATGAAGAACAGAATGGAGAAGCCCAGAGAGAGGGAGAGCATGTGTGTGAATGAGAGGAAGCATGTGTGTGTGTGAGACAGTGAGAGTGTTTTACAGTATATGTGTGTGTGGGTGAGAGGGAGCATGAGTGTGTGTGTGAGACTGAGAGGGAACATGTGTGAGCCTGTGTGTTTTAGAGAGGGAGTGTGTGTATGAGTGAATGGGAGATCATGTGTGTGTGCAACAGAGAATATGTATGCGTGAGTGAGAAAGGAAGTGTGTGTGTGAGAATGACTGTGTGGGGAGGGGGGAGCATGTGTGTGTGATTTTGTCCTGTGTGTCTGTGAGAGGAGTGTGAGAAAAGGAACATGTATGTGTATGTTACAGTGTGTGTGTATATGGGAGAGAGAGAGGAGAAAGTTTGTGCAAGCTCTCTGCCACCATCCAATCCAGGACAATTTCTGGGTGGTTGGAAATCAAAAGTTCCCACATATGGAGAATGGAAGATTTTGAATTTATAACATTTTTTATATGAATTTTTAATTATTGGATGTTCCATTCCTCAGCCGTTTTTCAATATTTATTCTTTTATCAGTATGGTTTTACTATTATAAGTGATATTTTATATCTTTGATTGTATTGTCTGATGTTTTATAAGGAATAGTGATGTTTCTGTTTTTCCACTGCAGCACTACATACAGAGTTTGGCTTATGGTGGTTTCTACTTCAGTTTTTGTCTGCACATTTGTATTTGTATTTTATAGTCTCTCTTTTTCTGTATTTGGTGAAGGTCTCTCTGTGTTCTGCATGTGTGACTGAGGTGAGGTATTCAGCCTGGCTTGTTATGTTTCCCGAATAAGAAGTGGATTGGTGTTTTAGAGCCTGGTGTAATATTTTCAGTGTTGCCTTTTCATAAATAAGGTTGTTACTGTTTGAATGCTGGCAATTAATGTTGTTTTGGTACGGGCAGTATATTGTATTGTAATTGTAATTCAGTTTACTAATGGCTTTCAGAGGATCAAACCCATAACCAGCACTTGTTACAATAGGACTAGTACCATATGGGTTTCATGAGCCTTTTTTGTGTTTTTGCAGGGTTTTCGGGTTGGTACCGCAGCAGTGCATGTAAATATAATATCCATGTTGTGATATTTGTACCTCAGAAACCTGTACTTTGAATGTCCTTTTTCATATAAAATTTGTTATTAAAACTACATTATTTTTAATTGTGCCTGGAGAGGACCATGAAGTTGGGGGGGACTGCAAGGCTGTAAGATTCACCTAGGATGTCCAGTTCCCTTGCAGCAGCCCTGATTTGCTGTGAGGGTGAGTGGGTATTGAAATCTGCTAATGAAGCCTCGCCCCCTGCGTCATCACTGGTTGGTTTCGAGATACAAATTGCAAGACTTGTGCGCATATCTCCCAATTTTGGCGCACGATGGGCTTTTAAAATTCACCTTTCAGTGCACATTGAACTGCAGTGTTGACACTGCAGCAAATCTACACATAGTTTAGTTAGTTATTTATTCATTCATCCTATATTCTGCAGTGTCCATCAACTAGCCCGATGCGGATTACAAATTGCATTCATAGTACATGCAGAAAAGATTTCACTCAGTAAATTTTGTGGATGGAAATTGGAAGTCATGGAACAGTCGCACAGAAGGCATTCTTCTTACACAGGGACCTCTAGCAACAGGAAAACCTAGTCACAGAACCACGGATAAATAGAATGGACCTGGAGATTCAATTTCCTTTCCAAATGCAGGAGTGTAAAGTCAATAAATGCATCCGGGCAGAGCCAGGTCTGGCTCAGGCCGTCCCTGAGCATATGGACGCACTTCAGAAACCTACACAGAGCCAACACCATCCCAACCTGCAGCACCAGGTGCTCCTCAACACAGGGCCAGCTCTAGACTCACTGGCATCCTATGCAGAACCTGAAATTGCCACACGCCCCCCTCCCCCACCGTGAAAAATACTGACTTCAATTGTACCACCACCCACGGGCTCCAACCCATCCTAGCCCTCTCCTCCCCCCCCCCCCCCAACTTTTGTTCCAAAAAAAAAAAAGTATAAAGATGTTGGAGCAATAAAGCTGGCCTAGAAATGACATGCAAAGAGAAAGTAGCAGAGTCAAGAAGTAGACATATTCCTAGGAGATTCTTTGCAGGCTGGGATCTGGTTTATTGGACTAGCATAAGAATTGTTGTACATAAGCATTTGAGGTAACCATAAGATATTGAAACGAAGGGGCCACCGTGGTGTTGGAAATCTGTGGATAATTTTCATGTAGGTTTAATCTGAGGCACTGCAGCCTGCACAGGATCCAGATTTTGCTGGGATCAGTCTGACTATAAGTCCTCTGCGCCTGGATGGAGACTTGTGAGGGCTCTAGCCAAGTGCCTCTTCTTCCCTTCCTTTCCTGTGGAAGCCATTGAGCTTCTCACCGAGGCTGGGGGAAGGGGGAGGGGGGGGACACGTCACAACCAGTGATGGATCGGGTTCCTGACACGCCAGTCCAGGCGGTGACTCTCATCCACACACCCTTGTCAGTGGTGTGTCAGAAAATCAATCCATAGCCTCAGCAAAATCCGGATACGCTCTCCCGTCTACAGAGAGCTGTTAATTATTCAGCACCTCTCTTGGTTTTCAGAGCCCTTCTATTCTTAACTGTGAACAACTCGCAAAATGTGCATTACTGACTCTGTTCTGCATCTCCTGTTACCACCAGGCCTCTAAAGTTTAAATGTGAGCGGACAAAGGAACTGGTAATCCAAAGCATCTTGGCACAAGAAAGCGACTCTTGGCATTTAATAATTGTACATTTTAAGGTATTCCTAACCCAGATTAATAATTTATCTGGACAGGAAAGGTTAGTCTGTACAACGTCAAACTGCTTTTTTAAAGCTTGAAAAACATAGTGCTTTGAGGGGAAAGTGATTTGTAGCGCAAAGAGGGGACAAGGAAATGTGTTGTGTCCAGATGGCAAGGCAGCAACTCTACCAGGGAGCTGAGAGAAGGTTTTACTCCTGGCCAACCAGCGTAAGCTGTTTTCTGTCATCAGCTGTAGCTGTTACCTCACTCCACATATACTGCTCTCATCTTAAATTATGTTTCATTCCTCAAGATATGAATAATGTGAAATGAATTCTAAACCAGGAAAGATACAGATATAGATACACACATACATACATACATACATGTAGCTACAGTATATAAACAGTATATGGATGTATACAGTATCATATCTTATATATTTAGATAGATAGATAGATATGAAAGGCTTATGTTGGTTGGTCATTTGTGTTGGTCATACTGTCATGCCTGTCTGTGGCCACCAGGTGACACCCAGAAAAGTCGAAGGTGCAATGTGCAAAGACAATATGCTCTTTCTGCAAAGCACTGTTGCAAAAACACACACAGACATGGGCACACACACACACACACACACAGGTGCACACATATATGCATGCACACAGAAGCATACAGTCACAGGCACATTCAAGCAGGCAGAAATACCCACATATAGGTACATATAGGAGCACACACACAACACCCCTAGAGGCACCCACACCCAAAGATACACACACATGCACATGACCGGACAGCCTAAGCAATGTCGGGTAATGTTCGCTAAGATGCTTTTCTGGAAAGCCCTGCCTCTCACACTCTTAGACAAAGGGACAGGCAGGCATAGGCACACATGCATAAACATGCACATATAGATGCACACAAGTTTGCACACAAGCTCGTGCAAGTGCACAAAAGCATGCATGCAAGCACGCAGAAATGCACACAAGCTCAAACAGGTGCACAGAAGTGCATCAAACTCGCACAAGTGCATAGAAGTGCACACAAGCTTTTACAAGTTTGCATAAGCTTGCAAAAACATGCATAGGCACACATGCGCTCACACACTGGCTCAAAGGTACATACAGGCTTGCCCTTGCAAACGCGCATGCACTCAGTTAGGTACAGGCAAATACACACAGGCAGACACAGGTACAGCCCCCCCCCACACACACACACACACACACAGGCTGTTATAAACCAGATTATTCAAACAATACTGGACACGTTTTGCTAATATATACACAAGTAAATTTTCAAAGGCCTGCGCACACAAATACTGGGGTTTACGTGTGTGGCTGGGTGTTTTATAACAGGCCCAACCACGAGCATAAAGCCCGGTACGCGCACAAATGCCGGACCTCTCCAAAGGGGCTGACCAGGGGGTGGAGTCTGGACGGGAGGCAGGCCAGGACAATGCTGTCCCGGGGAAACTTGCACCGGCAGCTGGCTGGCGCGCGCAGATTACTTCTGCTCCAGAGGAGCAGTAAGTATTGAAATAAAGAATTTGGGGTTAGTTAGGTTAGATTTAGGGGGCGGGGAAGAGGGAGGAGGAAGGTTAGGCAGGGGGGGGGGTAGGAAAGTTCCCTCCCAGTCCGCTCCTTAATTGCGCGGATTTTAAAGTCTGGTGCATATGTTACGCGGCCATTGGATTTTATAACATGCGTGTACCGGCGCACGCATGTTATAAATTGGCTGGGAACTGCGCGCACATGGATGGCCGCACGCTGCTTTTAAATTCGACCCCACAGTGTATACATACAGTATATGTAAAGTGAAAATACATTTTGAAAAAGAAAAAAGAGCAAAGAGTAATATTACTTTGGCAGTTCTCATTATGTCATCATGTTCTCTGCATCAGTCGGGTGCTAGGGCATTGAACTCCCCTTCCCCTCGCCCTGCAAAAATATACAGGTTCTCAACCTTAGCCAACTGTACTCGGGTCATGACTCAGACTGTGCACCTGGATCCCAGACAAAAAGAAGCAAAGAGCAACACCCTGGCCTGTGGAAATGTGTTTTCTCATTTTAAAATGACTAGAAAGCATCAACGACATTTGTTATATCATGTCTGGGTTGTTTCCCATCCAAAATAATACAAAAAGATAACGCAATATCATTTTTGTTGTTTCTTTTGTTTTAGCGGGCGCTGTTTGCAAAAATGCAATGATTGTAAAGAAATAGTGCGTGCTAAAAACAAAAAAAAACCAAACAAATTATCTCCTGCATATTCATTAGGGATGTCCTCAAAACCTGACTGGTTAGTGGCCCTCGAGGACCAGAATTGCCCACCCCAAACTACAGTATATGTAAATATAATGCAGTGAATTAACAATGTACCATATGTGCGTGTCCCTGATCTATAGTATATCTAAATATAAAGCAGTGAATTAACAATGTATGTGCATGTCCCTGATCTATAGTATATCTAAATATAATGCAGTGGATTAACAATGCATGTGTGTGTCCCTGATCTATAGTATATCTAAATATAATGCAGTGAATTAACAATGTATGTGCATGTCCCTGATCTATAGTATATCTAAATATAATGCAGTGAATTAGCAATGCATGTGTGTCCCTGATCTATAGTATATCTAAATATAATGCAGTGAATTAACAATGCATGTGCGTGTCCCTGATCTATAGAATATCTAAATATAATGCAGTGAATTAACAATGCATGTGCGTGTCCCTGATCTATAGTATATCTAAATATAATGCAGTGAATTAACAATGCATGTGCGTGTCCCTGATCTATAGTATATCTAAATATAAAGCAGTGAATTAACAATGTATGTGCGTGTCCTTGATCTATAGTATATCTAAATATAATGCAGTGAATTAGCAATGCATGTGTGTCCCTGATCTATAGTATATCTAAATATAATGCAGTGAATTAACAATGCATGTGCGTGTCCCTGATCTATAGAATATCTAAATATAATGCAGTGAATTAACAATGCATGTGCGTGTCCCTGATCTATAGTATATCTAAATATAATGCAGTGAATTAATGTATGTGCGTGTCCCTGATCTATAGTATATCTAAATATATATATACATAGTACATTTCACGTGCAAGATGTAGCTCAGTGGTAGGTAACGCTGGTTGTCGAGGTTCACATGCCGGTCAAGTTTTTAGGATATAACAGTGAATGTGCATGAGATATATTTGCATGCAATGGAGGCAGTGCATGCAAATTAATCTATGAAAATTCAGTTTGGATACCTTGAAAACTTGAAGGGCTTGCAGTACTCAAGGACCAGAGTTGCCTAACTCCTGATCTATCTGCAGAATCTATGAGGCCGCCTATTAGTTTATCTCTGTCTCTTTTTATCTATGGGTCTTATTCAAAAAGGATCATTTTTTTCTTATTATGTGCCTCTGGAAAACAGGCAATGTTCAAAGACATTTAGAGGATAATTTTCAAAGCCATTTCCACAGGGAATGACAGTGTTTTATTTGAAATGGGCTTTTTGAAAACTGCTCACCCAATGTGCAGGTGAAAATCAGTGCATAGGGCCTATGTGCCCATGCTTTTGCCCACAGTGTGAAGAGGTGTTCTTGTGGGCGGGTCCTGGGGGGCGGGGTTTGGAATTACACGCATATATTTGCATTTTCAAAAAATGGCACACATTTATTTCCCCAAAAAGTTTGCACCCAAATTAGCAGGTGTATATGCGGTCAGCTGCAGGACATGCGCTTTTAGCTAGACTGCGAGGAGAGGTTCCTGGGATGCTTTTACAGCGGGATCAGAAAATAATGGATTTTCAAATCTACCAATGTTATTTTCAGTTGAAATGTCTCCCACATACAAACTTTCAAAAGTCCATAGATACTTTCTACCCCGGGATATTTTCAAAGCAAAAGTCTGAGTGCCCGCACTTTCTCTTTGAATCTTAGATACCGGGTTTGTGTCCGTGGACTTTGCTCCTAGGCGAACAATTTGAAAATTGCTTCCATGTTACATAAAGCCCTATTGTATCTTATTCTCTTTCTGTATTTGGGTCTGATTCACAGGGAGGATAACTTTCAAACAACTGTGCGAGGCAGCATGTATGTGCACATACGGCTGTGCGTAGTTTTACCATAGTATTTTATAACCCACATAGTTTTTGCCCCGCAATATATACGTGTATGTATGCTTATGTGCAAATAATGTGCAGTGCATTGAAACCATGCATATCAATGCATTGACCTCATGTACATTTCCAACCTATTTTATAAATATACAGACATTTTACGTGTGAAAGTAAAGCAGGACTTAGGTAAAACCCGATCTCCACTTGCACCATTTAGTGCACACTCTGCCCAGTCCTTCTCCAGGTCATCAAGACCTTCCTGGTTTTTCAACCTGAACTCCCCCCTACTCATCCAGACCTCCCACCCAGTCAGTACCACACAGTAGACACATTTAATATCACTTACCTCAGATAATTAGTAAGCGTAAATTTACATGAGCAAGTTGGCAAATGCATGTGCATAATTGTCTTAAAAAGCAACTTACATGCATAAGTGTTGACCCTGCCTGGGAACTCCCCAGACCATGTGTATATGCGCACAAAAGTTAAAATATGCACATATTTTTTACTTTTATAAAATTCAGAATTCGCAAGTAGATGCTACCTATGGGGCAGATTTTATAAATCTGCGCACACGCGTACTTTTGTTTGTGCACCAGGCGCGAACAAGAGTACGCGGGATTTCAATAGATACGCGCGTAGCCATTAAAATCCTGGGTCGGCGCGCGCAAGGCTGCCCAAAATTGGCAGCCTGCGCGTGCCGAGCCACGCAGCCTGCCTCCGTTCTCTCCGAGGCCGCTCCGAAATCGAAGCGGCCTCCGAGGGAACTTTCCTTCCACCCCCCCCCGGCCCTATCTAAATCCCCCCCCCCCACCTTTGTCGGCAAAGTTACGCCTGCTGGAAGCAGGCGTAACTTTGCGCGCGCCGGGCCGGCTGCCACGCTCCATGTTCCAGTCCGGAGGCCGGTCCGGAGGCCGCGGCCATGCCCCCGAAATACCCCCAGGCTGAAACCACGCCCGCGGCGCCGCCCCCGAAATGCCACGTCACTCGCGACATGCCCCCGAAACGCCGCGTCACTACCGGCACGCCCCCGACACGCCCCCCCCGACACGCCCCTTCATGTAAGCCTTGGGACTTACGCGCGTCCCGGGGCTTGCACGCGCCGCCGAGCCTATGCAAAATAGGCTCGGCGAGCGCAGGGGGGGTTTGGGGTAGGTTTTTGGGGGGTATGCACGCACCCCTTTGAAAATCTACCCCTACGTGTATATATGCTAATCTTTTCTTCCATTCTGTATCTACTGGACGAAAAAGCTTTGTACTTTATTGTACTCATTTATTACGTAGGTTTATATGAATATATATATTTTATTATACTGGCATTTATTGATTGACTGTTTGAGATATAGGATGTATTTTATGCTACTGTATTTATTAAACTCTTACGGCTAAATTTTAAATCCCCTGCGCGCGGGGAAAATGGGGGTTACGCGTGTGGCCGGGCCTTGCGCGCATCTTCAAAGGGGCCCAGCCATGCGTGTAACTCCCGTTACGCGCAGAAGTGCCGGGCCCAAGAAAAGGGGCAGTCCGGGGACTGGAGGTAGCCGGTACAGCGGCCATTTACTGCTGTACCGGGGAAGGGAATCCAGGCGCGCGCGAGTTGCTACTGCTCCGCAGTAAACAAAATAAGAAAAAAAAAAGGTAGGAGATAAGGTTTAGGGGGTGGGGAGGAGAGAGGAAAGGGAAGGGAGGTTAGAGTAGGGGTTAGGGAAGTTCCCTCCCAGTCCGCTCCAATTAAGGAACTGGGGAAGGCGGCGATGTGTCGCCGCGTGAAACTTGCACAAATCTACCTCCCCCTTGCCCGCAGCCCAATGATTTTACAACATGTGCGCGTTGGGTGCGCACGTTATAAAATTGGTGCGTCCATGTGCTAAAATCTACCCCTTAATTGTTTGTATATTTCCGTTTTTATGAACCGCTTTGATGCAATTGCAGTATATAAAGAATGATAATTGTACAGAAAGGCCTGATTTACTAAGAGCTTATTGCAGCCACCTAGCATCTGTGTCTGTCTCTCTCTCTAGAGTCCAAACCCTCACTAATTCCTGCAAGCAAACTTGAAATTCATAATTTCTTTTGAATGCATGGAAACACGGGTCAACAAAAAAGCTGCAGGTGATAACATTTTTAGTCGACTGTCGCCTACAACTTTTTAGTTGACCTTTGTTTCTGTATAATCAAGTGGACTTAAACAGCAACCAGGCTTTTGAAACTCTGATGAAATGTAGTAGGGGCATGCAGGGAAAAACATTTGTTTCGTTATTCGTATCATTCTGAGGATTTTTCATTTCATTCCATTTTTTTTGTTTTGCTTTTGGAATAAGCTAACACTATGAAAACCTAATGAAAATTCAGAGGGTTTTCTTCTGTCATTTCATTTTGGAAATAGTAGTGTGATTATTACCAAGTTTGACCACTTGAACGCACAGAAATAATTGACAAATAAAAACAAAAAAATATGTATCAAGTGATACCTTTTCATCAGACTAACCTAATCATTTCTTGGCTAGCTTTCAAGAGCTAAAACTCTATTCTTCAGGTCAGAATTTGAATGAGCAAAATACGACAGTACCAGAAAATATAGAGTAGTGTGGCTCCATAAGGCATTCCAGTGACGGGAGAATGGGAGAGGGGCTGAGGAGGGGTTGCTGGGTGATCAGAAGGTGACAGGCGGTATAACTTTATGGCTCATAACGTGATAGGAAACCTAGGACTTTGCGGAATCCTTTTTTTGTCGGTTCCAAAGTGTCTAATTATTTGAACATAAAAATTCTTGTATTCCTGGACTGTTTTAAATTTTACTTTAATTATTCTGGTCATAAGGTCTTTCATGTAATGGTCTGATTCCGAAAAGTGATCTCTCACAAAGGTGTTGGCCTGGTCTTCCCTATGGGGGTTTGATCTTGTGTCTGTGCGATGTTGGAACTGACAGGAAACAAAATTTCATTGATGTTTTTCATGCTGCTTCAGAATGAAAGCCTATCCATAGCGAAATGCTCTTCTAGCTCAGTTGTCGGAAAACAGAAGGAAGCCTGCACTCGCTCGCTCCTATTTATGTTCATTTCTCTATTTGTGCTTAGTGTGCTTAGCCTATGTTAATAGCAGTTATTTCTTGCCTCCCACACGTTCTAAATGTCAACAGTACAGCAACTATTAAGAGTTTTTCATGTCACATGAAACTGTAGTTAACTTTATGGATATATTTTAGATTTTTGGAAAAATTGTTGCTTGTGAAAGACGTGTTTTCTTTTTAGAGCTTCGGCAAATGTATTTAGTCTTCTAAGCTGAACGTTTGTGCTAAGTGAGGGTGATGCATCCAGCCATCGAACCCAATCAACAGAATCACAGCTTCATGTCAGTGCAATACATTGTTAACTGATATGTCAGAAAATCAATTAATTACTTTTAAGTAGCAGTTAAGAGTATCCACACAATACTGCTATTTGAATTATTAAAGAAAGCAAGGTTGAGTTTTCTCCTAACTGAACTCTCTTGTCCTAGATAAAAGTGCAGCGTGCAGCCCGTGCCCTGGAGCCTAAAAAACATTATTGGGTAGGCTGTAGGGGCAGAAGGGATGATAGAACTGTGGAAAGGCCACAGCATGCAGCCTACTAAACTCAAGCTGGGAGGGGCCCTACGAGTCATTCTGAAGGAGACTTCGGCAAATCAGGCCAAAGAAGTCTTTGTCAGTCATGCAGAAAGTGGCTTCAAGAATCACGTTGGCGAGAGCTCTAAAAGCCATGCTAAGGCCCATAAATGTCCTACTGATGTGGCCCCTTACAGATATGTTGAAATGCCTTTAAGAGTTATGCAATAGAGGACCCTAAAAATATTTTAAAAGAGCACTGAAAGACAAATTATTAAAAATAAAAAGGTAGATTTTTAAACCCGCGCACGGGCGTCCGCGTGCGCGCAGTTCCCGGCGCTTGCACATGTGCGCACGATTTTATATCGGCGCGCACATGTGCACGAGAGTTCCAACTCGCTTGAACAAGGAGGGAGAATTTTCTTAGAAACGTGCAGCGATGCAATAGGGCAATTCCCCAGTTCTCTACTGGAACTGGGAACTTCCTAACCCCCTAGCTAACCTGCCTCTCTTTTCCCCTATCCTCCCTGACCTCTAAAACCTACCTAACTACCCTTCTTTTTTTTGTTTTTCTACTTACCTGCTCTACGGAGAAGCAGTAAGTTGGGGTGTGGGCCGGCCGGCTGCCTGCACATGCTTCATCGGAGGACAGTGCCTAATGGCGCAGTCCCAGCCCACCCTTCTTTACAAACTTGGCTCTTTCCCGTGTAGCTCATAAGTTCTGCATATACAAACAGATGCAAATTTCCCACTAAATGGATTATTCACTGCATTTGTCTATATGGTTAATGGAATAAATAAGGGATACAGGGACATCAGCAGTTAGATATCCTGTAAGAGCCTCTCTACTTTTTGCAATTTGTCTCATTGGAGGAGACACATCCAATGAGAGTCATGCCAAGGGAAGTACAAAATGTCATCTAGAAAGAAGGCAAATTATGCTAACAAGGACCCTAACAGTGATGCCAACCTAAGAATGTGTTGAAAGGGGGCTGTATGAGCAACACTGATAAGTACCCTCAGAGTCAACTGAAGAGGGCACCAAAAGTCATACTGAGGGAAAATCTAAGAGCCAGGTTAGCATGGACCCAAGGAAAGGTGGAATGAAGGCCAAACAATTGCCTGCATGGTTAAAAGGTGAGGTGAAAGAGGCTATTTTAGCCAAAAGATCTTCCTTCAAAAATTGGAAGAAGGATGCATAGGAAAAAGCATAAGTATTGGCAAGTTAAATGTAAAACATTGATAAGACAGGTATTGAGAGAATTTGAAAAGAAGTTGGTCACAGAGGCAAAAACTCATAATAAAAACTTTTTTAAATGTATCCGAAGCAGGAAGCCTGCAAAGGCATGAGCTAGACTGTTAGATGATCGAAGGGATAAAGGGGCACTTAGGGAAGATAAGGTCATCATGGAAAGATTAAATGAATTCTTTGCTTCAGTGTTTACGGATGAGGATGTTGGGGGGGATACCCGTTCTGGAGATAGTTTTCAAGAATAATGATTCGGATGAATTGAGCCAAATCACGGTGAACCTGGAAGATGGAAGTAGGCCAGATTGACATACTAAAGAGTAGCAAATCACTTGGACCAGATGGTATATGCCCCAGGGTTCTGAAAGAATTTAAAAATAAAATTTCAGACCTATTACAAGTAATTTGTAACCTATCATTAAAATCATTTGTTGTACCTGAAGTCTGGAAGATGGCCAATGTAACCCCCAATATTTAAAAGGGGTTCCAGAGGTGATCCAGGAAACTATAGTCTGGTAAGCCTGAGCGCGCGCCCTACGTCATCAGGAACATGGCGGATCCACAGCATCGTGCCGCTCTGGGAATGTCGGAGGAAGACGGCAAGAAGACGCTGTGGCAGCAAACTGTCCATCAGGCCCGAGGGAGTCGCCACAGTGGTAAGGAGGGCGGAGTGAGGGCGTCGAGCAGCGAAGGACGCAACAGTACCCCCCTTCAAAGGGCGATCTCTTCGGGTACCAGGCTTAGGTTTCAAAGGATGCACGAGGTGAAACTGATGAAGCATCTCTTTGTCCAAGATATTGGTCTGAGGCTCCCAAGTGATCAAATCAGGGCCGAAGCCTTCCTAAATCAGAAGGCATTCAAAATTCTTGCCTCTGTTACGAACATCCAGAATCCCTTGATCTTGATTTCTATTTCATCTTCTGCAATGGTAATAGATGGATCTTGAGATTCGGAAGAATCTTTCAGAGTGTTTATTGATGATATCAGCAGTAATGGGTAAAGCTGCTGTGGACGTCACTGAAGAATTCAGTGGAAGTGGTGATGTTGAAGAATATCCAAAATCCACTTAAGATGTATCTGCAGCAATGGGTAGTTACTATAGACGGCACTGAGACTTCAACAGAAGTGGCGATGTTAGGGTACTTCCAACCCCACTTCTAAAGGTAACTCTCCAGTAAATGATGCTGGATGAGAGATGGTAGAATTTAGCAGCAATATCTAACTGCTATGGATGCCACTGAGACTTCAACGGAAGTGGCAATGTAAGGGTACTTCCAACCCCACTTCTAAAGGTAACTCTTCAGTAGATGTAGCTGGATGTGGTGATAATTTCGGCAGCAATAGCTTAGCTGCTATAGCGACACTGAACCTTCGGTGAAAGTAGCGAAGTTGGGGTACGTCCAAACCCACTTCTAAGGGTAACTTCTTCAGTAATATAACTGGATGAGGAGTTGAATTCAGCAGCAACAGCTCAGCTGTTAGGACGTCACTGAACCTTCAATGAAGTGGCGAAGTTGGGGTATGTCCAAACCCACTTTTTGATAACTCTTCCGTAGTTGAAGTTGGAAGAGAGATGGTGGCAGCACCAGCAAATCAAACAGGCTGGTAGCTAGAGATATCTTCTTCGGAACTAATAGTGCTGTAATGCTTCAGACACATCTTCCGAGAGAAACAAACGTAGCAGATATCTCTAGGTTAATAGTTCGTGAAAACGGATAGATGTTGTATCTTCATCGGATCTATAGTGTGCTGTGGGACATCGGGCACATCTTCTAAGAGAACGAGCGTGCCAGCGCATTGCTCTGGTGATTCGATCTCCAGATCGGTGTGCGAAGCGGAGATACACAGGTTCTTGTGATCCGTGAAGTCAGTAAAGATGTAGAGCACCATCTGACCATGGCGAACATAGCAACCGCTATGTATATCAGCAGCCAAGAGTAAAACTGCTGTGGACGTCAATAAGATCCTCAAGAGAAGTGGCGAAGTAAAGGAATGTCCAAAGCCCACTTCAAGTTATGATGCAATAATGGATCTTCTAATTTGAGTAAGGGACTTCTCAGGTCTTCTGCAAGACTACTGAGAATTAGGTTGCCTCCTGCCTCTGAGTCCAACAGGGCACCTGGTTCAGAGGTCACAGAGACTGAATGAGAGAGTGGAGGAGAAAATGCAGTATGGCCCAAGAACAGTCCTCCCATGGGACTCAGGGCCGTCTGTTTCCCGGACGAATGTGGCATGTAGAAACATCATGGCCGGGCTGACCACAGTACATGCATAGGCCATGCTTCTTATTTATTTATTTATTTATTTATTTATTTATTTAAAGTTTTTTCTATACCGTCGTTAAGGTGAGTACCGTCACAACGGTTTACAGTAAGGCACATAAGAGTAATGCTAAAGACATTCAGTTTACACAGGTGCCATAAGATTCGGTAACATAGTAATAAATGTTATTTGTTAAATGTACAAGACTCGTTTCATAATTGTGACTTATCCTTTGGTGATGAGCTTTCTGTTAAAAACTACACACTTAGTGCTTACTGTTGAGTGTGTGGGTGTTCATTGTTTGTACCTTGCACTTTCCTGGGTTCTATTCTCCCTTCTCTATTCGAAAGGCCTGTTTAAAGAGCCAGGTTTTTAGATTTTTCCTAAATGTTTTGTTTTCTCTTTGTAGTCTTAACTCCAAGGGCATGGAGTTCCATAGTAAGGGTCCTGCCAAGGATAGTGCCCTCTCTCTTACTTGGGTTAGTCTTGCTGTTTTGATTGATGGAATAGTTAGGAGTGCTTTGTTGGCTGATCTTAGGTTTCTGTTGGGGATGTGTACATGAAGGGCTGTGTTCAGCCAGTCTGAGTTTTTGTTGTGTATTAATTTGGTATGGTACATAGTGTTTTGTACTGTATTCTTTGTTCAATGGGAAGCCAATCTAACTCAGCCAGGGTTTCTGTGATGTGTTCTTTTTTACTTTTGCCAGTCAAAACTCTTGCAGCTGTGTTTTGCAAGATTTGTAGTGGTCTTAGTGAGGTGTATGGTAAATCTAGTAGGAGGGCATTGCAATAATCCGTGCTTGCAAATATCAACGCTTGTAGTACTGATCGAAAGTTGGTGGTTGTTAGAAGTGGTTTGAGTCTTCTAAGGACCTTGAGTTTGGCGTATCCTTCTTTTACTTTTAGGGATATATGTTGTTTCAAGCTTAGTTCTGTGTCAATTATTACTCCTAGATTCTGTACTTTCTCTGCTAGTATTATTTGTTTGTTGTTATTGAGTGTGATAGGGCTTTGTGTGATCTCCATATTTTTTTTTCGTTCTAAATGTAGGAATTCTGTTTTCTCTATATTAATTACAAGCTCCATTTGGTTTAATAGTTGTTTGATAATATCTAGATACATGTTCGCTATGTTCAATGTTTTCTCAATTGTATCTTCGATGGGTAATATTAATTGAATATCATCCACATATATATAGTGTGTGATTCCCAGACCAGCTAGCAGGTGGCATAATGGTGGCAGGTATATGTTGAACAGTGTCGCAGATAGGGCGGACCCTTGTGGTACTCCTGTTTGAAGGTCTATTTTTTCTGACATAGTCTCTTTGATTTGAACTTGAAAATATCTGTTACTTAGATATGATCTGAACCAGCTGATTGTTTTGTTGTTTAATCCTATTTCTTCTAGTCTATTTACAAGTATGTTGTGATTTACAGTATCAAAAGCTGCTGAGAGGTCTAGCATCACTAAGATGTACTGTTTACCGTTATCAAAACCCCTCATGATGTTATCTGTCAGTGCAAGTAGAAGTGTCTCTGTGCTATAGTGTTTTCGAAAGCCATGTTGTGAGGAATAAAGGATGTTATTACTATCTAGGTGTTCTGCTAGTTGTTTTTGTATAGTTTTTTTCTATTAATTTTGCAATTAAGGGTAGGTTTGAAACTGGTCTGTAGTTGCTCAGGTTAAGTGGGTCGCTGTTTTTATTTTTTAAAATCGGTTTTACGATTGCTCCTTTTAGTGTGTCTGGCATGGATCCTTCTTCTAAGGATAGGTTAACGATCTTTGCCAGTGTCTGTGATACAGTGTTTGCTACTTTTTTATGTCTATGGTTGTTATTGTGTCAAAAGCGTGTGGGGCGGGATTTAGTTTTTTTAGTATCATTTCGATTTTTAGTTCCGATACCTCATTGAATGTCGACCATTGTTTAACATCTCTTTTTTTCATTTTAATTTCTTGTTTTGTTATGTTTGGGATTTTTGCTTTTAGATTCTTAATTTTGTCATTGAAAAATGTTGCAATTTCATTGCATCTATTTTCTGGCAAGTTTTGTGGAGATTCGGATTTATCATTAGTGAGGTTTCTTACTATGGTAAATAATGTTCTTGGGTTGTTAGCATATTTTTCTATTTTAGAGCTATACTACTGTTTTTTCGTATCTAGAATTATTTGTTTATAGTAAGCTAGGTGTTTTCTGTATTTTGTTAGTTTTATTTTTTCTCCAAACTTTTTCTTTTTTTCTTAGCTGTCTCTTGATTTCCTTTATTTTTTTGTTATGCCATGGGTTTGTTTGTTTGGTATCCCTGATATTAATACATTTGATTGGGTTTATCTCTTCAGCTAGTTGTCTGGTTGTTTGCATCCAATCTGTGGTAGCGGAACTGCAGTTGGTGTAGTCTAATTTTGTTAGTTTTTCTTCTAACTTTTCTTTTAGGATTTCTAAGTCATACGGTGGGCGATATTTAAATTTAATGGGTTCTTTTTTTTTTTTCATGCATTTGGGGTTCAGTGTATTTGAGGATTGTATGAGGTAGTGATCTGACCAAGGGATGGGTGTGTAGTTGGTTTTAATGTGTTCTAAGTGACTGAGGTTAATGAATGATATATCGAGAGAGTGTCCTGCTCTGTGCGTGGGCTTGTCAGTAATTAGAGTGAATCCTAGTGCTGGCATAATATCCAGTAGTGTTTGGCAGGTGTTGGATAGGGGTTTTGTGTCTAAGTGAAGGTTGAAGTCTCCTAGTATGATGGTAGGTTTTGCCGTGTTTAAGTGTGTTGTTAAGAACTCAATTAGTGGGGAGATATTTAAATCTAGTAGGCTCGGTGGGCAGTATATTAGGCAAATTTGTACGTTCATAGTATCAAAAAGGGCAATTTCATGGTTTCTTGGCGGTGTTGTGGTGTTGACCATGAACAAGTTGTATCAGTTCGTCTATATCAACAGCAGGAATTGCTGGATCCATCCGAGGTGCAGGGGTACTGACCTATTTTAACCCAGTTAACACCTTAGGCCGGGGTTCCTTCACCTTGTCTCGGAGCCGTCAATCAATCCGAGTAGCTAAGGTTATCAGTTCTTTCAGCGAGTCAGGTGTCTAGCGAGCAGCCAGCTCGTCTTTCAAGCGGGTATCCAGGCCTCTGCAGAAGAGAGTCTTGAGACATCTGGGGTCCCAGCAAAGTTCCGCTGCAAGAGTCTTGAACTCTATGGCGAATTCAGCCAATGATCTGTTGCCTTGCTTCAAGTCCACTAAAGCAAACCCGGCAACAGACATACGAACAGGGTCATCAAAAACGGATTTAAACAAGTCCATAAATCCTTCTATGTCCTACAATATAGGATCCTTGCGTTCCCACAAGGTAGATGCCCACGACAGGGCTCTCCCATCCAAGTACGACAGGATGTAGATACTCTTAGAGAGGTCTGTGGGAAATAATAAAGGCTGTAAAGTGAAATGCATGCTTCACTGATTCAAAAAGCCCCGAGTCTTCTGGAGTTCTCCCTAGAAGCGAATAGGAGCAGCCAGTGGAACAGCAGTCTTTAAAGTTACCTCCTGTAACTGACCTTCTTGGGTAGAAGCTGTGCCTTGTATCTTCTGTGTGTGAAGCTGATGGAATGCTGCAGTAGTAAGTTTCTCCAAGGTTTCTTGCTGTTCTGAGATGCGTTGAGCCATGCCCGGTATAGCCTGCAAAGCGGAGAGGTGTGCTGGGTCCATAGGGTTACTGACATCTCATACATTAAGCTGGATTCCCAGGAGTTCTGTGTCTCCAAATTTAAAGCCGGATCCACTGGAGTTAGCAATCTGTTAGGAACCTGCTAGGGAGTTAGCAATCTGTTAGGAATCTGCTCCTGTGGTAGGTGGAGTTAGCGATCTTATGCCCTCAGGTAGTGGAACAGCGATCCCAGGGTTGCTGAGCTGTAGAGAAACTATAGATAGTGAGTAGACAGGGTATGCTGTGTTCATAGCCAGAACTGGATGACAGATCTCACATAAGGTCTTTAGAAAGCTCAGTAGCTGGAAAGGGTTAGGCCCTTGAGGAGCGAGTACCTGGTTCCAGGGAAAGCTCTGAGAGAGCAATGGTAACTCACAATTGTCTGTATCTGTGATAGCTTCCAGGCAGTAGAGAATGTTCAGAGTGTTCAGGGACATGGGCCCTCGAGGAGCGAGTACCGCTTCCTATCGGCAATCTGAAATAGAGAAAAGAGAGCGAGGCCCCCGAGGAGCGGGTACCCCTGGTAAGTCTGAGGAGGCAGAGTAGCTTGGACGAATCCTTGCTAACTCAATTCGTTAGCAAATACTGAGACCTTTTATATTGGAAGCGGATGACGTCAGTTCAGGGGAACGCCCCTGAGGTTCGCACCCTTGCTGGTACATATTTCGGAGCGCGCACGCGCCCTACATCATCAGGAACATGGCGGATCCTCAGCGTCGTGCCACTCCGGGGACGCCGGAGGAAGATGGCAAGAAGACGCCGAGGCAGCAAACCGTCCATCAGGCCTGGAGGGAGTCGCCACAGTGGTAAGGAGGGCGGAGTGAGGGTGTCAAGCAGCGACGGACACAACATGAAGTTAGCAAGTAGCACATTTAAAAAATATTGGAGAACATTCTTTTTCACGCAACACACATTCAAGCTCTGGAATTCATTGCCAGAGGATGTGGCTAAGGCAGTTAGTGTAGCTGGGTTTCAAGTTCCTGGAGGAGAAGTCCATAAACTGCTATGAATCAATAAGGAACAACCACTGCTTGTTGCCAGCATCAGTAGCTTGGGATCTATTTAATATTTGGGTACTTATCAGGTACTTGTGACTTGGATTGGCCACTGTTGGACACAGGAAGCTGGGCTTGATGGACCCTTGTCTGACCCAGTATGACATATCTTATGTTCTTATGATATGTATGTTCTTATGCTAAGGGGAACTCCTTAAGGGCATTGTTCAATAAAGATGTATTTCTCTAGCCAAGGAATGAGAGAAAATTATTTTTCTTTTAATAATAAGAGACATTGTGGTAGTTGTTCTGAAAGCTTTACAGAAAGGGGACTTCATACTTATTTAATAATGATTGTAGAAGCCCAGAGAATAATGGTGAGGAAAAAGGCCTAAAAGTGAAGTTTGAAGAGTGTAATTGTGTTTAGCAGTACACCATACTCTCCTCCACTATCATTACAAAGTTTCAATAAATAATGTTGTTCTGATCCAAAGGTAAGCAAGTGAGTTGGCACTGAAATCTTTACCTCCTTTCAGCATGGTGCATTCATACTGCGTAGAATGGCAAACCTACAACACATTTGCTGATGCTAAGTTGTTCATAGGACCATTGGGACTGAGGATTCTCCAAAGCACCAATAGCTTCTTTGCTTGGCATAAGATGTGGTACCAATGCAGAAGCAAGATTGGAAAAATACCCTGTGCAAAATGGAGGTAATTTTCAAAAGGATTTGCGCACTTAAAACTGGGTTTTACGCGGCTCAATGCACTTTACACAAGTGGGCTTTTGAAAATTGCTGCGATATATGCCATTGAATTGTCAATGGGTTTTACGTATGTATGTGCACTGTAATCATATAAATGGGCTTTTGAAAATTGCTGTGATAATAGGTTTACATTTACGTGTGTATCTCCTTTGAAAATTACCTCCAATATATCTGTGTGCCACGTGATTCCATATCAAGAGTACAAAAATAACACAACTCAGGAGGCGAGCTCTTTTGATAAAAAAAAAGGGACTTTAGAACAAGTGGTCATGCGATGAGCATGAAAGGAATAGACTCAGGTATAATCTCAGGAAATGTTTCTTTACAGAGAGGTTGGTGGATGCCTGGAACGGCCTCCCAGTGGAGGTGGTGGAGACAAAATCCGTAATAAATTCAAGAAAACATGGGATAAGCACAGGGGATCTGTAAGGAAAAAATCTGTAAGGAAAAATCTGTAAGGAAAAAAATCTGTAAGGAAAAAAAAAAGTTAGTGAACTGTAATAAACCCACTAACTTCATACGCAGTCACAGCATCTTATTATTATAATTCACAACAGCATCATATTTGATCATTTTTGCTACTCATCTATATTTTTATACTATACATATTTATTAATTGATACAGTTGGATAAAATGTTAATATTCTTCCTTCAATTTCCTCCCCCTTTCAGATCCTAGTTATTTTTCCCTGTTTTTTGTAACTTTCTCACATCCTAAATATTGTTATTATACCTGTTAAGTTTCATTCTATATGTGAC
Source organism: Rhinatrema bivittatum (assembly GCF_901001135.1). NCBI lineage: Eukaryota > Metazoa > Chordata > Amphibia > Gymnophiona > Rhinatrematidae > Rhinatrema > Rhinatrema bivittatum. The sequence continues at coordinate 236,736,603 of NC_042619.1, forward strand.
GTTGAATTGGGAAATGTTTTACTATGTTACTCTCTGCCTTTACTCACATTGTTAATTGTAAACCGGGTTGATGTGATTCCATCATGAAACTCGGTATAATAAAAATAATAAATAAATAAATAAATAAATAAATGATGGGAATTAAATTGCTAAATTAATTGGATGGATGGGCCATATGGTCTTTTTCTGCTGTCATGTTTCTAAGTTTCTATAATGTCTGAAGATGCGAGCAGTGTACAACGTTTGTTCTGTTGGAGAAGGACTGGGCTGTGGTGGGGCAAAGAGCCTTCTTATTTTCAAACACGTTTGTAACACAGTTGGCAGGAAAGGGGGGGGGGGAGGCGGGGAAACTGGAAATATATGTGCAGATAGAAGCCTAACAAATGGATTTATCCAAGTTTTGTTGCAGGGCAAATCTTGCTCCAGGCTCATCAAGGAAAATACCTCAATATGTTTTTAAAGGAAGTCCCAGGGCAAAATGGGGCATTTTGCCTTGCAGCAAAACTTTGATAAATCTGCCCCTAACAATTCTCGTTTCTGATCTCTGAAAGGTATTTGAAACAAACAAACAAAAAAAAAAGAGAGATCTGTGAACGTAATTAGATGAGAGCAGGTGAGAATACCGTAGGCTTTCACATCCCTGAATCCTCTGCTCTCTTCTCGTCCTGTTTCCATGTTGAAATGGAATAATTCCCCACTTGCTTATCCTCTTCTGATCCCTGCCTGTTTGGTAAAAGATGTCTGTAGGAGCCAGCTCTGAAGGGAGTGACAGGATCCTTGTGAAAATGTGCAAGATATGCAAGTGCAGATTTAAATGCAAATGGAGTCCGAAGACATAGTGGTGGGGGGGCAGCTGACTATCCCCTGATAAACACACTCAGAGCTCCCGGAAGAAAAGCCACTGCATTCCTGAAGCCTGCTCACAGGATGGAGATAGGCTTGGTCCTGGCACTGGGAGATAGGGGGCCCTGCAGGAGAACTTTATCTCCAGGGCAGCAGGAGGCTTATTGCGGAGTCCAGGAAACCCTCCTGCTGTGAAGCAGGGGCTGAGGGCCCTTCTCCTAGACTTCAGTCACAGGAGATTGGGAAACTGCTCTGCCCTCTCATCCCTGGCGTCTGGTCTTGCTCTGCAGAGGGAAGAGAGCGCAGGGTGGCAGAAGGGGAGATCTATGGTCTTTTTGTTTGGTTTGTTTTTTTTTTTTTTGCAGTGTCCTCTTTCACATCAGCCTCTTGCCTCTCATCAGCCCACCCTTGTCTCCTACATTGTTTATTGGTGTCCTCCTGCCTTCACAATACCCCAGGCTCCTTCTGGCTCCATCTTTAGTCCACACCTGAAGAGAAATTTCTGCAGTGGAGCTTTCTCTTAACTTCCAAGAAATGCATTATGTCCTTCATGATCTGCCACCCAGGTTACTCCTGCAGCTGCCCAGCCATCTTTATATCCCTTCTGTTTCCCTAAAGTCGCAAGCTCTTTGGGAGAAAGGACCTCTTTCTCCTGTTAATTTATATCATTATAGCTGCATTGAGGCATTGGGGGGGGGGGGGGGGAGATAAGGGTACAGAACACGTCATCTTTCAATTTTGGATCAATCTGAAGACAATAGGGGGGAAAAGGATCAAATATAACGGCCAAACTTCTTGAAGTCATATTAGCCCTGGAGAAAACGGGGTTCATAGTAGATTATAACTGCAGCCTAAGATCCATCCCGACGTGAGCAAACAGGGTCATCTTCAGGGCTGGCTTAACCTGTCCCTGATAACCTGGAGCCGTCTGGTCCTCCTGCCCTGATGACCTGTCTCCCAAGCGGCTTGTGTAAGTGGACCCCCTTCAGAGTTACCTCCTGAGCCAGAATCAGATTGAGTTTCGGGAGCTATCCAGCTCACTTTTATCTGCACTTTTGAAGTGCCCCACCTTAGGGTTTTCCCCGTGAGCCAGTTTGGATTTTTGACAGGAAGCAACTCGAGCAGAAAGAAAATATATGTAAAAAAAAAAAAAAATTGAGTAGCTAAATGGTGACGACTAGCTTGAAGGTGCCTGAGGCATAAAAGGATGAGTTTGGTTCACCCAAAAAGATCCCGCATTCGGCGCCACTTCCATCTGAAAGTGCACTTGGATCAGCAGGAGCAAGGGGCAAAGGAAATCTGTCCCTGCTCCCCCTCACTTCAAAGGAAGCTTCTGAATTTCTCAGCGGCGCGGGTCCTCTGCCGTCCTCATGAATCAAGGACACTTTGATATGTCGCCCTCTCTGCCCTGGGTCATGTATCTGATGAGGAAAGGTGGAGCTGCTGCCGACAAATTTGGTAATCTCATTTTATTCTTTATAACTTTCCCTTCTTATTTTGCCTCTTTTTAGTGTGTCTCAAAACTCTTAAAAGCGCTATTAATTTTGATGTGTTTGTGCGTCTGTCTGTCACAGGAACTGTCCAGACCATAGTGCTGAACAGCAGTGGCGTGTGCTTTAATACTCCCCCTCCTTGATTTAGTGGCCATTCCTGTTTATTCAGGAGTTAAGGCAAACAACTTGCCTTAATCAAGTGATATGTGAAAGGCAGGTGGACAATGGCTGTGACTTTTCACACAACACACTTTGTTAATAGAATTATAAGAATATTTGCCCTCTTTTTGATTCTATTCTTTGCTTTGTATTGGAGTCACTTAGAATTTGGGGGCATATAGATTTTTGCTGCCAGTTGTTCCTTCTCATCCATGGCCTAACAGAGCCACAACACTGTGGTGGTTGTTCAACCTGGGGGATAAAATAGCTCCAGAGACTGAGTTTTTCCTTAGCTGGAAGAGAGGGGAAAGCAAGTCTGAAACACCATGGCACGGAGCAGCTGTCCATCCCGCAAAGAACAAGAAAGCAATTGGTGGCACCTTATAAATTTGGAGAAGTGGATACGAGGCTACTTTGTGCTGTATCCCACTGCTGCCACCTGTAAACGAGCTCTGCTAGACTGCCCCTTCCAGTGACGCTCATACAATTCTTGCCACTACTGCTCCTCCAGCTTTTGAAAGGAAATAAAGGCAAAAGAGATTAGGACAGAAAAACGTATTATTCGAGTGGCAAAATCAAGCTCAAAGGGCACTGCAGGACCACGCAGGATAATTTAGCTTTTGTTATTCAGTGAGGTCCCCCCCCCCCCCCAGTTAAAGAACAGTGGTATTGATCTGGGCTTGTTGCTTCTTAGATCTAAAAAGTGGAAGGTCTTTTAGGCTGATGCTGCTGTGAGCGTGACCCAACTTTTTTTCTTCCAATTCTTTTGGAAAATGCAGATGATAGAATCTCAAGAGGAGGAGTGGGACTGCCTTTCTGGACAGATGGGGAAAATACATTTAAAATGAACTGCTATAGCAATTGAAATTATTTTAAAAAAAAAAAAATCTATCTTCTTCACATACTTGACTGTTGAATCCTGAACAGTACAAGCCAGAATCTTCAAAACATCAACTTTCCTGTTTCTTAGCTCTACTGCGTCTTTTGGTCTTACTCCTCAGTCTCCTTTTGTGTATCCCAATAGATTCCATTTCTTAGACTCACAGAAACTTTTGGAATAAAAGGAATTTTATTGCAGACATGCCTTATATTTCATCTGTCTGCACGATAGTCCTACTTTACTCCTAGCAATGTGATGGGAAGCTAATGGAAATCAGAGCTGCAGCACTCCAGATTTATAGTAGTGGGAGCAGGCAAGCTGGAAGAGATTTCAAAAACTTTAAACAGAAGCCTTTCCTTCAAATTAAATAAAAATCAGAATGGGAAAAGGGGGGGAGCGTAACGATTCTGTTTGCTTAAACTTCCAACTGAGTTATCTTTGATGAAACTGCTTTAATTTATATTGTCGGTGCTCTGTACAGCTAAACATGTCACTGGGCAATCGGCATAGGCCCAAAGCCGGCTTCTCCCATAGTATGGCCTCATCACTGTAAACCTATTGACTGAACTTCCATCTGGCTGGATCCACCACTAGGATACGAGTTCCGAGTGCTAGACAGATGAAGCAGCTTTGCGCATTCAGCATGGTTTAACTGAGAAGGCAATTTAAATTTCCTGCAGTTGGTTACAGCACATGCAGTTTTATTTTGTAAAGCATCTTTCCCACCTCAAAATGCTTAACAGCAACATTAGACACTGCGCGTGCATTGTGTACAGCTCTCCCTCTCATCTGGTCCAAAAAAAAACAAACCTCTACTGTTGCCATTTTTCCACTCTCTCCTTTATAGTGGCCTAGACTTCAGTGCATTTTATTAGGGAGTAAGACATCTCCTTGTTTGCTTCATAATGGTTCAGATAGAGTAAAGGGTTTTTTCCTATTCTCTGTCTGTGGGAAAAATGCTTAGTACAGGCTGGTACTGTCTCCTTCTGGGAACTCTCAGGCCCAGGGTTGTGTGCATATTCCAGAGATGCAGGAGGCTTTCTTTTGGGGTTTTAACCAAATTCTTTGAAAGATATGATACAATGGTCTCATACAAGGTACGCATTATCCAAAGATGTTGTAGTGCTTGAACTCTGAAGACCGCAGATCAGTGGCGTACTAAGGGGGGGGGTGCGGGTGTGCAGTCCTCCCCGGGTGACAGCTGGGAGGTCGGCGGCCATGAGCAGAGGGAGGCCTCTGGGCCGCAAGCGGTGGGAGCACTGGGCGGCCGCCTAGAGCGCCACGGGTCCGGAGCCAGCAACTGCATAGCCTTTTCTTCTTCCCGCCCTCCCGCGGCCCGGAAGAGGAAGTGGTGGGTCCGCGCAGGCAGGAAGAAGGAAAGGTCATGCAGTGGCGGCCCGAACTGGAAGAGTAACAGCGCTGCCCCCCCACCCTCCCCGCCAAAAATGCAGGAAGTAGAGCTGCACCAGCCTCCGTGCTGCCTCAAGAAAAATGAAGAGTCCCTGTCCGTCATGGGGGGCTGAAGAAGGAAACTGCTGCTGTGCTTCTGATGGGGAGAGGGGTAGGAAGTGAGAGAGAGAGAGTGAGAGTGTGTGTGTATGGGAGTGAGGGTGCATGTTTGTGTGTGAGAGAGGGAGCTGTGTGAAGGGGTGTGTGAATGTGTGTGCAAGAGAAACAGAGAGCCTGTGTGAGGGAGAGGGGAACCAGAGATCACTGGGCGGGGGAAGAGGGATGGAGAAGAAGTGAATCGGGGAGGGGGGGGGGGGGTTTGGCGAAGGAAGTATCCACCCGGATGCCGTGCCGCAGATCCCTTCCTCAGATCGGAGAAAGGGACCCCTGCTGTCTTCAAAGCTCAAGCATTGCAGCATCTTTGCATACTCCTTGGGTGACCAGTTAATCACAAATTAACAGGAGGCCCCTGTTCTGCAGGCTTACTGTGACGTTATGCACTTAGTTTTGGTCACACTGAGAAAGGTACGGCTGATTTAACCTCATCCTATTACTGCTATTTGGGCAGGGCTGAGATGCATAATAATAATTTGCCTGTTTCAAAAGCTAGTGGCTAGCTTAAGTTACATTTTTCATACTGGCAAAGTAATCAGTCTACCACTAAGCTACGAGGCTTTAGAGTCTAGATCCTGGTATGTCACTGTGAAGCACGCAGACCCTCCGAGACACATGGTGGGGGCAATTCTTTCCCCATAGGCTTCATGTGACTTGAAAGAGGAAGATGCAAGGGATGTACAGCAGCGTGCCCGATGTTTTGCAAAATAATCAAGAAAAGTATAACTTTATCGCTCAGTTCATTTCTCTTCTCCACCAGTCCCGGGCTGAGCTTAAGGAGTTCTCCTTGTGCTCAGAATTAGATGGAAAGCTTTTTTGGGAGGTACTGTAAGCATGCATGCCTGTGTTCTTGTACAGGGCTGTGTGCACTGAGGGTGCTCCATTAAACAGTAACAATAATTATTTAAGATTTTAGAGATGAAGGGAGATTTGCTCTTAGCATTCTGCCATCATGTAGGTCTTAGTCAATAATAGCTGCGAAACCAGATTTGAATTATTCTGTCATTTTTCAAGAGTTTGTCTGAGTGTAAACACACAGTTCAAGGACACCAGGGACCCGCTCTTTCCCATTGCTGTTGCAAGAGATTTGATGCCTCAGTCTTGTGCGTCGCGGTAGTAAAACAGCAGCAGTATCATCTGCCACTTATTTACAGTGTAAAGGAATGCACAGCAAAACACCTGCTTATTGCACCAGCCTTATACTGAGGCGACACAAAATGGATAGAATCAACTGCTAAACGTGATCCGCCCATATCCAATGGACAGAATGATTAAATCGAACATAAAATTCTGAAAATGGAAAATGATTTGAAGATTGTAGTGGTAAGAGTGCAGTGGATATTTGGATGGTCAGGTAGAACTGCAAACATTTTTCACTTTTTATTTATTTATATTCCACTTTTCAGCACTTCTGAGTGGATTACATGCAGGTACTGTAGGAAATTAACTAATCAGCTTGATGAATGCAGTTTTCTGAGACTTGCAGGCCCTCAGGGTGTTTATAATGTGGCTTGATACTATGCCTCATGTTGTATGAAACAAATCCGGTTTCCAGAAGACCCTTCCCCATATCTTTCTTTGTGTACTTGTCAATTCAACTGCCCCTTTGCCTTGTGTTAAAAGTGCTGTGTTCCAAATAGAATAGCTTGAAGGCAGGAAGTGATTCAGTGGTCATGCACTACAGTACATGCCTCTTGTCTCAATCATCGTGTTTTCTGACTTGCAAAAAATCTATTAAACCCACACCCTTCCATAAAACTACACAAATTATAAGGACTAACTGAAGCATGGAGTGTGAACAAGTGAGTAGTAGTTATGCTGGATGTTTAAGAATAACTGTGCTGAAGCGACATCCTGAAATGATACAAGGCAAAACTAAAGAGATGAACGCAAATAACCCAAGGCGGATCTTTTACAGACATTCAAAGCCCCATTTGACCATCCCTGAAATATCCCTTTAACCAGGTATCCCAGCAATTCCCTAAAGTCTCTGGCACTAGTCATGTGACCTGACTGGTTCACAGCGGTGTGATATCATATTTGGCCTCATTGGCCAAATATGCCAAAAAGGTGTCTGATTGGTCAAAGCACCAGACACCTTTTGTTTGAGGCGATTTGTGACACTGTTTGGAACTTGGCCGCTCCCGGAGATGAGGGGATAAATGTTAAGAAAATAGTTACTTGCACTTACCTCCCTGCACGTCTGAGAATTTTTCCAGTATAGGACAAATACCGGGCTATTTAATAAGAGAATATTAGGCATCAGAACAAATCTGTGACATATCAAATTGAAAGAAGGCTATTATAAACTTCTCACCCTTCGACATCTGAAACCCTTGCTTGAACAAAAGGATTTTAGAATAGTCTTACAGTCGCTGATTTTTTCCAGTATGGACTACTGTGATTCTCTATTATTTGGTCTTCCTCTATCCACAATACGCCCTCTACAAGTCCTACAGAATGCAGCCGCCAGAGTTTTAACAGGTAGCAAAAAACGCGATCACAACGCCCATTTTGATTTCGTTACACTGGTTACCTGTCAAATATCGTACACAATACAAAGTAGCTTGCATCCTACACAGAATTATTTACGGCGAACAAACAGATTGGTTAAACGCGGCTATTCGATTACACACCCCTCCAAGAAACCTTAGGTCAGCCAACAAGGGTCTGTTAACGATTCCTTCGGTGAACTCAACACACCTAAGTCAAGTAAGAGAATGAGCAATTTCACTAACCGGCCCCAAATTTTGGAACACATTGCCAGTGGATCTGAGGCTACAAACCAAGACTAAAAAATTCAAGAAAGAGCTTAAAACATGGTTGTTCAGCAGTGCCTATGCAGAACCTAATTGAGAACAGCTCAGCCAAACTTCTGGTTTTACTCTTTATAGGTATTTTGTCTTTTTTTTATCATTTACCGTTTAAAATGTATTAGTTTCTATTTATTAGTTGCTACGTCTATTTTATTTAATTGCTTTTATATCTGTGTTTTATTAATTTTATACCTATTTTTTATTCTTCCTGTAATATTGTAAACCGTTGTGATGCCATGTCTGAACGACAGTGTATAAAATTCAATAAACTAAACTACGCAGCAGCTCTGGCCAATCAGGTTGCAGCTTTCCTTCAGTATCTATCATATGATGCTTGCTACAGGCCTCCACCTGCTTAGCGTGAGTACAGCAAATGAAATATGAAAATATTAAATGTAGCAGGCAGAAGACTGTAGGTTAAGCTTCTGGGGATTAAACCGGGCAAGGACTTATAAGCACTAAGAAGTTTTTGGACTGTGTTTCAGCCTCCCTTTTATTGAAAGTTTCCTACTATGTGCTTGTGTATGGGAATGAGGAGAAAGATTAGAAACATGTTTTTGTACCGAGAGTGATGCAGATTTGCAAGCAGGTTCTTGGACCCAGGACTTGCCGGGATCAGGTGCTGCAATGTGAGGTGGAGAGGTGTTGTCCTGTGCCTGACAGCCATGTGTTGGCTCACAGCACTTCAGCGGTGTGTTACTTTTTTGTGTGCATTATTTGTATTCTTCTACTCCCATCTCCGATTGAGTGCAAGCTACTGGGCCTTTCTCCCAGTCTGGCAGCAGACGAAGCTCTTCTTTTGCTGCACCAGTGGGGGGCGCTAGATGAATGCAACCGAGGAGCAGTGCGAAAGGCACCTCTGGGGTATGAGGCCTGCCGGCTCTTTCCGGCTTTACTGCAGGCTCCAGCAATTTAACAGCAGTCCACTAACCCCCCCACCCACCAAACGTCAGAATAAAGCACTGCTCACAATACCTCTGGTAGAATCGGCTCAATTTTCTTTGCATAAATGCACACTGAACTCGCTCCCGTTCATATATTCATACGTAGTCACTCATAGTTATAATAGATATTCATCTCCATCCCTCTGTACCATCCGCTGATACAGTTTTATCTCTGATCATCTTCATATACACTTGAAGACAAATTAATATTTTAAAACGTTACCCTCCACTGAGAAAGGTGTGATTGAAACCTGCCGAGCTTTTCTGGGGTAGAATTACAAGTCTGGGGTGAGATCCTGTACCTCTCTATTCAGCTGGGATTTAGATATCTACACGTGTGTATTTCCTTTTAATTAAGAGACAGGCCGATACAGTACAGTGCGCTCCGGCGGCGCGCACTGTTAACCCGCGGTTGGACGCGCGTTTTCGATGTGCTAGCTTTACCCCTTATTCAGTAAGGGGTAATAGCGCGTCGAAAACGCGCGTCCAACCCCCCCCCCCCCCCCCCGAAACTAATAGCGCCCGCAACATGCAAATGCATGTTGATGGCCCTATTAGTTATTCCCGCGCGATTCACTAAGTAAAATGTGCAGCCAAGCCGCACATTTTACTTTCAGAAATTAGCGCCTACCCAAAGGTAGGCGTTAATTTCTCTCGGCACCAGGAAAGTGTACAGATAATAAGTCGGAGGTCTCAAAAGTTAAAAATAATTTAAAATTTAAAATCAGCCCGCGGCTCACGGGTTGAAAACCGGACGCTCAATTTTGCTGGTGTCCGGTTTCCGAACCCGTGGCTGTCAGCGGGTCCGAGAACCGACGCTGGCAAAATTGAGCGTCAGCTATCAAACCCGCTGACAGCCGCCGCTCCTGTCAAAAAGAAGGCTAGGGATGCGCTAGTGTCCCTAGCGCCTCCTTATACCTCGGGCCCTAATTAGCATATTTTTATTTACTGGATCGCGCGTACAGGACACTGGCCTCTGCGCTCGCCCACTCTCCCACGTTTCTTTCTGTATCGGCCTGACAGAGAGAAAAAACCCAGAAAGGATCCTATTCCAGATAGGGAAAGTTAGTTTCATATAATCCAATTCCTGTATCCAAAAATCAAACGAGGATGGACGGACAGAGAATTAAAATGGACTAGTGGGCTGGCTAACTATCTTTGAATCCGGTTTTAATTTTTTTGGGCGTGATTTCCGGCCAAAGCACCAACAGCTGAGAAAAATCCCTGAAGCTGACCTATAAAAAATACTACAGAAAACAGGAAAAAAATGCCACGGAATAGGTTTTTTTTTAAAACTGGGAGCTAAAGTTTGCTCGATGTAATTACATAGGAGAAAGCTTACGATTTTGAAAGCTGTATATAGTTTCCTATCCTGGCATCTAACCGCCTTTATTTTAGTGTGATGAAAACAGACTAGTCCCCGGTCTCTGAGACCAGACGGAGCTGATCTTCAGCTTATTTCAGATAAGGGTGAAGGAGAATCAGTAATAAGACCTGCGGGACTCTCTCCGCAGCAGAAATGCAGCGCAAAGGGAAAAAATAGTCTCTGCAATGTGAGCAGAGCAGCGAAACTCAAAGGCAAAAATCAGCGAAGGGTCCCGGCACGAGGTGTGAAGGGAGGGCAGGAAATAGAAAGCTCTTCAGCGCCTGCTCCTTTTTGCTTGCTTCTGTCATAATCCCAGCGTCCAGAACCCTGTTCAGACAGAATATATATGTATATTTTTTTTTTACTTAAAAATTTTGCATGAAGCTTTCCAGAGAGCAGTCCGAATAGTTATTTGCCTCAGTGGAGCTGTGCAGGGATAGTTTAAGTTTCCTTCCTCCTGCTTTCCCGGAGCCGTTTTTTAACCAACGTTTTCTCCTAATCCCTTTGGCCTTTGCCACCGATTGATCGATCGACTGGATTGGTGGGGGAGATAAAACACAGACTAGGTGTTGGTGGAGATTACAGGTTAGATTAGTTAATTATTAACTAGCATTTTCACACGAACGAGCCATTTCCATATGAATATTTAAAGGAAGGTGCATTTGCTGAACTAGAGCGGACGCTCTTTACCTTCTCCGTTTTCAGTCGGTTTTGAAATATTGTTAACGCCAGTCGGTTCTTTCTTTTTAATAATTTCAGGCTTTCAAAGTTTGTACCTGTTTTAAAACGAATGTTTGGCAGATCGCCCCCCCCCCTTTTTTTTTTTTTTAAATTGAACTAGCCTCCTATGTAATAGTAGTAGTCCAGCTTCCGGGTAACGTTTGAAACAGAGAACTTCCGCAGTAGCATTTTCGGATAATTTTATGTTAGAAGAGGTACGAGAACCTGCAAAGAATTCAGGTCTGTCCAGGCTACTAGAACGTTACGTCACATTCTATTAAAATAAAATCGACTCTCTCTCTCTCTCCCCCTTTTCATTTAACCCTGCAGCAGAGCGGATTTGTACCGCTGCTGAGTTCGCGGCTCCCGGTCTGCACTTTGTCCCTTTCTTTCTGTAGCTTGAAGTCTGTTGGCGCCCTCTAGTGCTGTGAATGGCTTGGTACAGCACAAGGAGGGACGCGCTCCGGATGTTTTTAGCTTGTTTTATTTCTCTCTCTGCTACTGCTACCATTTTTACCTGTAGTAGCTTGGAGACACCTATGATCAGCGGGTTTCAGGCTAGAATGAAACATTTCCAAGTCACTGGAATATTTCTATCTAGAGCTGGATCTTTTACAATGTATACAGACCTGGCTCATGCCAGACTCATCGGTTTCTGTAAGAGCAGAGGAGTCAGCTCCGGGATGAAAACTGAATGCGGAGCATTGGGGTGGGGCTGAAAGCTAGAGCAAGGAGAGTTCCTCACATCGCGTCAGCTTTAGAGAAAAGGGAGCGCTACAAAGTGAGACAAAAGCAGACGGGAACACAGGCAAAGAATGAGAAACAAAAAAAGGGAGGGAGAGAGACTGGAAGAGACAAAGCCAAGGAAGGGTAAGAGCAAGAACCCCGCAGACAGAAAGAGAGCACTATGAGTGCTGAGCAAGTGAAGTATGACTTCAGCAGCACCAGAGCCAAATTCTTTCGGTAACGCTTACTGGAAGTTTAAACACCGTGATTTGGGTTGGAGGCCCCGAGGAGCATTCCGCTCCTTCCCTCCTGTCTTCTTTCATCCAGGAGCTCTTCTTCTCTTTCAGGTATCAAAATCAACAAAATGACCAGTTTAAAAGAGAAACCTTAAGGCAACTAAAAATATACAATGCTTGTGAACAAACATGCATTTGTAACAATAAGAATCAAACACCAGAGCTCAGCCCTGGAATACAAGGACATAAATTGGATCATTTTCACTCCTAGTTACATTGCTACTATTGTAGCAATTTTCAAAAGCCCACTTACATGGGTAAAGTGCATTTATATATGAAAAGCCATTTTTAAGTATGTAAATGCTTTTGAAAATCAGGCCCCTTGTGTATTTGCAGGGATACAGGATTTATCTTAAAACTGGGTTTTACACATGTAAATGCACATCACACATATAAGTGGGTTTGTTTTTTTTAATTATTACACTATATGATATTGTCAATAGGTTTTACACATGTAAGTGCACTTTAAGTATGTAAATGGGCATTTGAAAATTGCTACCATAGTATGTTAGATTTGTAAAGGTAACTCCTTCCCCCCCCCCCCCATTAGAGATAGAATGGGAGAAAAGGCTTAGTAAAAAAAAAAAAAAGGCCAGGGTCTTTCAGAAAAATAATTCAGCCAGTTATGGTAATACTCAAACATCTATAATCACGGATAATACAACTAACAGCCACACCCCCAGCTCAAAATAAATTGAGACCAGAGAGCAAACAAATATTAAGAGAAAGATGATGACTGGGAGGAGGCCTGGGAAGGAGAGGGCGATAAGAGGACGGGTGGAAAAGGGTGGTGGTGTGGCAGAAGTGGAAAATAGAACTTGCCACACCACCTATGTTTTTGATCAGGCTAGTAGCCACAGTATCAGTGCAGTAGCGCGTGTAACGGTCACATTTTGTATAGCCGGTGTGCAGCAGGATCCGAGCTTTGCTAGTGCAACTTCTCCCGGCACGAGACAAACGCCCGGCACTGAAGCTGCAACACGTGTTCCGCCACAACTGAAACAAGGACCGGCGGCTTCCGGCGCTCCCGCGGCGCAGGCTCCGCCCCCTCCTGTATCAGTCCAGACACTGGCCTGATAGGGCGGAGCTCCGCCCAGGCTCCCTCCAGACAGAGCTGATTGGCCGAGGAGTTTTACCGTATGCAAATACGACGAGGGCGCGGCCGAGCCCACGGACTTTTCCTGTTAGAGGTTTGGTTATGGGCCCTGAGCGTGAGAGGAAGTTTGGTGGTGGTGGGGGGCGGGGGAGAGGCTGCGTTCTCATTCATTCGCGCAGCTAAAGCCAGGGTGGCAGCGGACTCTTAACCTAGCGCCCCCCCCCCCCCCCCAGCACAGCACCAAAGTGACACAGCAGTGCACCCTGCCTCTGTACTCACGCTGCACACAACTGCTGAGCAGCAGCAGCAGCAGATCACTCTCACAGAGCGCCCTGTTCCTGTAGTTACCCGCTCCTGACAGCGCAGCAAGAGATCCCTGAGGCGGCGCCAGGGCAGCAGTAACTAACCCGACTTCAGATCCCTAACGCGGCGCTAACAGGTCCTCGCCCAGCTCCGGGGCAGCACTAGCCCCCTTCCTCCTGACAGTTCCCGCTCTGAGTCAGCAGCAGATCTCGAACACAGCACTAACCGCGCGCTGCTCCCAACCCAGCTCCAACCCAGCATTCAGCTCCCGCAGTCGTAAGACAGGAGTCAGCACAGATCCTGTTGCACTCCCTTCTGGGACTTTTTAGCAGTCACAGGATACTAGCGGCAGCGCAGGCTCTGTCACACAACACCAAACTAGCGCACGCACTCTTGAGGCTTTACCCTGCTAGCTATATAGGTCAGCAGCAGCAGCAGCAGCACTGTCTCTGCCACGCTCCTGGGGCTTTCCCACCATCACAGGCCAGCAGCAGCAGTACAGCCTCCCCTCTGACCGCACAGCCCCGGGGACTTGACCACAGTCACAGCATCGCCAGAACTTTTCACCGCGCACTAAGCTCCAGCACAGGAGGCACGGACGTTTCCGTTTTTGGAGCTGGATACATGAACTTGCACCCCCGGCTGTGAACTTTCTTCCTGTTGTCTTGGGTTTTTTTTTTTTTCTGTTTGACAGCTGATCCCTCGTGGCTGCAGAAAGCTCAGTGTGGCAGGAGCCAGCCTTGATAGTGGAAGGTCAGCAGCTCCCTTCCACCTGCTGTGGTTAGCAGATTGCTGCACGCAGACTGCTGTGGCTGAATTTGAGGAAGATTGGCCTCAGATACTGCACAACTTGGCAGGGTCTTTGTGGCTCTCGAGTTTTTTTTTTTCCTTTCCCTGTGTGTGCAGTTGGTTAGCTGAGGGTGAAAAAAAAAAACCGGAAGAACCCACAAGTTTAACCAAGTCCTACCCCTAACTAAAAATAGGAGAACGCTTTTTTCTTTCATTTGACTTGGGATCTTTTTGTTTCTCTTTGAGCGCCTGGGAAAGAAATCCGGGGAGATATTTCCAAGCTGAATTTGAAGAGTAGAATGATCCTGACGATCCATGCGGGACAAAAACTATCGACGCTGACGTCCAAGGCTACTTAGAGAGAGAAAGAGAAAAAATGAATAATAATGACTGGGACATTAATGGATTTCTCTTGTGAATATCTCATGCGAGGGAGGCGGGTGTACTATTTTGTTAGCCGGAGGTGATCTTTGGAAATCCCCCTGCCTTTCTGTGGACTGAAACTTGAGTTCAGCCAACAAGAATCATCCTTTCATTTTTTTTAAATGTGTAACAGAAGATATTGATGCATTTTGTCTTTTATTGGGACTTTAGAAACATTGCCTGGAAACTTAACAAAAAACAAAACAACAATCTCATAGTATCAAGGTTAAATTTACAGGAGCTTGCTTTATTTGATTTTTACAGTTTTTTTTCTTTACGAAAGTAGAGAAGAGCCCGAGATTATCTGCGATCGCGGACTGAAGTTATAAAAACTGAACAGTGTGTGGCTTTTTATTTTTATTTTGATCGGATGAAGGACCGGAGCGCGCCAGGCAGAGCTCCGAGCCCGTCGGCCTCGCTCCTCCCCGTGCTTTAGGATCCCTCTCGGGGGGGGACGGGCAGGGGGTGACCTTCCGGCCCCTCCGGTGCGGGCGCAGGGACCGGGGAGTTAAAAAATAAAATAAAAAAAGGGGGTTTCTCTGCCGCTCTAGCCCGTCTCAAGCCTCTTGTTGTGATGCGTATCCCCGTAGATCCAAGCAGCAGCCGCCGCTTCACGCCGCCCTCCGCCACCCTCAGCCCGGGCAAGATGAACGAGCCGCTGGCCGCCCCGGACAACAGCGCCGCCCTGCTGGGCAAGCTGAGGAGCGCAGACCGCAGCATGGTGGAGGTGCTCGCCGATCACCCCGGGGAGCTGGTCCGCACCGACAGCCCCAACTTCCTCTGCTCCGTCTTACCCACGCACTGGAGATGCAACAAGACCCTGCCCATTGCCTTCAAGGTAGGGTGCTATGTTTGTTCGGGGGTTCTTAAGTGGGGGGTGGGAGAGATTGCCAGGTTTTTGGCTTCATAAAGGGCTTGATTTACTAAGCTTCCCCCCCCCCCCCTCCATTGATACAGAATGGCAGACAAGCCTTAGTAAATCAGGCTACCAAGGAACACAGGTGTTAAAATTGAGGGTGCAGAATTCCAGTATATACGGGGCAAACGATTTTTACACACACACACACACACACACACCCCCACTATAAAAGTAGCTTCAGCTGGCTTGCTGAGGAGGCCCCTCTGGTACAGCGCCTCACCTTAATCGGGGTACACTGGCACTCTGAGCTCCCTTACAGCCCCCCCGCATAAAGCCGGTTTCTTTGTTTTCATTCCAGTATATTTTGGTGAAGCAGAGCTCTTGTAAAAGGGACCCAATCTTTCTCATGGTCTTCTAAAGTTTCCGTCCTAAGTACCGGATGTGCTAAGCATTTTTCCCCATAGACATGCAAAATGGGAAACACTTTTTTTTAGTACATCTGGCCCTGAATGCCTGAAAGTATAAGCCTGATCAGACTGTAGAAATGTGAAGTACAAGAGATAGGCGCCTGGGTTCTGCATTCTGTTTAAGGCACATGCCTGTTTGTTTTCCAGATGCTTAAGAGCAATCAAGGGAAACCTATTCCCTCCTGTGACAGATTGGCTTGATGTAAACCCCCCCCCCCCCCCCCGCGTTTTTTTATTAAAACAAAAAACTGGAGCTTACTATAAAGTGGGCCCGCACTGTCTATAAAGAACACAGAACTGCGCTTCCAGCCCAGTTGCTTATAACTGGGGTGGGAATGTGTCCGGAGTTTATTCTGTTCTTTGCAGGACCATCTTTATCCTGGACTTTGGCTGCTTTTTAAAGCACAGATATCCATTGGGTATTTGATAGTTTAGGAGTTTGAAAAAACAGATCTAATAAAGGGGTACCCGGAGTAGCTGTAGCTCTTTGAACATGATCCAGATGAAAGGAAAATTGGCCCAATGTCGGGAATGCAGGAGCGGAGTTGGTAGACTGTGCTGTAATGAAGCCGGGAAGTGGAGCCTGGGACTGACATTCTCAGCCAGAGGTGACACTGGGACTGGGGTTTTTATTGTTTGCTTCCAGGAGGCAAGCTGGCCCCTGTTCCCCCTCCTCTCCTCCCCCCCCCCCCCCTCCGACTGTCCCCTCACATGTTACCCGCTCACTTCACTAGCATTCTGTGCAAATCCTCCAAAGTCCTGCTGGGTGAAGATCTCCAAGTACATTTCAGGTTCTTTTAAAAGGAGTTTAATAGTTAATTCATAGGTTTCCCAGTAGCCTCAGGAATGAATGAATACACAAATGACCTTTTCAGTGCAGTTCCCAGGAGGAAGGCATAGTTCACACCTTAAGATCTGATCCTGTTTTGACGCTTTGGCAGTCTCATAGTTTTTAACAGTAGCTTGTGATCCCAGAGAATACTATGAATGGGATAAGTGTACTTCCCCCATGCGGGAGACATGTACTAACTCATCCATCTGTCTGCCACTTCCCCGGCTGATAGATGCCCAAAGTGGTGTACAAAAAAGGTGCAAACAATGTAACATATACGGATGTGTACAGGAGGCAGATTAGAGTAAAACCTGCCACACAATTGGTTTATTATATGTGCGGTTTATATAGACGCAGTACAGTGTTACACACCATATATACTGTCTGTAGTAAATGTAAATGCATACATAGACTGTGTATATGTGACTCTACATATGTGTGTGTGTACATATATAGAATGTGCTATGAGAAGCTGATAATTGATATATTGTTATTACACAAGATCAGTATGTATCCCGTAATACCAAAGTATAATTGTCTTCACTTTTTATGCATACATTTAGGTAGTGCAGATGGAATCAAAATTTCAGTTTCACTTCTGTTTATTTATTTTTTTATCTGGGATAAAAGACGGCAAACCATGATAGATGAGTGTATGGGGAGAATGGAGGTATTCTTGCTGCTTCCCTGGCCAGTCACTAAGGTGCAAAAATGGAGATTGGTAGCGCTCCAGGAGGCAATGTGCCCGCTTGGGCAGGGGTCTGCTTCAGAAAGGCTGGAGCGGGGTCCCAGAATAACAAACGCTACAAAAAAACAAAACAGAGGAAAGACAAAAAAAAAAATAAGTGCAAAACAGAGGCAGATGCTTTTTGATAAGACATGCATGGGTTCTGGTGCACAGGAAAGGGTCAAAACCCAGATCGGGAGAAACCAGGCTGCTAGATTACCAGGAAAATACAGAATGTAAAACAAAAAAAAATGCACAAAATAACAGACTGAATGGGGTCAAACAAAATAGAGAGGCCAGAGCTCCCCACTACAGCATGCGTACATTGGGTACTTACAAGGGTGGAAATAAGCAGGACGTCTTGGGTACCGTTACTGTGTACAAGAATGTAGTGTCATAAAAAGAAACCAGTTCTGGCGCTTTCAGAAAAGAAAAGCTTTCTTCTGCCTGTGTACCTTTTTGCCGTGCAAGGCTGGCTGCTCAGAAAAAAAGTACAAGTGCTACACTTGGCCGACAGCTAGTCCACGAAACGCTTCACCCCCAGCGCTTGCTGACGTCCGGGAAAACCCAGGCTGTTAGCTACAGTGGGCTGTTTTTTCCAGCTGATTCCCCCTTGTGTCTGTCCTGCCTTTGAGGGTCCACGGTCCCATCTCATAAGCCATCCCTATCACCGTTAAAATCCCAGAAATGCCCGAGCAAAGTTTTTTATATAATAGAAGCATCCCCGCGTGTTTTATCTAATGTTACTGATTATGTCAAAAACTATTTTGGGTGGGTGGGGGGAGGTGCCCTTTCTTTTGGCAGCTTCGCTGAGGGACAGTGACCCACAGCAGAAAACCTTCTCATCAGGTAAATTTTGCCGGCATCCGATGGGTAGATGCCCCCAAAGCAAATGCAATGGCAGCTGCCGCTGAGACCAGGGCAGTTAGCCGATTATTCCCCCTGCCAAGACTGTTATCGCCATTGGAACAGGGAGTCAGAAAAAAAAAATTGCAAACAAAAAGATGAAATTTAAATGGGTTTTAAAACAGTTTTAACACCAGCGGACTTCTGCTGTCGATCTGTGGGCCCCCTCTCCCCGATTCTGTCTGCTAATGTTCCATTTTCCAGTGGCGGAATCAAAAAATAAACTCGCAGGGGGAAAGTCCCCTGAATCTGTCTGTCTGTCCGTCCATGCTCTCATGTCTGCGTGGCTCCATCTCCACCTAACACTTTACAAGCCAGTGCTTGCCCCAGCTGATACCGCTTTAAGTCCAGGAAACCGGAACGTCTTGGCTGGAGGTTCGGCTTTGCTTGCTTCTCTTGCTTTTCCCTCGTTTCATTTCCCTTTTGCTAAAGGTAGTTAGTGGAGCAGGCTTTTGAAGTCCCAGGCACGTTCTCCTGGTCTCTGGCCTCTCTCGCAAGCCTTCAGGTGGATGGATTTCTGAATAATCCCTTTTGGGTCTGTGTGCAGTTCCTTTCTTCTCTAAGGATCTGCAGCGGGGCTCTCTCTCTGCAGGGCTCTCCTCAGCCGCAGACACCCGGTGTGATGGACCGTGTGTTTGTAGTGGTTCTGTTTGCACGGCTGGATGCTTCTCCCTTCTGCCTCTTGGAAAATGAACTTTTAAACTCCATTCTGTGGCTGATCCCTCAGAGTTAAAGTAGGAAAGAAGCTGTGAGAACTAGAGCAGAAGTAAGATTTTAGTGCGGGAAATCTTAGGAGAAGGGGGGGGGGGGCTGCGTGTTACCCTCCGTGCCGGGGCCCAGCTTCTGTTTTGGTTTTGCGGAGGGACACGACAGGGGCAGGCGTTGGAGAGCGTGCTTGGTTTGGGTTCTGGAGGGACCCGTGCTCGGTGCCCTTTGGTGTCAGAGAATTGTTGGTGCGATGATTGGGCTAGGGGATAAAAATGGGGGTAATTCCCCTCCCCCCCCCCTTCACCAGTACAGCTCATGATGCCGTAGCTTGAGTAGGATGGGGAAACTGCCAGGCCAAAGCACTTCACAGTGAATCCTCCGAGCACCCAGACTGGGGGAAGTCATCTCTTTCCTGCATCTCCAGTTGTAAGGTGGCAGAGCACTGGGAAAGGCACAGTTAATTTACATAGTTACCAAATGCATGTAAATAATCCTTACTAACCTACACCAAATGCCAGCCAGAAGTCTTACAAGGTGCTGCAGATTTCTGGAGTTAATTGTGAAACAAATTCTGATTTACTCTTTTGCGTAAATCCAATTAACAAATTGCATTGCTGTAGGTGCTTTCTAATTAGGGCACTGCCCTGCCACTCATTAAAAGGCTTAATTGTTTTGTGTGTCGTGGAATTAATCAGAAAGGTGCGCGGTAAATATATGAAGATCAGCCCTTTGAAAAAAGGTTAATCGTTCTCCGTGGACTGCTGCATTGTACTGAGCCGGCTGAAGGTTAACTTTGTCTGGAAGGCTCCCTCTCGATTATTTAGGAATAGCCTCTTCCCGAAAATCCTACTGCAGTTCTGTGTGGATAGCAGCCAACCTACAAAAGTCCAGTGATGTTGGGGTAATATATTCTTTCAGCCCCGACTACCAAGGACAGGGCAGCAGGCAAGGATCCCTTTCGTCTAACCTGTTCTCACCTTCCTATTGCGATCCCGAAGGCCTTGCCTGAATTTCCCGCTCTACCCCTTCTCTCGCCCCCACTGCCCAAGATGCTCTCTGCTTGTCCTGCCTCTCCTGAGTTCCAGTCACGGTTTGGCTGCCCCCCCCCCACCCCATCACCACCTCCACTGGGAAGCTGTTCCTTGTGTCCACCGCCTCTTACATTAAGAAAAAATGTCCTTTCTGTTGCTTGTGAAGTCTTCTCACTTCCAACCCCCTTGTGCTCAATCTTCGTTTCCAACAAAGCAGGTGTAACTGGAAGGAAAAATGAACCCCCAAAGTGTAATAATCATTTTCTTGCCTGGCTAATATCTTTGCGAGTCAAAAGTCCAGGATTATCTCATGCTAAACTGAAAGGTGTACCAGGGGAAAAAAGAAATCCAAAATGTTCCTGAAGAAATTGCTCACTGTTTCCCGCTTTCTCTGTTTTGTTTTGTTTTTTTTTTATTGGGAGGGGGGAGAAGCATTAATTTTTTATTTATTTATTTTTAACATTTATGTAATTTTTATGTTTGGTTTTTATTTTATTTTTTTTTTTAGTGAGTACAGAAAGTTAAACCTTCCTGTTTCACCTCCTGCCCAGGGAACAATTGTTTTGTCCTCTCTGCTACGAACTTGTCGGCAATTTAAAAAAAAAAAAAAAAGACAACCAAAACAAATAACGCTGTCTGTCCGGTTTACAAATTGTGCTCAACCATGCGAGAACTAAAGTGTCAGCATTAGGATTTGTAAGATGGAAACTGGAGACATTTCTGACATTTGGGAACAGGTATGATGCGGTCTGAAATGGATTGAAACAACCTGCCTGGCAAACCGTGGTCCGAAAGCTTCCAGAATTTCATTTAAATAGGGTCCCTCCAGTGGCCGTGGTGCTAGGGGGAAGCCCCTGGGTTTTTGTGATATTTCAAAGCAGATTACCTTCAGGTTCCGAAGGCATTTCCCGGTCCCCAGGGGGCTCTCGCATTCCAAGTACCAGATTCAGAAAGGGGTTTTCCCCATAGACACAAAATGGGAGAAAAGCCTTAATGAATCAGGCCCTAAGTTTTTATTCCTGAGGCATCGGAGGGTGAAGTGACTTGCCTCAAGGAGCAGCAGCAGGATCTGAACCCTGGCTTCCCCAGTTCTCAGTCCTCTGCTCCACCCAGGGTTCAATTCTTTGCTCAGATCATTTGCTCCTTGAGCTGTCGGGGGGGGGGGGGGGGCGCTAGGGATGCTGCAGAGGTAGCGTTTACAGCCCCCTGGTAGGGGCACAAAGAGGAGGCAGTCGATGTCGGCATACAGTGGCAACACCCATTTGTCAGTTTCAGGGCTCAGGTGCCTGCTGCATGGCTCCTGCCAGCGAACGAGCAGGCCGAGGGGGTTGGGGGATGGGGAATATAAAAGAATAGGGTGAAAACCCCGGGATAGTTGTGAATGAAGGCTCCTGCGCCATTGCACAATAGAGGCTGGTCCTAGGCAGAGCAGGAGAAAACTGTTGGGCCAAAGAAAAAGCTTGGAGGTGTGAACAAAAAGGGGGTGACAGCAGCAAAGAACACAGGGATTACAGGGTTCCCTTTATCACCTCTTTAACATACATCATTCATTCACTGAAATAAGAAATAAGATAATAATAATAATTATTGTTGAAATAAGAGGGGAAGAGAAGTCAGTAGTAGTGTCCCTAGGCTTGGGGGGGAGGGGATCCACTCCTTTGCACTTTACTAATAAGGAAATGCACGACTCCCTCGCACACTCATTTCTCTAGGCCTTAAACAGCGAGATTAGGAATTCTCTGTCAGCATTAGGGTCTGACTGTTTGTTTGGCTTTGCGAATCACACACACACACCTTCCCCCCCCCCCCCAACCCATCCCTAGGGAGGGAGGCAATCCCAGCCATGGCAGCACCTATTGGCTGCATTTCAAAGGCTTCAGAGCTGCAGTCTATGGCTCCTGGTCAAAGACTGAGGCTGCAATAGGTAGGTGAGATGGAAGGCAATTTTAAAATGGGGGAACCAAGGGGTGAGGGGTAATTGCAAATGGAGGCCCTAGGAAAAGCTGGTTCCAATTTGAACCTGAAGCCCAGAGGAGCAGGAATAAGCCTCTGGAACAACAACAAAAATGAACAGAGCAGGGGGTCACCATCCAGCCGAACAGTGAGGCGAGCAGACATTTGGTTCACCGGGTGATCTCACTTTCCCCCGGTCCTGAGAATTCCTTCATGAAATGCTGTGCCGTACCCAAGCTGGGCTCGGCTCTGCAGGCAGTTATTCCACAGGAGCCAGCTGAGCAACAGGGAAAACCGCGCCCTGCGTTGCTATTAGCAAGTCCTTACCTGTTAGTTTAGTCTGCTGGGTTCATGCCTGTGTTTTCTTTCACCTCCAAGACTCAATGTGCTTTTCCTTTTCAGCTTTCTCACACTGTTCCGTTTTTTGTTTTTTTTTTAATAAAACTCAAGTATCTCATGCATGGGCTCCTTCCCATTGGCACCTGGCATGAGGGTGCACACCCTTGGGCGTAAGGTGCACCTTTATTTCTGAGATGTCGTTGGAAATGGTTGTGGGACAGGTCTGTAGAGGATTGTTCTCCAGTAGTGACAGGGAAAGGTGCAGTGTGTGACCTTCCTTTAGGATAAGATTTACATTTGTTTCTTTTGAAACAAATGTAAATCTTATCCTAAAGGAAGTTCCTCTTCCCTCTTTATCAGTCTAGCACTTTTCTAGATGAAAACAGTTACGGTAACCAAATAATAATACCGGCTCCTTTTCTGTGTCATGGAGACAAGTCTTCTAAGTTGACGGGACTATCAACCCAACATTCCGGATGGGTCGCATTAGCTTCTTTTGTGTAGTGAACTGAAATGTAAACGGTTACCTCCTCATCGTACATTCTTCTAGGATGTGTATTTTTTTTCTGTGGTAATCTCCTCCATGTTCCTTAAAGCCAGGACTCTCTTTTTCAACCATTCATTTTTTTGGTGGTGGATTTGGGTTTGCCCGAGGACTTGTAAAATGTTGTGATGCTCCCATTCGTTGTGCTTCCTGAGGGAAGAAAGCTTATGAGAGCACCGTGTCCATGTGTGTCCAAGTGTTCCCTCTTCCCTTCCCCCCACCTTCCATCCACTTCAGATTTTCAGGACATGTC
Organism: Rhinatrema bivittatum; assembly: GCF_901001135.1. NCBI lineage: Eukaryota > Metazoa > Chordata > Amphibia > Gymnophiona > Rhinatrematidae > Rhinatrema > Rhinatrema bivittatum. The sequence continues at coordinate 236,759,639 of NC_042619.1, forward strand.
AGAAGGTTTAAAAGTCATCCTGAAAAGGATGCTTGCAGGAAAATAGGCCTGTACTTAGTTACTACTTCTTGTTAGTAATGTAATTATGTACTGTACTCTGTTATCCTCCGAGGTCTGACATGGCTATTGCATACAGACTGCTTAGGCAGCCAGGCTTCTCATTGTTTACCTTCTTGATGCATTCGAGTGTTTTTATAAAATATTTTAGGGCAAAATGTATTGACAGGCTTAGAAACCAGACGAATGTGCTCCTGAGTCCTGGTAAAGCTTTGAGAAGTTGCTGGCTACTGTAGACCGTGCCCCGGGTGGGGGAGTGGGTTGAAGGTAGAAGTGGTCTTACTTGCTTTTGTAGCCCCGCACGTAGAGTAGGAGCATGTTCTCCCTTCAGCTGGAGCCTACGCAAGCCCCGTGGCGCGACCTAACTTAACATTCTTCTTCTTGCTCCAGGTGGTGGCCCTGGGAGACGTTCCTGACGGTACATTAGTCACGGTGATGGCCGGAAACGATGAGAACTATTCGGCGGAGCTGCGGAACGCCACCGCCGCCATGAAGAACCAGGTGGCCAAATTCAACGACCTGCGCTTCGTGGGCAGAAGTGGCCGAGGTAGCTTTTCGTACTTTTCCCTTTAATGCCATAGAAATAAAAGAACCAAGCCCCACTCGATCATTGAAACCCTTTAGTCCATCTAGCCCTATGTACGATTCACATCTGAAAGCAGAGCTGTTGGCCAAACCAGCGAAAAGAACAGAGAGAAAAAAAAAAAAAGCCAGAGCAGCAGAGCCTGCAAAGACCCAGGGCTGCGAGTTTAGAAGCCGGTGGCTTAGAATCCTGAGGACAGGAAGCAGTGCAAAGTGGCCCACGTGTAGAGGTCCACACAGATGACTCCCGGCGCCTCTGCGGAGGGCAAGTGACAGACGATTTAGGAAAGGCAGATTCAATGTCGGGTCCGCAACACGTAAGAGTTTTCCGGGAACCGGTGGGGTCCGCACGAGATCTCCCCCCCCCCAACAAGACGTCCGCTAGGCCAGTGCGGACTTTTCTGCCACGTCACACCGGGCCACCAGCCTGGAACCGTTTTGAACCGTGGCCCCATTGCCTCCCCCCTCCACTGTAGCCAAAGTGGGCTGTTGCTGTCCCTAACCCAGTAACTTTTTTTTTTTTTTAAAGAAAATCCAAACTGGATTAAGTGAGGCTTAAAGGGGCTGAGTGAAAACATGCATCTCCATCCCCACTCCGTTCTTGCTGGCCCATGGGTATCCTGTTTTCTGACGTGACGTCTCTCTCTAGTGATGGTGGCTTGTGTGGTGGCGGCATGTTGCCCTTCTCTTTCCCTGCTGAGGACGAGGCTGGTTGTCTGCCGACCTCCCGCTGCAGATCTTCGTGCTAGAGAGGAGATAAAGGCAGTGCGAGGGATAAACGGGGGCCGTATGGAATACCCCTGGCACATTGCTTTAAACCGGCTGTTTCCTGATATTATACATCAGCATTGCCTGTGAGTGCTGTTTGCTGCCTCTGGCTATTCGGGGAGGGGGTCGGGGAGACGTGATTAGCAGGGAAGTGTCTAAAGAGCTGGATTTTAGGCCGAGCTGTGGTTCTGCCAGAGCTGAGCGAGTCAGTCTTGCAGAGGTTTGGGCCGTATGGACACTGATGGGGAAAACAGCCTTGTTTTGTGTGAGTATTGTGGCAATGCTGGGGTGTGTATGTGAAGCAAGGTGACGGGCAGAAAGGTTTTTTTTTTTTATGGGTGATGGCCAGTAACATTCAGTGAATGTTGGCTTTGATTGGCCGGCGGGGACTGCGCTTCCGGTCCCTTACGTTCTGGGCTCCTTGCATATCTGCATCAAAGCCCTGCGGCTCCACGTCGTCTGATCTGGCTACAGCGTGCGCCGGAGTCGCCTATTAATCCTTCGCAATCGGAGGGGGTCCGTTGTTGGCAAGGGCTCTCGGGGATTTGGTTTTGCTTCCGGTTGTTTAATTTAACTCCCGGAAATTCTTTTTTGGAGCCCTTGCAGATGCAGAAGTGTAGACATGTGACTGACGGATGACTCTGGCCAGGATTTGCGCCCTCCTTCCCCGGCAGCTGTTGCTTGGATTCCCCTGTGGCCTTGAACTCCCTCAGATGCCCGCCAGCTGCATCATACTGAGGTGGCGTCAGAAGGGTCGTGCTTGGTTCTAGGTGGTGCCGAGGAATCGGGGTGGGAAGTGACTCAGAACCAAGAGACGGGCTGAATGTATGACATGCATGCAGTCCATTCCCCATCCATGTGCTTAAGCTTAAATTATGGGCCGGGTAACGGGGAGGGAAGCCAGAGCTGTGGAGAAGAACAAGTTGCAGAGAGACCAACGTGTGTGTGTGTGTGTGTGTGTGTGTGGGTCCTGGAATGAGACCTGTCGAATACGTTTCCTGACCGATGATTAAGGGCGTCAGGAGAGGTTGACGCCCCTCCCACTTTTCCCCTCTGGTTTCACTGCCCTTGTAGACATGAGTGATCAGTCAGTGCTTATGGTGAAGCTTTTAACACAACACCCTCTGAAGTTTACTTTTTTTTTTGTACCTTCCCCAAAACAGTTCCCGCACAGACAGCTGGAATGGCCCAGCCCTGCTATCGAGGAGTTAGGAGCTGCAGTAGGCAGAATTATAAGTCGGGGAGTGAATAACTCGTGCAGTCATGTACTTAGGACAACCTTCCACACTGTCAGGCCGATGCAGGAACGCACCTTTTTAGCCTGCATTTGTGCATGCGTTTTCTACGGGCAAAACTTACTCCGGATGCAGGAAGGAGTTTTGTGCACGGGAAAATGTGCTTTCCTCAAGGAGAGTAATACTTAGCGTCCTCGCGTGGAAATCCCATGCAAACGAGGGCATTAAGCATTACTCCTCAATGCAGAGAGATTGCATCGGGCCAGTGCACCTTCTTTAGGACTGGAAACTTTTAACACCTGGGTCAAGGCTGGAGTTAGGTTTCCAGCGCTGTAGAAAAAAAATAGTTAAAAAGTGAAAAAAAAAAAATGTCCTGGCAGATAAGTGGCAGCAACTGCAGCCACCGATTTATCCGTCTATCTGGCGTGGGTCAGCTCTGCATAGCCAGATAATTACTTTGTGGCAGCCAGCACTTGTTGTCGGGGATGGCTCCTCCTCCCTTCCTGCATTACAATGTGCGTTTGGCCTGGGCTGAATGCACATTTTACAGTTTTGGCACATTGTTAACTCCAGAGCATTAGCATATCATTAGCGTACTACATCAGGAATTAAAAAAAACAAATGAACCTGAGCATTAAAAATGTGAAACCAGTGCATGGTTTTTTTACCGCTCAGATTATTGCATCAGCCCGTGTATAAGTAAGAAATAGCGCACCCCAGCGTGTCTCTGCTTATGTGATATGTGCAGATGCCCGACATGGACATCACAGCCAGAGAGCAGTTTTACAAGCATTTCTCCCCCATCCTGTAACGCTGGGACAGTCTCTGGTGCACCTAGAGGAAAATTTCCAGCTTGCTCAGGCTTGCAGTGTGTCTCAGATTTTATCACTTTTGTGTTTTGTGGGTGCAACTAACCGGCACAGGGTAATTAACGCCTCTTCATTCTTCTGTAGCCCTCTGTAAGGCCTGCACATGTTAATGCAGTGTACGGGTTCAGGAAAAGCCAGCTTTTGGTGGAACAAAATCCTCTGCAAACCTCAACTAGCAGTGAAGAGATCTGGTGATGCACTGCAGCCTCCCTCCCTTCCTCACCCACTGCCTCTCTCTATACACAGCTTCAGTGAGCCCTCCCTCGCCAAATGTGTCTGCAGCTTACATCAGTGACTTTCTTCTGTCCTGCCCCTCCTCGCTGTCAGGACCGATGCACGAAAAACGGGCGCTCATGATTGAGGCGCGTCCATCCACCTCCCCTGGGTGCGCAATGCAGTAGGCAAATCGGCCGCTGCGTTAAAAAGGAGGCGCTGGGGGAAACTGTACGTCCCTAGTGCCTCCTCGGCATCGAGCGCCCTGGAGAAGTGGCTGTGCATGGGTTAGGAAGACAGGCGCTCAGTTTGAGCTGAACAGGTTAGGAAAAGGAATGCTCGTAAATATGAGCGTCCGTTTTCCTAATCTGACCACCGAGAAGATTTTTTTTTTTTTTTAATCTTACTCCTTTTTTCGGTTCCTCTGACTAAATCTCGCCATGAAATTAAGTGGGATGAACTATAGAAAAGCAATATTTTCTGCTTTTCTGCTAACTTTAGGGACTCTTCAAGACTTAACTCCTGCCCCGCCCATTGGGTGAACATTTATTTTTTACATATAGGAATGACGGCAGAAAAGGACCAAACTGTCCATCCAGTCTCCCAGCAAGCTTATGGTAGCATCAGCCATGCCGTACAGGTCCCCCTATGCCATGGCATAAAAGTTACCCCATACTTAGTTTCCCAAACTGTTAAAGTCAGGCCCTTGTTGGTTACTGACTGAAACCAGTTCCCCGTTATCTCTTATCCCTTGCCATAGAAGCAGAGAGTAATATTGGAGTTACATCACAAGTTTAAGGCTTGCTGGTTAAGCAACAAGTTACCCCCATCTTATTTGTTTTCCCAGACTGTAAAATTCAGTGTCCTTGTTGGTTGCTGTCTGAATCTAATTCCTCTTTTCCCCCTGCCGTTAAAACAGAGAGCAATAATGGAGCTGCATCAACAGTATGAAGGCTTATTGGTTAAGGGTAGTAACCGTTGATCCAGCAAGTTACCCCCATGCGCTCTCTTCTTCATTTCCATCCTCTAACCTTTAGGGCTCCACAGTGTTTATCCCATGCCCCTTTGAAATCTTTCACTGTTTTAGTCTTCACCACCTCCTCTGGAAGGGCATTCCAGGTACCCACCACTCTCTCTGTGAAGAAATATTTTCTGCCGTTGGTTCTGAGTCGTCCTCCCTGGAGTTTCATTTCGTGACCCCTAGTTCTACTGATTTCTTTCCAACGGAAACGATTTTATGTTTGTGCATCATTAAAACTTTCAGGTCTCTGAAGGTCTGTATCATATCTCCCCTGCACCTCCTCTTCTCCAGGGTGTACATATTTAGGTTCTGCAACCTCTCCTCATAAGTCATTTGATGAAGACCCCCCACCACCACCATTTTGGTTGCTCTTCTCTGGACCACCTCCATCCTATCTCTGTCCCTTTTGAGATACGGTCTCCAGAACTGAACACAGTACTCCAGGTGAGGCCTCACCAAGGACCTGTACAAGGGGATTATCACCTCCTTTTTCTTGCTGGTTATTCCTCTCTCTATGCAGCCCCGCATTCTTCTGGCTTTAGCTGTCTTACCTAAGTGGGTAATAGTTAATAACCTCATCAGTATGAATTTATATGTGATGAGTGCTGTTATCTACGCGCTGGTTTAGACACGTGTTTTGGACGCACTAATCCCCTTATTGCATGAGGGGTTCTGGACGTGCATCCAAAACGCTGCTCCAAGCGCGGGTTAATTAATCAGTGCGCTAGCCTGAGCGCACGGTATTGCATCGGCCTGTGTGTACTCGATGTCCATGGCTCCTTCCTTCTCCCTACCCCCCACCTCCCCCCCTTTACTGTTTCTATAGGCAGGCTCGGGCAGCCTCAGCGTGAAGATTTTATACTCTCACCTCCAAACGGTCTTTCTCCTTTAAGCTCTCATCTTTCTCAGCTCTCCCAGTAGGGAGGATGAGCCGACCTCTAGGCTTGGCTGCTCGTCAGCTTTTGACTTCCCAGAAAAGGAAAGAAGCTGGGCATTTTTCTGTGGAGACTCTCACATCCTCTCTTCCTACCTTAATATTTCTCCCTTCTCTTTTCTCCACTTAAGCCCATGGCCTCTGCCTTTAGCTCAGCCTTTGGCCCATCGCACAGGCTTGTCCAAAAGGGGTTTAAGGTGTTTCCCCCAACCCCAGAAAATACTTCAGCTCCCTCCCGGCTTTGTCTCTGAAATAGGAGCTGCCCTAATCCCTGTTCCCTCCCCTAGCTCCTGCCTTCCATGCTGCTTACTCTGCCCGCAGAGATGGCTTTAATCCTTCTTTCTACCTCATGTTTCAGCTTTTTTGAAATGTCCCAGCCCTTGCAGCTTTACTGATCTTCACATGCTGGACATGGGCTTTTATGGGCAGCCCCTACCTCACCCTACGGAGAGGCCTGTATCCGTGTCCCGAAGGAAATGCTGTGGGTGGTGGACGTGGAGTTCTCAGAGTAGGCCACGCCAGACGTCTCGAGGGCATCTTCCTCGCTCTGAGACCCCTGGCTGACTGGCCAGGGCTCCAGGAATGGCCAGGTTCCTCGGTTATCGAGGGTGAACAGAGCTGCCTTTTGCGGGGGTGAGGGGGGACGGACATTTGTGTGGCTGCACAGGGTGCCATGCTCCCTCCCTCCCCCCCCCCACCCGTCCATATAATGTCTGCAGGCAGGAGACTCGGGAGCGGTGCTGCGCGCGGGAGGAAGGAGACTTCTGTCTGAGGTGGGGGGGGGGAGAGAGGGGAGGATGCTGGGCAGGGGGAAAGAGCGGGGCAGAGGCAGAGAGTGCTGCTGAGGTGGTGCCTGGGTCCAAGTGAGGGTGGATCCTGCTGTGGTGGCATCCAGTGATCGGAGGAAGCTATCGTTCTTTCGGTCATGGGAGGGGGGGGGGGGGCGCTGTAGCGTTTGGCCTGCCTAAGGGAGAGAAGGCAGCTGAAAATGGGGAGGATCCTGGAGGCTTTCTATGAGCATGAGATAGGAAGGGGAAAGGTGGACTTGATCATTTGTAAGCATTTCAAAGATGGCTGGAGTTCCAAATATGATAACACTTATTGGAGGTCGGCATGCTTGAAGCATCTTCCACCCCCCCCCCCTCGCACCACAAGATCTCAGAGATGGGGGGGGGGTGGGAGGTGTGTGCCCGGCTTCACCAGATAACCCCTGACAACAGCAGTGTGCGGGGGCTGGGCTAGAACAGGTTCTGCGAGGTGCAGAGAGATAGCAGTAAAAAATGAAAAGCAAACAGGCTGAGAGAGTGGCAGATCCGTGGCCTGAGGGCCTCACAGCCTAGGTGAGGAGTCATGCAGTGGGAGGGGGGGATCTGAAGTCGTCTTAAGCCAGGTATCCAGTTGATTATCAGCGAGAGAGGCGCAAGGCTTAATGTGCGTTCTCTGCTCAGGAAGGTGTTTCATTTCTGGCTCCCAACACGTGGAAGGATGGTTGTGCTAAGGGGTAAAAGGCTTTGCCCGTTTGGGCCCTTGCTACAAAGAGATGGGGAGGGTTTGCCGACGCGTGTGGACTGTTGCGGGCGCGCATTCCCTGCACTGAGCGATAGTAACTGAGGAGCACCGCAGAGGTGCGGTGCCAGCTGTGCAGTAATGGACCGAAGCGAGGGTCTCACCGAAGGTGGCCCGCGCGGCACGAGTCCAATAAGGACGAGGGTCTGGGAAACCTTTTCAAAGGCCGCAGAAGACGTAGCGACCGGTGGACAATGGGAAAGACTCTGGGAAGAAGCAGCAGGCCTGAGCTTTGTGGCCAGGTTTGTCCAGCTGTGGTCAGGGCACGGGGTGAAGGTCGCGGTCTGACAGGAAATTGGGAGGGGCTTTTTCTGCCGAAGGGTCGGTGTTTCCTTCCGATTGCCGTTGGTCTTTCTTTTAAACCTTCTCCCCCTTTTAGCTGCCAGTGCTGCTGGAGTTTGCACGAGAGTGGGCGTTTTGCTGCGGATTAGCTGCCGTGCCCGTAGCCCTTGTCTCTCGAGACAGTGACACGCTTGTAGGATGTCACACAGCTCTCTTCTTAAGTCCTCCGAAGCTGAATCCCAGGGTCCCTGCTGCTTATTCCTACATGACTCAGGCAGTGTTGTGTACCTGGGTGATGCTGAGCTGTTTCCCTAAGGTGTTGGCTGTTTGAACTTCAGTGCATCACAGGTGAGGTCCTGCCCCTGTGTTGGCACAATCCATGAAAAGTGAAATGGTCGTGTTAAAGGGAACGGCTTCTGTGGATGCTCCAGGTTAGAAAAACAAATTGAGGCCGTGTTTGCTCTATGTATTGCAATGTTTGTGTTTTGAATTGCCACTTGGCACTAAAGATATTATAATAGCAGAGTAGATGTTGGCAAATAAGCACCATTTGGACCACCTGTATTTTCCCCAATTGCCCCTCCGTGCACTGCTGTAAGGATGTCTCCCTGCTGTCAGCCCATACACACTTGAGCGCCTGCAGATCATTGCCCCTTCTCCTTGCCTGTGTAGGCAAAGCCATCCTGCAGCCCAGCCTCAGAAACTTGCCACCTCCCCTGTAGAATATTTGGCTACTATCTGCTGGGTCAGCCTGCTTTTATTAGGTACACCAGAGCCCCACCTAAGTGGGAGCTGCGCAGTCAGAAAGGATAAAAGACAGGAACAAGAACCAAGAGAGCGCCTAGCATGGAACCGTATCCCATACAACTAGAGTGCCCCCTGCTGCATACATAGCATCCTACCCTTCCTCCCGCTTCTTTGTGAGAATGTACCACAGCCTTGCTGCCATTTCATGCTGCCTGGGATATTTGTGCCACCGCTCTGTGCGAGATGTTTGCCGTCCATCCAACACCCCTGCACTCCCAGTCTTAGCACTGTCCTATGTATATGTCCCAAGTGGGCTCATTCTGTCAGTTTTGGGTACTGCCACGCCCTCTGCTGGTTCATTGTTCCAGGCAGCCACCGCATCTCAGTATGAAGTGTTTCCTCTGTGCCAAGTGAAAAGAAAGCATGATTAAAACTTCCAAGATTTTATTTTGCAGTAGCTGAGGCGAGGCCCAGTGGATACAGCTCTGAATTGTGAAAATTCAGGGATTCTGATTCCTGCTCCTGCAGCTGTGACCTGAAGCACGTCACTTCCTCTCCCTGGGCCCTCCGTCCTAATCCCAGCTCTGCTGCTAGCTCGGCGTGTCCTTGAATGATTCACGTTTATCTTCTTAAGACCTGTTTTTTTTTTTGTTCCCTGTTGTGACTCTGAGGCCATGGGCAAGTCGTTCTCCTCTCTCTAGGCCTCCATTTCCCCAGCCGTTGCCATGTGACACTGACGGTGCTCCCTTTCTTCGCCTGCCTTTTCCCCGCAGTCCATGAATTGGGTTACCCATCCCAGAGATGGCCGCGTGCGTATTGTAGAGCTCGCTGGGAACCTGCTTGGGCAAATGCCGAGGGCACAAGGGGCAGGAAGGAGCACAACTCTCCTCCTGTCCTACTGCTGTAGATTTTCAAAATGGCACCGTCATCTCGTTCCTTTGTCCCACGGCCACTGAGGGCACCTGCTACTTATGTTTGGGGATGGGGAGGGCACTTCTGAACCTCAAGGTTTGAGGAGGGGGTGAGTCGGGGCATGAAGATCCCTTAATGATGGTGTCTGGGGGGATTGGGAGGGTGAGGGGATACTTTGGCCTGTTTCTTTTGTCATGGGGGGTGCTGGGGAATCGGGGCATCATAGTTCCTTGATCATGGTGTCAGGGTGAGTGGGGGTGGATGCAGAGTTTTCGGGGCAGGGCCTCCCCCAGTGCCAGGTGTCAGCCTTGTTAGTATTTAAGAGCCACTGCAAAGTAATGCGTGGGGGAGTGCATACCATGCTATTTCCCTCGGACCCCCCCTCAGGTTAATTCACATATGGCCCAACCTCATCAGGAACCTGTTTAGCATGCACACGAGGGCCTTGGTGGGCACAGGGAGCATTAATGCACGGGTCCCCCTCCACATGTGTTACATCAGCAGTGTTAACCTCTTTTGAAATATTTCCTTTACCAGTTAGACCAAATGAAACCGTTCAGCATTCTGGGTTTTTTTTTTTGTTTTTGTTTTTATTTATTTATTTTTGGAATTTGGATTTTTATTTCATTCCTGTGATGCTGCCAGAAGCAGTTGTCATCTGTGAAAGCTCCTCAGCCGTTCCGTACCTGTGCAAATCACTTACATGCCACTAGGATATGCAGAGAGTGTGACTGCTGGATAAACAGTAGAGGTGTTACCCTGGGGGGCGAGATGGCAAAATCCTGGTATGCTTACACTGTGAAAACAGCACGGACGGCTGAAGAGACCTCGGGGGAGGAGGGAGTAGCACTCTGATGCCCCTAAAGTGTGAATGATGCTTGAACAGCTGAAGTGGAGCTGGATTTGATCTTGGTGCCCATAGGCAGAACCGGGGTGGGGTTACTCCTTTGAAGCAACGCTGTGTAGGACCCTATTGTAAACAGGAGCTTTTCTGACAGGCACTTGGTACCTTTGAAATTTGTCTCCCCCCTAGACAGGTAATGTTTTGCTTAAATCTTCATCTGAGCTGCAGAGACACTCAACTAAGCTAAGCTGCCACATGATGAAAGCGCATACAGTGCACACGTTAAATGCATTTTTTTTTTTAAACCATTGACTTAATTCAGGGTTTTAACTGGATTTACCAGATAGCTGTGGATCATGGAGAACAGTGGGTCCTGTGGGCGCGCGACGGGGCTGAACATGGCCTGGCTCGGCAGGTTCCCGATGACCTTGAAACCATCTGGGAGAGCCCGTAAGCATCTCGGAATGACCCTGGAGACGCGCCCCCCTTCCTTTTCCAGCTAACTTACTGACAGTCTTCACAGCATCCAATTGCACCTCGTGCAACATCTTGCATAAAATGAGCTGCTGGTGCTTTTTTTTTTTTTTTTAATTCACCCCCCCCTCCCCCAAATCGACTTTCAAAACTGAAGTGAACTCTGGGAAGTTCCATAAAGCCGACTGTGACTATTCATCCTCTCCACAGCACAAGCTTGCTGGCACTGACCCAGGCAGCAGCTCGTCCCGGCGGTGGGTTTGTTTGCTTGCGAGGGCAGTGGGGGCCGCCTCTGCCAGCCTTGAAGCTCCTGTTCTGAGTGCGGGCATCCTGCAGGTGGAGGAGGAGCAGCAGCGTCCGCTCCAGTGGGAGGTTTGGATTCTGCTACGGAAGAGCCTCGGCTGAGCTGGGCCCTACCCACTGGGCACGTTCCTGCTCCTGGGGAGCGGCACCCCTCCCCCGCCAGTGCAATTTAGGGCCTTCCCCTTTCACCCAGGGTCAACAAGATGTGGGGGGTGCAGCGAGAATACTTTCCGGCCCGTTCATGTGAGTGGGGGTGGAGAGGAGGGCACGCTCTCCGTCCCTGACTCGCTGTCCTGGACACTGGCATGGTCCATTTTGATCTGGGCATGTGCGTTATTGATCACGGATGAAAAACGCGGCCGTAGCATTTTCTCCGGCCGCCTTCCAATCATTGAGTTTCGGTGAAAGCCCGGATAACCTGAAGCACTTAACCCCTCTCCCCCCCCCCCCCCCCCACTCTCTGCTCCGGCACATCTGCGACTTGCAGGGCAGAGTGATGCTCACGGGGGGGGGGGGGGAACTCCTGAGAGGGAGGAGGCAGAGCCATGAGCAGCAGGGTCCATGGGATCTTCTCACCTTCTGGTGTTTGTGGCTCCTTTCTGCCCCCAGCTTCCATAAGAGCCCTCCTCCATCTAAACGCTGCACAGGAAGCAGCGAGGAAGGGAATCCCTCGCCTGTACCCCCCCAGCATCGGGCGAAGTGACGCTGACCACAAGCACCAAATCCCCCTTCCCACTATCCTCGAAGGCTTTTCACCATGCCCCTCTTTGCTGCTAGCATCGTCGCCTGCTCGTGCTTTTCTGACCCGAGAGGAAGGCAGTGTTAGCTTCTGAAAGCTCCTCAAGAAATGTAGCAAGTTAGTCCTCTTTAAAAAAAAAAAAAAGATTGCTTTATTTTTGAGTTTCTATTTGTTAACTTTTATTTCTGTTCATTCACATGAACTGAGCTACTTTATGCATAAACTCCAGGAAACTCTTTTGGGTTCAGGGATGAGAAACCGAGAACAGGGCTTCTAGCTTTGGAGTCAGAAACGCAGACCTTGGCTTGAACGCCTGTATTACTGGGGTTTCCCTCTGCTTGCTAATATTTTGGGCGTGGGTGTGCACACGGAGGAGCCACGGTGCGGCAAAGCCACGCAGAGAGGGAGAAAACAGAGAAGAGGGTTCAGAGGGGCCGCCATGGCCACTTCAGGGGGCTGAGCCGCTGGGTCTGACTCCATCTTGCTGGGGACATGAAAATCATTTTATGATCACGGCCGGAGCAGGAGGATCAAACCTGTTTGAAGAGGGAGAAAAAAAAAAAGCCACTGAATCGATTCTGTCTTTTGGCTAAGATAAAGCATAAGGTCTGAGCTGAGGTTAGCCTCTTCTTGGCCTTTTGGCCGAGATTCAGAAACTCGGGGGAGGGGGCGGTAGGATTTAACGCTCTACCACCTGACCCCGCTGAGGTCACAGCAATTGCTCTTATTTTTATTTAAAATTCGTCAAACCCTTTAAAATTTGCTGTTGCAGTGTTTAAAAAAAAAAAAAAGTATTTTGGAATACCGACAGATGCCCGCTTGCACTGTTACCATGCTTTATGCCTCTCAGAAAAACAAAATTCATCCTGCCGCATTGTGTGCGCACGGCAGAGGAACAGTTGCAGAGCACCATGTTCTGTGTTCAGCCTAGACGAGGCCGTCGAGGGATCCCATATAATCAGAAATCCGCACAAACGATCCTACGGAGCCACAGCTAGAATTGGGAGACTTAGCAGTCAGGGATCCACACGCTGCAAGGTGCATCGTAGCCTTCATAGGAAAAGTCACTGCACTGTGAGTCAGCCTGTCCAGCCCTCCTGAGCAAACATTTATAAAAATTCAAATATTTACGATTCATACATACATGGTTTGCATTTTCACAATGAGCATTACATCTAACAAAAAAATAGAATAATTCCTGTGAACTGGCACCAGGCAGCCAACAGCTGTCTACCCACACCCACCCCCTTTGTTTTTTTCACTTCCATCTCAAATCTGCTGGGAAGCATGGGATGTGCTTAGGGTGGTAGCTGGAAGTGAGCAGCCGGGCGCTCCATGTGCTGTAGTTTGTAGGAATTTGTTTGCCTGTGATAGGGAGGCGATTTCAGCTGCCTTAGAAGTGCCGTGTAACCCAATAATCCACAGCTCCTTTCGGCTGGAGCAGAATAGCTAGGAGTAGAGAAGTCCAGCTGAAGCGGTGGTAAAAAGCACACGCGTGCACCTGCTAAGTGCAGTCTGATGCAGCCGTGCCAGGACCCTAAGCCGGTGGAATTCCTGCGGCAGCGTCCAGAATTCCCAGGCTGTTTTGTGCAGTGGTCCGGAAGGGAACTAAAAGCAACCTGACTGGCTGCCTCAGCTGAACGTATTGCTCCTGGATGTGTGGATGCCCGGTTTGGCTTAAACTCTTTCAGACCAGGGCGTTGAGAGTCATTAACTACCCTTCCACCCCCTCGCAAGGGCTTTACCACTGCCGTACACCACAGCGGTCTTTATCCTGTCGCAGGATATCTGCAGGCAAAACGTAGCAAAGGTTTGCTCCATTGTAGAGACCAGGATACTTTCCCTGATAAAGCTGGAGCAGTTTTTGCCACTAAGCTCATAATGAGAAATCCGGGGCCTGGTGCACCACATGTGCTGAAGCCCTGTGGCGTCCGACCTGGCCTTAGGTTAAAAAAAACAAAAAACCCCAATAGAAACCTGGCCTGGTTTACTGCCCATTTCATCTGTGGACTCGGAGGTCTTTTCCAGTCAGAGAAATTGGGATGATCTCCGTGAGTGCTGGGGGGGGGGGGGGGGGAACAAGAGCAGGATGGGCTTGGTCTAGCCCAGATCCCCCTGGAACCGATCCTGTTGAGTGATAATGGTGGCGGGTGATACCCCGGCTGCCAGGGGACAGACCTGTCACATCTTTCCCTCCTCCGAGAGAGATGGGCCTGGCATTGTGGTAGCATCCCGAAACTGTAGGGCACTGCGCCTCCTGGAAGCGCAAAATCCATCTGCTTCACCCCAGCCCGAAAGCAGGAGGCTGGCAGGTGGGGGCGAAGTAATGAAAATCAAAGTTAATCCAGGCCCCCCCCCCCCACCCCAGGTTTGGCCTGTGGGAGGAGTGGGTGTGATAAGATCTTACCTGTCCTGAGAACCACCCCAGTTGCATGACTCTGGCTTCCGTCTGTTGTTTTAAGAGGTGACGACAGCAGTCTGCTGGGCGTTTCTATCAATATTTACCTGGACCCCTAAGCACCCCCCCAGGGCAAAATACATTAAGAGGGAATATTACAGAGAAAACATTGCTGCAAAGGCAGAGCCAATTTGCATTTTCCTTTTGAATTGTAAATTTATATTGGGAGTTCTGCTGTGTGGTGCACACTTTAAATAAACTGTAGTCTTTTTCTTTTTTTTTTTTTCAGGGTGAACATGTGGCCCTGGGGTTTGGGTTTGGTTGTGCGGTTGATTTGCTGTTCAGGCGCGGCTTGTGTGGTGTGAGGCCTTCGGCAAGGTCCGAGGCTCTGCTGTTGTGCAACTGTGCCAGGAGTTGTCACGCTACCCGGATAAGTTAACCCCGGGGGTCCTCTCTAATAGGTGACGTCCCTATCTCCGGATAACTGTTGGCAGTGGGTCCTTAGTTATGGGTTTTTTTCGTTTTTTAATTTGAAAGATTTATAACCTGCTCTTTTCCTTCCTTCAAAGCGTGGTGCTTTAATAATTCTTCTGCCTCCTCGCCTCTCCCCGTCACCTCTACCTCACAATAATCCCTTCTCCCCTTCCTCTCATAGTAAATAGCAGCACCGAGGAGCAAGCAACATCAATAACCTCTCCTCGCTCATATTATCCTGCAGCACTGAAGGGCGCACAGCATTGATGATCTTCCTCCTCTCCATAAAAATTCCTTCTCCTATTGCACATGATACAGAAGCACCAAGGAGCGCACAGCGCTCACCATCCTCCCCCTCAGAGGCATGCTAAGGGGAGGGCGGTCCACCCCAGGTGATAACAGGGGGAGGGGTGCCATTGCCGCGGTCTCGCAGTGGCGCGGAAAAGTAATGTGCTGGCGGGGTTCCTACTCCCTGCTAGCAAAAGTGAGGCCCTGTGGTGCTGCTGGCCTTTCCCTGGAGACGACGGCAGATGAAGAGGGCCCTGTTCTGCACTGTAGCCAGCGGCCGAAAAAGACGTCCACAATGTGTGTGACAGAGCAAGAGTTGAGGGGGTGTGTGTGTCTGTGAGAGAGCATGCCTGTGCCTGTATTTATGTGTATGAGAGGGGTTAAAGTTTGAGCGCTCTCCTCCAATCCACAACAACCTCAGCATGACTAGAAATCTAAAGTTCCCAGGTATGGAGAATGAGAGATTTTTTTTTTTTATCCTTGTTAGTTTTAATTATTAGATGTGATGTGTCTGTTATTTTGAAATATTTTATTAGTGTTTGGTAATTCTATTTATCATCTGTTTTGATATGTTTAATTTTTTAGTATGGTTTTACTATTTTGATTGATTTATATTTCTTGATTGTATTGTTTTGAGGAATAGTGACATTCTGCTTTTCCATTATTGCACTGCATACAGAATCTGGCTTGTTGTGGTTTCCAGTTCAGTTTTTATCTGCATATATGTGTGTGTGTGAGAGAGAGGAAGTATATGTTTTATTTAGTTATTTTATATACCTTCGTTCCAAGTGAAGATCACAACAGTTTACAAAAGTAACACTTGTCCTTTAGGTCCTTACATTTTGGTGTAACACATAGTAAAATTGTGTGAGAGAGGGAGGAAGCATGCGTGTGGGTGAGAGATAAAGGAAGTATGCGTGTGGGTGAGAGAGAGACAGAGGAAGTGTGTCTGTGTGAGATGACAAATATAGAGAATGGAAGATCTTTAAAATCCTTATTTTAATTATTGGGTATTATTTGATGTGTCTGCTGTTTTGAAATATTTTATCAATGTTTAGGAAATTTTAAAATTATTTATTGGGGGGGGGGGAGTGCCAAAGGAAGTATCTGTTCTGGGTGCCAAATATTTAGGTACACCTCTGCTCCCCCTCATAATAATCCCTCCTCACTTGTATTATCCAGCAGCACTGAGGGGCACACAGCACTGATGATCCTCCTCCTCTCCACAAAAATTCCTTCTCCTATCTCACGTTAAACAGAAGCATACAGCACTGATGATCCTCCTCCCCACAATAATCCCTCCTCACTTGCATTACCCAGCGCTGAGGAGCACTCAGGCAGATGATCTTCCTCCTCCTCTTGAATTATGCAGCAGGACTGAAGTGTGCACCTCATCAACAGTCTTCCTCCCCACAGTAATCCCTTTTCCTATCTCACATTATGCAGCAACAACCAGCACACAGCACTGATGATCCTCCACCCCACAATTTCCCCCCCCCCTTTTTTTTCGTTAACCAGCAGCACTGAGGAGCACACAGCATTGATGATCCTTATTTATGTTTCAAACTCTTTTATTAAATTTTTCATTTTCAACCAATATAACAGCAAGGCTGACCCTGGTTTGTTCTGCACACAGAGTCAACCATAAGGACTAGATGATCCTTATTTGTACAAAATTTTTCCTCCTCTCACATTATGCAGCATCACTAAGCATACAACATTGATGACCCTCCTGCTCCTCATAGTATACAGCATTAATGATCCTCCGCCATACCACACTACACAGATATTCAGAGGGCTAGGCCAGCTCAGCTGTGCAGGTACTGGGAGGCTAGACACCGCTTCCATAGGATGGTTTCTGCTACAAATGTATTTCTCAGAGGAGTTTTCAAACCGTTTGACGCTCACAATCCTTGATATGTAGCCGTGTCATCTCCATTTCCTGACAGATACCGAGCGTGTGGTGCTATTCATTCTAAAGCCTTTCTAGGTTTGTCAGGGTGCACAGAGGTTTTTGTATGTGGGTCGCTGGTGGTTTGTTTTTGTTTTTTTGTTGTTTTTTTTTATTTTTTATTTATTGCATTTTCACCATTTACACAAATAAACCATTGTGATTGAAATGAAGGTTACATATTGATATAAATTTTTTAAAGAAAAATACAAAGCAATAATCAGCAATAACCATGTATATGTTAAGAAATATTGGGAGGATGGATAGAAAACTCTAAGGAGCGTAAACTTCAAGGTTAACATGAAAAAAGAAATTTAACGGTGGCCAATACCCAGCCTATACATTCCTAATGCACCCACTGCCATTTCCTATGTCGCAGTTAGTTGGTGAGAATCAATAAAGAAACGGAGTTGCGAGGGTTCAAAAAAAACATACACGGAGTCCAAATACTTGACTACGCATTTGCAAGGATAACGAAGGGTAAACTGTGAACAAATAACCATCGCTTCTTCTCTCATTTGGATGAATTTTTTTCTCCTTTCTTGTGTTGGCCTTGTAATATCAGGAAAAAGCCATAGTTTTAGGCCATAGAATAGTGCAGTCCTGTTACGAAAAAACATCCTCAGTACGTTGTTCTTTTCTGATAAGAAAGCGAAAGATACAAAAAGAGTTCCTCTTGTTGTAACTACATCCTCCACAGAGAGTTCCAGTACTTCTGAAATATTTAATTGGACTTGCTGTTAAGGGTCGCTGGTGTTTTTCTGGCCCTTTTTGTCCTGACGGGAGAAGAGAGCCTGCTGACGTGTTTTTAGTGCCTGGAATAATTTCTTTAACAAGTAAAATGCCCTAATTCTCCCTTTCTCTTCCCTAGGGAAAAGCTTCACCCTGACTATAACGGTTTTCACCAACCCTCCGCAAGTGGCCACGTACCACAGAGCCATCAAGATCACCGTGGATGGACCTCGGGAGCCGAGACGTAAGTACAGCAATTGCCGAAGGGTCACGGACGAGCTGGGAGTACAACCTTGTCCGGAGGTGGGAGCTCTGCCCAGCACCAGAAAGGAAGCCCGGCTCTTCATTAAAGCTCTGTTCTCTCTCCTCAGCTGTAGCTACCTCTCACCACGACAGGGGGTGGGGGGGGGTTCACCACAGAGTCCCACGGGCTTGGAGTCAGCAGGGTTTAGCAATGTGCATACGTTGAAAAGGAAATGGGGAAACTTTTTTTTAACAAAATTGCTCATTTTGTTTTTAAAATAAAATTAGAGAAAATGAACAAAACTTTTGTGTTTTGTTTAAAAAAAACAAACTCAAACCCCCAAAAAACCGGACATTGCCGCAAAGCCTGTCCAAATTTTTTTTTCTCCGTGGGGCAGGTGCGAGCCCCGGTGTCTCCCTGCCCCGCAGCTGCTGTTGCTGCAAATGGGGCCAGCAGACTGAGCGAGAAACTTACAATGGCGCTGACCTGGGTCTGCTGGCCCCATTTGCAACAGCAGCAGCAGCGACCAGGGATCGCTCCTGCCCCATGGACAAACTTTCAACAAAAGGATCTGTGGTGGGGGGGGGGGGGGGGGGAGTCGGAGAGGGATGAGGGGAGGATTAAGGGAGAGCCTGGGGGATGGGGGCATTAACCAAGCACCCAACAATATTTAAATGTGGTTTTTTTTTTTCATTTTTAAAAATTGTATTTATTTCTTTTAAAGAAATAAAAAGAAATTAAATGAAAGAAATACAAAAAAAACAATACAGGCAATGAGAAAAGTCTGCCTACCCCTGCTTGGGTTAAACCATGTCTTTTAGTCTAATGAGCCCCCTCTGGTGGTTAAAGAAGATAATCACAGCTTCCACTGCTTGGCCTGCAGCAGACCCTCTCACAGGCCTATACAGTAAAATTCGCGGCAGAGCTCGGCGAGCGCACAGGCCACTCTCCTGTCCGCGCGATTCAGTAAGAAAAAATATTCAAATTAGGGCCCATGGTAAAAAGAGGCGCTAGGGACACTAGCGCGTCCCTAGCGCCTCTTTTTTGACAGGAGCGTCGGCTGTCAGCGAGTTTGACAGCCGACGCTCAATTTTGCCGGCATCGGTTCTCAAACTCGCTGACAGCCACGGGTTCGGAAACCGGACGCCGGCAAAACTGAGTGTCCGGTTTTCGAGCCGCGGGCCGATTTTTTTTTTTTTTTTAAATTATTTTTAACTTTTGGGACCTCCGACTTAATATCGCCATGATATTAAGTCGGAGGGTGTACAGAAAAGCAGTTTTTACTGCTTTTAATACACTTTCCTGGTGCCGGCAGAAATTAACGCCTACCTTTGAGTAGGCGCTAATTTCTGAAAGTAAAATGTGCGGCTTGGCTGCACATTTTACTTACTGAATCACGTGGGAATAACTAATAGGGCCATCAACATGCATTTGCATGTTGTGGGTGCTATTAGTTTCGGGGGGGGGGGGGGGTGTTAGACGCGCGTTTTCGATGAATAAGGGGTAAAGCTAGCGCATCGAAAACGCGCGTCAAAACGCGGGTGAACAGTGCGCTCCACCGGAGCGCACTGTAGAGTATCGGCCTGTGTGTTAGTCCGTGCACTTAACTGCTCCTAGGCCCTGCTTGACTGTATGGGCAGAGTTTTAGCTCCTCCTGAAGCAGCTGGAAAAATCCCAGCTGTTCATTGAGACAGCCTGCACTAATGAACCAGAGCTTCAGAGAGAGAGGGTCTTACACTCCTACTGCAGTGGATTGAAATAGGAGAACTTCTAAGGCGGGGGAATGGTAATGTTTCCGGTCAAATGAGAATGTTCTGCCTACAGATTTGGTAATCGTGTCCAAGGGGCCAGAACATTATGTAAGTGATGTCTTGTTCAGGACTTAGAACAGTAGTCTCTCAAAATCGCAGCAACAATTCAGAATTGCAGTGTTTTGAAATAATACATGCGAGAGAGCCTGGAACACGTTTCACCTGACATCCTGTCAGGTTTCCTTTGAAAAGGATGCACAGGACTCGGTGCTGCAGTTCTGCCCAGGCATTGGCTTGGCAGTGAGCAGAACTGGTCACTCGTTTGTAGTGCCGGGAGATGCCCCAGAGTTTTGAGAGAAGAGTATAGTCTGTCCCCTCCCTTCTATAGTGCCAAACCATGAACACCTACTATGGAATACATTGATGGTCTTGATCCTAGTTCCCCATTGAGGTCCACATCTCAAAGGATCATGGCTGCCCCATCTTGCTGCTCTAGTTGGCAGCCTCAGCAGAGTAAGTGGGCTCAGAGATCCACCACTCCTCCCAACCTGTATCTTAAGTGGCAGCGTGGGTGCAGGAAGCCTCTGCTGCTCTTGCACCCGTTTCCAGGCCTTCATGGCCCGTCGGTGTCGCTGGCACTGTTGAACAAGAAGCCCCAGAGGTGGCGAGGGGGGGGGGGGTCCCCCCTCCCGGCTTTCAGATGCAAAATGTCATATTGCATTGACATGTGATACATGGGGGTAACCTGCACGGCGCGGCAGATGCTACTATGGGAAGCTTGCTGGGCAGCCTGGATGGACCATTGGTCCTTTCCTGCCGTTCCTTTCTATGCTTCTCTGAATGGTGTCGCGCTTTTATGCTGATGGCATCATGTCCAGTTTAATTTGGAGAGAGGGGTAAAAGAAAAACAGCTCATCAAACACTTCATGTTTAAAGGGAAACGTGTTGGCAGGCGGAAGTATGAAAAGCACTGAGCTGTGTGGAAAAAAAAAATAACACATGCTGGTCTGTTTCGGGGAATGGGTTGGCCTTCATCATTCTCCGTAACTCAAGAAAACAGTAATTGAAAGCTCCAGATGTACAGACAGAATTTCCTCTGCTGGACTAGCACCTTTACACACACTCAACCTTGCTGTTTTGATTAAAAAAAAAAAAAATGCGGGAAGTAGAGGATGAGAGGAGGTTTCCGTGGACAGCTCTACAGATTTCACGCCGCTGCCATTTGCGAAAAGCGGCCATGTGCTTGTACTCTGGGCTGCATGTGCTGTAGCCCTGTTTGCAGAGGCCGTGATGGATTTGCCCCAGTAATTCCATAATTCCGTTCAGTGCGTCGCCCGCACGGCGAGAGTTACGGGTTTCCTGCTGTAGGGCTGATGCCTCTCCCTCTGGACTGGAGGTTGCGATTCCCTCCTGAAGAGCCAATGTTCGTCCTCTCTGGAATGAATGTGGCAGTTTTTTGTTTTTTTTTGTTCACTTTACAGTTGTAGAAATATGTCATCCCCTATTTCAGAACAGTTTGGATCGATCCGGATTTTTACGGTGCACGTCCTCAAGTGAACCCTAACTAAGCTCGGTGAAAAATCTGGCCTGGCTCAAACTGCACTATGCCATGGCAGTCTTAAAACATTCCTTGGTTTTGGATGTGTTTCTCTGTTGCACTTGTTGTGCGAGTGTGGCTGAAATGCTTCGGTGCTATTCGGTGGAGTAGTGAATCAGTTTGCTTTTCAGTTGCTTGCCTTCACCCGTGGGTGCTTATGTGCATATTTATCAGCATCGGTGGGAGGCTTAGGGTTGTAGGCCATGTTACACTGCAGGTCCACTTCCTGCAGGACTGGGAACTCCGTTGCAGACGTACCATTTACGGAGTGACAGCAGGAAGGGCACGTTCAGGGGAAAGATGCAACTTTTACTTGTGTTGCATTCATTTGTCCCCTCTCGAGCCGCCCATGAAGGTAAGGTTATGTGTGGGCATAAGTCCTGGGGGCTTCCTTGAACTGTACCTTTAATTAATTTCTTTTAAACTCTCCTCCTGGCAAGGATGCCAGCGTTTTTCCAAATCCTTGTTTGTTGCCCTGATGTCAGCAACTTTGAAGGCATACCCTGATGATAAAAGGTGCAGTGCAGCAAGGGATCTGCGGGCTGCGCCCTATGCAGCCACTCTGGAGCAGCACAGTGCACTGACTGCAGTTGCCTCTTTCAACATCTTTTATACTCAACTACTGCAGAGAGAACATGGAATAGGAAGCACAGGGTGTGTGGGGGGGGGGGGGGGGGGGGGGGGAGGGTGTTCTTTTTCTCAGATCATGACCTGAAACCAACACGTCCATTTTATATTTCTTGATAGTGACTACTGCCACAGCAGGGCTGCTTGATCACGATTGTGCCTTGAAGGTCCTTCAGTTCAAGATTTGAACTTGTAATATTTCAGTTGTGCCTTTAGATCTGTACATGAATCTTTCTTTGCTTTCCACCTTGAACAGGATTTTGTTTGTCTATGATGAGGAAAGGTGTATTTTTATGGATGGTCTCTATCTCTGGAATAAAATACCCAGAGGGCCATCTGGAATCAGGATATATATATATATGCCTTTTAGACCCCAAATAAAAACCAGGCTTGTTAACATAACCTTTAGTGTTAAAAGATTTAGGGCCTTATTTTCCAATATCGCATTGGTAACGCATTAGGGGGCGTTACCAATGCAAATGAGGCTTCTTTCGTGCAGTGGGGAAACATCGTGTGCGGCGATGTTTTCGCGAATGGCGCTTTTTGGAGATAGTCCCAGACAGCCTGGAGAGAGAGAGAGAGAGTAGGCACTATAGTAAGTCTCTCTCTCTCTCTCTCTCTCTCTCTCTCTCTCTCTCTCTCTCTCTCTCTCCTTCTCTCTCTCTCCTCTCTCTCTCTCTCTCTCTCGCTCTCTCTCTCAACCCCCCCCCCCGTAGCGCAGTCCATACCTGAATACCAAATGACTAATTTGCATTCGCGAATCGCGTTAACAGCTGTTAACGCGATTCGCGAATTTATCGCACGCGGTAAAGTGCTTTGAAAATGAGGCCCTTAGTCTGTCTTTTTTTTGAGGGGGGGAGGGGATAGCTGTATGTACTTGGGTAGAGGGTTTTTTTTTTGTTTTTATTTATGCAATTTTAGAATACAAAATCAAGAAACATTTTTACAGATATTGTAATTTAAACAAGAAAATATTCTTAAAGTAGGTATTACAAAAAGTATCTGTATTTACGAAGAAAAATATTTATAAGGTAAACCTCGAGAAGTAAGGAAAGAAGAAAAAAAAAAAGCAGTTATAGGTAATCATGGACTAACCAATCAACAATTGAAACATAAGATTAATACCTAAATATTTCTATTTATTTGCCACAGTTACCTAGTCTAAGGACTCCTGGGCTAACGAACTCAGAAACATTCTTAATTGTGGGACCTCAAAAAAGATACTTTTCTGATTTTGATGCATTATCTCGCATCTACAAGGAAATTTCAAAATCATTTTCCCCCCCATTTTTTCAATTTCAACTTTTAAGGCAAGAAACTGCCTTCTCCTTAGTTGTGTTAATCTGGAGAGGTCTGGGTAGATCCAAATAGGGGCCCCATGAAATTTTTCTAGCCTTTTCCTCATGTAGAGGTGAAAAATAGCATCTCTGTCAGTTGCAAACACAAATGTTATATGCAAAGTTGCCCTAGTAGTAATAATAGTTTCTGCAGTAGATTCTAAAACTGCGGTAAGATTTAATTGGTGCTCCTCTGGTTTATCATCCACAGTTATTTTGTTTCCTTTAGGTGAAATATAATATATTTTAGAGATAGGTGGAAGAGATTCTTGAGGCATCTGTAAGATATAAGTGAGATACTCTTTGAACATTTCCAACGGGGAAATTAAATCCTGTTTAGGAAAGTTCAAAACTCTCAAGTTGAGATATTTCAAGGTGTTTTCAGTTGCTTCAAGTCTCTTATCGTAAAGTATCTCCGTTTTTGTGAACCTTTGATAGCAGCTTCCCATCTTATTTACTCTTTCTTCTAGTTGTTTCTTTTCACCTTCTATTTTTATCACAGCAGACTCAATATTGGTAACACGTTGATTAGCTACTTCTGTTATGTTTGTTAATTTAACAATTGCTAATTCAAGTGCTTTAATGGCTGACCAGATGGAGTCCATTGTAATTTCCACAGGTTTCTCTAACTGCAAAGATGTATCACCTAGAATGCTAAATTGTTGTTGCCTTTCCTTAGACAAGGCTCCTTCTCCAATCTTTTCTTTAGAAGAATTGGGTGGTGTTTAATATACAGTGAAGCTTGGGGTTTTGCTAGCTTAATTTATTCTGATTACGGTTATATTGTTTAATTATTCCATTTGTATTTTGGATGATGTGGCAGATTTTATGGGGCTCTTGGTATTTTGTCACTAATGTAATTTATTTTTAGGTTTTACATATGGGGCTTGTAATGCCACTTTGATTTTATTTGGAACTGCAGCTTATAAGTAAATTGACATTGACATTTCGGTGGAGTGGCCGTCGTCTGAGGTCGGCTGCTCCCGAAGACCATCCTGATTTATTTAGTTTTCTGACTGAATGCAATTACTGCGCAGAACGACTGCACGCAGGCAACGTGAAGGGGGCTGCATTTAAGGAGGGGATGTTGTCCCGATAGGCCCTGCTTCCTTAAGTGCCTCCTCGCTGTTAACCCAGTCATTCCAACATAGCAGTCGGGCATGGGCATCTGCGTTCAGCACGGCTGCTGGAAGCTGGTAGAGTCTGATGTCAGACTGACAGCCCCACGTGTGCCCGGTTGCTTAGCGTACTGTTGGAGATGGATCCATTCAGACCAGTAACCCATGGAGGGGCCAAGTCTACAGCTTCTTTTGCATTGGCAGTGTGGGCCTGCAAAATTTGCCAAACTTTCAAGATTGTTGTCTGCTAAATTAAAAAAAAATGTTCATTGCAGAAAGCCCACAAAGTGGGGGAAAAAAGCACCTGGCCAGTGCTGTAAAAACGGAAACATCGTGCAGGCTTTCAGTCGTTAATCTGCTCACCCAAATGGGACGCCCCCCTTAGATCCAGTTAGCGGGGAGAGGGGTGGATTTAAGCAGTACTGGGCATGTTTCAGGCAGGTTAAAGCACCTTTTGTCGGGATCGTCTGTACGTACACATAGATTGGGGTCCTCTCTTTGGGATGGACCTGGCCAAAATGTGGTACGAGTCTCTTACCTCGCTTCCGGCTTTCCTGGCAAACTTCAGCCAGATCCATGCGTGGTAGAAGTACCAGGGGTGGGGAAGGGGATATGCCTGACATCGTAGTAGTGGCCATGTACCTGTGTGCTATGATGCAGGCCTCCATTTTTTGTATGGGAGCAAAACGATTGCTTTTTTAAAAAAAATAATTCTCTTGTAATGGATAAAGTGAGGTCAGTATTTAGAGGTGTCTTTCAGACTAAATCAAAGCCTTTGAAAATTGACCACACTAATTGGCTACATTTAGGGGCAGATTTTAAAAGCCCTGCGCGCGTAAATCCAGCCAGATTTACGCGCGCAGGGGACTTGCGCGCCTATGTTGCATAGGCCGCCGGTGCGCGCAAAGCTCCGGGACATGTGTAAGTCCCGGGGCTTTGCTTGTGGTGGCGTGTCAGCGTGGCATGGTGCGGCATTCGGGGGTGTTCCGGGGGCGTGGTGCTGGCCCGGGGGCATGGCCGAGGCCTCCGAACCAGCCCCCGGGCCGGGGAATGGCGCACCGGCAGGTGGCTGGCACGCGCAAGTTACACCTGCCTTGGGCAGGCGTAACTTTCTGAACAAAGGTGGGGGGGGATTTAGTTAGGGCTGGGGGGTGGGTTAGGTAGGAGAAGGGAAGGTGGGGGGCAGGGGGCTGGAAAAAAATTCCCTCCGAGGCCGCTCCGATTTCGGAGCGGCCTCGGAGGGAACTGAGGCAGGCTGCTCGGTTTGGCGCTTGCGGCAGCGTGCGCATGTTATAAAATCGTGCGTAGATTTGTTCGCGCCGGGTTGCGCGAACAAATCTACGCCCGCACATAACTTTAAAAATCTACTTCTTAGTTTTTTACTAGCTGGATAGATTTAGTCAGTCAAATTCTGGGTGGGCTTAGGGGCAGAATCAGGGAAGGGATAGAAAGGGCCCGGCACTGATTTTCAGCAGGAGATGCCTAACTTGCTCAGCCAGATCTAAACGCCCCAAGAGCAGGCCTAAATTTGGCTGATCCCATCCCTGCCTCCAAAATTTAAATACTGTGCAGGGCCAACAGCCCCTGCAAGATCTACCATCCCTACTGCCCCCCCCCCCCCCCAGATATTAGGGGAAAAAAAGCTTCTACTCTGGTCGGCTTGGCTTGAGGAATTCGGGGGAATTCAAAATGCCATGACAGAGACATTCTGTGCGCACTGCCTCTGCAGCAGTCCCTACCCCCATCCCTCTCCATGGCCCAAGAAAAATCAAAGATGATCCCCCCCCCTCCCCAAGCACTACCTCCGAGCCATCAGGCCAGCCCATGTGCGTCACACCCTGGGTGTGGCAGTGCCCACTCATTTAACCAGGAAGAAAACTTGGGTATAATATTTAAGGAAGGAGTCCACAAAGTCAAGCGGTCCGAGCTGGGCATCCAGTGGCATGAAAAGTAGACGACAAAGGTGCCCTCCTTCCGCTTTATAAGGTCTTCATCAGGCCCTGCTTTCCTCGGCACAGCCTTCAAAGCAAATTGGGCACGTCTGGGGAGCAGTGCATAGAACGGTGTGATTCTAGAGAACTGGACCGACCCAGGAGCTTTAGAACTGGCAAGACAGCCAGAGTGGGTTTTGGGGGTAGTTTTTGGGTTTTTTTTTAAATTTTGATTCCCCACTGAGAGTAATTAACCATTTAGAGCAGCTTTTTCCACCCCTCTCCTGAAGACGCACCCATCCAGTGGGGTTTTCAGGATATCCACAATGAATACGCATGAGAGAGACCTGCAGTTGCTGCCTCCACCTTATGCAAATCTGTTTCGTGCATATTCATTGTGGATATCCTGAAAATCTGACTGGATGGGCGTGTCCTGAGGAGAGGGTTGAAACCCCCCCAGTCTTTTGTTCTTTGTAAATGTTTACAAAGCAGAGCATTTTGGACACCGAGACCGGAGGATTCCAGTAGAGACCGAACACCGAACAGAAGGCTGTGTTCCTCCCCACCGGTCACCCTCTACTGACACACACACACACACAGCGCTCTTGTACAATATTGTTTCTCTTACTAATTCTTGATGTAATAAGAAGTGCAGTAACCTGCAAAGAATCCAGATTTTCTCCAGGACCAATCTGGCAGCTAAATCTCGGTGCTCTTTACTGATGGGGTGAAGTCCGACCATTTATAAAGCAGGGACTTTCGGTAAATGTTTGTGGTGGCCCTGCGGTGAGAACATTACCCAGTAACACCAAATGGCCAGTGCAAGAGGCAGGCAGCAAATCCACAGCTTAATTCAGTCAGATAAAAATCAGAACAGGCCCCTCCCTGTTCTATTTCCCCTGAGAGAAATGATGATTAAAAAAAAAAAGTCCCCACACATTTCCCAGCCAAGATTGCTTCCTTGTTTTGCTTTGAAAGAATAAAAGTTGAATTTTCAAGCATTCTTCTCTGGCTCTGCTGACTGTCGGAGAAGGTTTAGAGGAGAAGCTGGTCCGGAGCTGCTCTGGTGCAGAGGGAGATGCCTTGTTGACATTTTTTTTATCGCAGTCCTGCCTGCTGTGCTCCTATGTATCTGCAATCTCTAGGAGGATCAGTATATGTGGGAACGGAGTTGCACTTTTTGAGGGTGCCTCACAAAGGCCGGGCTGGGCACAGCGCTGCTTTGTCCCTGCCGCGTCCAAATTTCAAAGGGGACTGGAATCTTGGATTTACACTTGGAGGGCTGTGGCCTTGTGCCTGTTGCGTGGCATTCACTGCACTTCGGTGTCACGCTGGCCAGAGAGAGAAAGGGAAACTGCCACGGGACTGCCAGTGCAGCAATCCTAGCTAGCAATACAACCAGTGGATTTCAGTAAAGTTTTTGATACAGTTACGCATGGGGAGGCCCACGAACAAAGTGAAACGCCTGGGAATGGGCCCCAAGGTGGTGGAATGGATCAGAAACAGAGCCGATCCTTCCATTAGGCAAACTAGGCAGTTGCCTAGAGCGCCAAAGTTTTGGGGATGGCAGAATCCCACCAGCACAAGGCCCAGATGGAGAGAGCCAATACTGCCAAAAGAAGGGAGTGCTGTGCTGGAGCTGCCACCATTAGTTAGGAGAGGGGCGGGGTGGCACGATCGAATGTTCACCTAGGGTCCCAAATCCTCTTGCACCTGTTCTGAGGAGGGAAGAGTGATAAGTGGAGTGCCTCAAGGGTCTGTTTTAGGACTTGTTCTGTTCAATATCTGTATGAGCAATATTGCAGAAGGGCTAGAAGGAAACGTTTGTCTTTTTTTTGCGGATGACACTAAGATCTGCAACAGATACACCTGAAGGAGTAGAGAGACTGAAAAGCAATCTAAGAAAGCTTGAGGAGCCGCTGAAGGTTTGGCAGTTGAGATTAGATGTGAAGAAGTGCAGAGTCGCCGTTTTGGGGTGGAGAAATCCAAAGGAGCTGTACGGGATGGGAGGCAAACATCTGATGTGCATGGACTGGGAGAGCCATCTCGGGGTGATAGTATCTGATGATCGAAGGTGGCAAAGCAGTGTGACATGGCTAGAGAGATGCTGGGCTGCATAGAGGCTTAACCAGCAGGAAAAAGGATGACGTAATACCCCAGTACAGATCAATGGTGAGGCCTCATCAGGAGTACCATGTCCAGTCCTGGACAGGGCCGGTGCAAGGGGACTATGAGCCCTAGGCACCTTCTGCCTCGTGTCCGCACCACCCCCTTTAGGGAGCACACTAGGCCCAGGCCTACTTCACCCAGTGCTTCCACCGGCCTTGGTTCTGGAGACCATATCTCAAAAATGATAGAGACAGAAAGGAAGCAGTCCAGAGAGAGGCAACCAAAATGGTGTGGGGGGTCTGCAGCAAAAGAGTTATGAGATGAGATTGAAGGAGAGGAGAGGAGAAACAGGAGTGATTATGATACAGACTTTTAAATACCATGAAAGGTATTAATAATGCACAGGAATCAAACCTTTTTCAATGAAAAGAAAACTGTAGAACAAGGGGTCATAATATGAAGCTCCAAGAGGTCAAGTCAGGAAATATTTCTTCACGGAAAGGGGTGGTGGATTCATGGATTCATGCCCTCCAAGAGGAGGGAGGAGGTGAGGACAGTAAGGGAATTCAAACGGGCAGGGGATAAACACAGAGGATTCCTAGTGGCTGCATGATGGAGATGAAGAAAATGAAAACCTGGGTTGACTGTGGTAACCTGCACAGAGCAATAAAATAAAAAATGATGATAAAAAAAATTTGCTGAGCAGCCTGGATGGACCACTTGGATCTTTTCCTGCCAACATTTACTATGTTATGTGTATATAGTTGCGTATGAAAGAGAGAGTGAAAGAGCATATGTCTGTATGTGTAGATTATTGAGTATGTGAGAGAGAGCCTAGGAGCGTGTGTGTATGTATATGATTGAGCATGCAAGAGAGATCGAGTGAGCATGTGTGTATAGTTGAGCATGAGAGAGAGCGTGAAAGAGCATATCTCTGTATGTGTAGATTATTGAGTATGTGAGAGAGAGCCTAGGAGCGTGTGTGTATGTATATGATTGAGCATGCGAGAGAGATCAAGAGACCATGTGTGTATAGTTGAGCATGAGAGAGTGAACAAGTGTGTGTGTATATTAAGCATGTGAGAGAGAGAGCATAGGAGCATGTATGTGTGTATATGATTGAGAATGTGAGAAAGCGTGACTCAGCATGTGTGAGAGAAAGCATGGAGAAAATCTGTACACACAAACCCCCTTCCCTCTCCCTGCTAATCCATGACAATCTCAGGGTATCTGGAAATCAAAACTTCCCAGGGATGGGCAACAGGGGATTTTTTTTTTAATCCTTACAAGTTTTAATTACTGGGTATTATTTGATATATCGGCTGTTTTGAAATATTTTATTGGCATTTAGAAAAGTTTCATATGAGTTTTTAATTACTGAATGTTCTATTTGGCAGTTTTTTGAAATATTTATTTTTATTAGTATGGTTTTACTATTATGCTTTATATTTCTTGATTTTATTGGTTGATGTTTTATGAGGAATTGTGATGTTTCTGTTTTTCCATAGTTGCAACTGTATACAGTCTGCCTTGTTGTGGTTTCCAGTTTAGTTTTTGTCTGCATGTTTCTATTTACACTTTATAATCTCTTTATTCAGTATTTGGTGAAGGTCTGTTTGTTTGTGTCCTGCATATGTGAGCAAAGGTGAGGTATTCTGTTAACTGTGTAGTTTCTCTGTAGCAGCCTGGCTTGTTCTATTTAATTAATAGGAGATGTATTGGTGTTTCAGGGCCTGGTGTAATATTTGCAATGTTGCCTTTTTCTTAGGTAGAGTTGTTACTGTTTGAGTGCTGGCAGTGAGTGCTGTTTTCGTATGGGAGGTTCATTATATTCTAATTCTGTTTACTCATGGCTTTCTGAGGGCCGAGCCCACACTCAACAGGCTTTACCATAGGCCTAAGAACATATGGGTTCCAAGTGCCTGTTTTTTAATTTTTTACAGGGTTTCTGGTTGGCACCACAGCAGTGCGTGTTGTAAGCGGTGTTTTTACCTCAGAATGTCCTTTTTCATGTAAATCTGGTATTATAAATGTATAATTTTAAATTGTGTGTGGAGAGGGGGTGACACCTAGAGGTTGGATTGGGGAGCCCCCAGCCCGGAACTGATGCTGCAATGAGTGGAGTAAATACATTTGAGAAGGGAAAATAAGATTCCCAGGCAGTTGTGCATTAAGGCTCCTGGCGCCAGGATCTCAATACTGGTTCCGACTGAGCTGGAGGCCCAAAGGAGCAGAAGGACACTGCTGGGTCACAATTAAAATCAAAGCCCCCCTCCATTTATTTATTTAGAACATTTTTATACCGACATTCGTAGACACATCACATCGGTTTACAGATCAATGGGGATAAACCAAAAGATGAGAAATTGATTTATAAAGTTACAATTAATAAGGGGTCAAACGAACAAGTAGGGAGTATTAGAGGGTCGAGCGGACCTAGGTAATGAGAGTAGCAGATAGTATAACCAATAAATAGAGGTAGATCGTTTAACGTAACTAGATAGTTTAACCAATAGATAGAAGTGGGCTTGAAGAGGGTAGGGGAGAAGTAGCTCTTGAAGGACTGAGCCACAGGGTGAGGGGGGGAGGGATGTAACAGAACCTCCCAGCTCGTGGTGTCGTGTGTTGTGCACTTTTTCACTTGGCCACAGGGGCCAAATGGCCCGACCACAGCTCTGAAAGAAGCAGACATGGAGAGAGAGAGAGAAAGAGGAAGAAGAGGCCAAAAGGGGCAAATCATGGAAAGAGAGACATAGAAGGAGATGATTAGAGCACATAGGAGCTGGAAGGAGACAGGGAGAAAGTGTGGAGCTTCTACGGCCTGCCGTCTGAGGAAGGCCAAATCATACCAGGCAGGAGGAGCAGCAAAGGGAAAAGATGGCAGAACGCTCAGAATGAAGCGTGGGGTTTGCATAAGGTTTGGTGGGTTTTTGAGTTCCTGTGGCATGGGCGTGGGGCATTAGAAAACTGATCCTTGGGCAATAACCTTAATGCACAAACTAACCAAGGAAGAAGGCTGGGGGCTGGAGGGGGGGGGGGGGGGGGTCAGAGGTCAGCCCTTATTGACTGGGTCAGCGTTGTGACTAAAGGAGCCTGCCTCCCTCCCCTTTTATCACCTAAGCCACAAACAGGTCGGGTTGACCACAGAACTTCCCTGTTGAAATTTAATAACTGTTTGGCTGACTCTGGCCTCCTAGCAGGAGGAAGCCAAAGATAACACGATAAAGAACAGGCTGCCTTCTGTGTGGGTTTGGAACGATCTCCAAGTCCCCGTGGTCACAGTAGCTGCACTGTGCTCCGTGTCTCTGCCAAAGTGATGCCGGGCTGCTGGGCGTGAGCGTGAATCCCCCCCCCCCCCCCCCCCCCCCCCCAAGTGCTGCAGGCCCACAGTTTCCATACACTGGACCGGCTGTTAGACCACAACATCAAACATCAGCTTGCTCCATTAACAGTCTGCGCTCCTTAGTGAAGCCAGAACGGTGACTCTCGCATCCTTATTTAAGATTGCCCTCGAATGCTGTAGTGTAGGGTGCATAGGGAGAGGCACGGTCAGCGGGAGAAAGGAGAATGATACAGGTCAGCGGTGAGAATTCATCTGGAATATTGTCTATTTGTGGAGGCCATACCTCTGAAAAGATGTAGGTATTAGAGCAGAAGCGGTGCAGAGAGGCAACCAAAAGCCCTTACGAGATGAGCCTTGAGTATCTATACCGAAAGAGGAAGGGGAGGTTTTATGAGAGACATTCAGATACCTCAAAGACATAAATAATGCACACGGAGCAAACCTTTTTTTTTTTCCCCCAGTAGATAAGATCTTGCAGAACAAGAGTTGGATCGGAAAGCTTCACGGAAATAGGATGGTGATGAATGGAATGGCCCTCCAGAGGGAGGAGCTGGAGGCAATGATAGTGGCAGAATTCTAGAGCAAAAGGATAAAACAGAGAAGAAAGCCTGAGATCAACCGGAGTCTACGGCACACAACAAGAGACAGTCTGGGCGGATCCTTATCTGCTGTCTCATTCTGTGTTTTCAGGAGAATGACAAACATCCCCAGCATATACAGGCCCTTCTCTCTCTCTCTCTTCTTTTCTGTCTTCCCCCCATCTGGTTACAGAACATCCCGTTCTGAACAGGGACCCAGGTCACACCTTCTACAGAGCCCTGTACCAGCTGCTTATCAGGACTTTTATTCCTTGGAACAAAACACCCACACAGATAAGGCACGGTAGCACTCCCCAGTCCGGTCATAAAATACCTTCTTTCCGTAGTTGTGGGTGTCGGGACAGGAGGAGTCGCATCAAGAGCCTTCTCAGGGAGTGCCCCCATGCGCTGTGCCGAGCCTTCCTGCACACAGCTGGTCCTCGGGGGGGGCAGGGGGGGGGGGGGTGTGCATTTCTGTTCTTGTTTCTGGGAGGTGCATGGAATGCCCCAGCCCTGGCTTGGATTTTGCTGCTGCTGCTGCTTCCTTTGCTGGAAAATGCCAGCCTTGGGTCTTCCGATGAGTCAGTTCAGGCATTTTTCCGGGCAAATGAATCCCCGATGTGCTATGGGGGGGGGGGGGGGGGCTGCAGAAGGAGTTTGATTTGAGTGGTACAAGTTTTCTTTCATTCTCTGTGAACGTAAGCAGCTCCAGCTTTCGGCCTCGGTCCAGCAAGAGCAGCCCTAGTAGGTCAGCAGACTATCCCCATGAAAACCCAAAATCAGCTGTTTTGAATGAAAAGGATCATGCCTGCTCTCTTATCAGAATTTGCTACTGCATGGAGTGATAAGTTAAACAGAAGTTCTGTCTTGGGTCTAAGCAGTCTGATTGGTTGACCTATAGGGCACTCTGGTATCTCTGTGAGCTCGCAGTGCAGGAGTTTGGGCCTTTTTATTTTATTAATGTGTAGATGGCTTTTCTCATATGCATAAAATGAATTTTGTGTGTTAACCTGTGTTTCTGTGGTCAGTAAAGTATTTTTGCTTGAGTATCACTGAGTGTCAGTGTTTGCATTCTGCATGAGTAGTTTGCAGCCGTGAAGAAGATGCTCAGGAGACGTGTTTATAGAGGGGTTTTTTTTTGTTTGTTTGTTTTTTGGAGCACTGATTTGGAATGCAGCGATGGAACAGACGTGCTCTAGTCAGTCGGAGTTGGATGCTTTCAAAGTGGTCAGCAAGGTCGCCGAGGTGCTCTGACGGCTGCTAGGGTCCAAAACCAGAAGAGCCACATCAGCTGTGAGCTGTGGGTGATATTGAAGGTGGCGCATACTCTGTTTGCACAGTAAGATCTCGGCCTTTCTTGGTAGGCTGCTGCATTGTAATTAGCTCACTGTCTCTTCTGGCCTTCGTCAGCACCGGCGGAGGAACTGTGAAATAAGAGGTAACCGTTGAGGTGAGGGAACAGAGCAAGAAACACGTTTTTTGGTGTTACCAGTTGCGGCTTGTTGCCTATCAAACCAGGCTTCTCCTAAAGCATTAGCTGCCCACGGAGCACCGTTCTTAGAAAGACGAATCACTGGGGCACTGTAGGGCCCCCCTGACCTCTGCCTCCTGTGCAGCAGGGGAATAGGGAGGGGAGGCCTGGGGAGGGAGTTTCCCCACTTTATGTACCTTGCCTGGCTGGATTTGGCCTCTGGGTTGAGCATTTGCTGGGTTTTTCCGTGTTTGCAAACCTATTATTTTCTGCATGCCTCTCTGGTGCTCCGGCCCTAACCCATGCCTGGAGGGGGTTCTGAGGGCAGGCGGTGTGTGTGTGGGAGGAAGCTCAGTACAAAAGCGGCGAGCTGGCTCTTGGCATGGTGCACTTGGAGGAAGGAGCTGTCTGTAATCCTTGGCTGGGATTCCTTTACATGTTAAAGCAATAAGGAGGGGATGTTAGGCGGCTGCAAGTTGATGTTCATCAGATAATGTGCTAAAAACAGCTTAGGTCTGGGTACTCCTCTCATCACTGCTTGAAGTGGTGAAATGATAGGACTTCTGTCTGTACAACAGAAGCGATTCCCTGTACCATGCAGTGTAATAATGAGCCGTGACTCCCCCCCATCGCTGCAGGCCTCTGTATAACGGTGTATTCTTGTACGGCGTCATTGACTCTCTGCAGGCCTCTGTATAACGGTGTATTCTTGTACGGCGTCATTGACTCTCTGCAGGCCTCTGTATAACGGTGTATTCTTGTACGGCGTCATTGACTCTCTGCAGGCCTCTGTATAACGGTGTATTCTTGTACGGCGTCATTGACTCTCTGCAGGCCTCTGTATAACGGTGTATTCTTGTACGGCGTCATTGACTCTCTGCAGGCCTCTGTATAACGGTGTATTCTTGTACGGCGTCATTGACTCTCTGCAGGCCTCTGTATAACGGTGTATTCTTGTACGGCGTCATTGACTCTCTGCAGGCCTCTGTATAACGGTGTATTCTTGTACGGCGTCATTGACTCTCTGCAGGCCTCTGTATAACGGTGTATTCTTGTACGGTGTCATTGACTCTCTGCAGGCCTCTGTAATTGTGAGGCCAATATTTAAAAAAAATCCAGGTGCCTAATTCTTTAGGAGTTAGACACCCAGCTCTGTCAAATTAAAAATGTTCCCTAAATGAGCTCTTAAATTTAGGCGCCCATATTTACTTGGCGTCTTAAATTTAGATTCCCTAAAAGTGTGCAGGAGCATTGGAGGAATGATTAGCTCCAGGCACCTAACTTAGGGACACAGTTAGGCACTCTTCATTTTTTTTTTTTTTTTAAATATTTGCCTCTTTGGGAAGTATTCTTGTATGTTGTAGCTCTCAGTGTTGTCTGCTAAAGCAGCCATTCCTTATGGAGATATTTCTTTATCACTAATAAAGAATTGTGATTTGTCAGAAAGCATCATGTGACTGTATGTCAAAATTCTTTGCATGGTATAAGCATCATGAGGCACCAGCCAATGGGAAAGCAGCATTGAAAATGCTTGACATGGTAGCTGTTTCTAACCTTGGTGAATCTAATTAGAACAGTTGTATAAACACCTCTAAAAGTGAAAGTTTATATTTTACAAGCAAGGTGTATGTTACTGGTTTAAAAAAAAAAAGAAATCAAAACATTTTGAGTTGGAATTGCTGTTCTGTCTTCACAATGTACCTGATAAGTTTCTCTTATTGCACTGCCATCCTGTGTCCTGTTGTAATATTTATTGGCTTAGTTCTAATACAGGACATAAGACCTTTGCTCAAATAATTCATTAGAGCTGCTGTTTAATTGTTCTGAATTGCCTGTTCTGCCTTTTCTTTCTCATTATATTTCTCCCTGGGATAGTTTAGTGCTTGGTGGGATTTTCAGTTGAAAAAGGCTTTCAGCTAGCCAGCTGCACTTTATCCTTTATCCACAAACTCCTGAGAAAGGCATAGTTTCCTCCCACGTTTGTAGTTTGAGCTCCCAGCTTCTATCATAGTTTACTTCATTTAAACTCAGTTGAACATCAGAGAAACTCATTACAGCTGTGGTAGTTCCAGAATTTGTGCAGTTACTCTTGACTCCAGTTCTGCCTAGTGAGGGTTATGTTGTCATTGTTCTAATACAACGTTTTGGAAGTTAAGTACCGAGTCCATCTGAGCTGAAGCTGGTTCACAAGGTCCTAGCAGCACAAGCAAGGTCAAACATGTTTGCGAAGGCAGCATAATTGCTAAGGATTTTCTCACATTCTGGGGTCTGTGGAGGAAAATCCTTGATGAATCTGGCCCTTTATAAGGGTCATTTTGACTATCTGCATCTGCAGGTAATTTTTTCAGCCACAGACTATAGCCTGGACCTTTGTGCACAAGTCTGCTTTGAAAATTCGCGCGTCTGCCAGGCATAGACATGGACACTTGCACAAAGTTGAACTGTAATTATGTGTAAATTCACATGTCCATTTTAAAAAATTAGGTATAAGTATGTAAATCTTTTTCTACTCCCAGCCCCGCTCCCCCGGGAATGCCTACCTCAACTGTGGGGAAAAGTACTTGTAAAATTGGATTTTTTGCGTACTTTTTCATGCAGAGCCTCTGGGTTGATTTTCTTAGCATGATTTACGTATATAAGCAAGGGTTTTCTGCACATAAATCAAGCCTTCTAAGTGTAATAACATATCTAAGGTTGCTCAAGGATTACAGATCTTACATGCCTGAATTGTGCATCAAAATCCTAGTAATGAACAAAAATTATGTATTATTACCTGCAGACCTGATGGCCAAGAAAAAGGTACAGGGGAAAAAATCCACTGAGATTCTCCACAAGAAATAGGATTATGGCCCAAATCCCAGATGGACAATTGCTGTAACCTCTGTCTGATGTTGGTCAATATTTATTACACAAAGATGGCTGTTGCCATTTTTAATGTAGTGGGGTCATTTTGGGACTTGTTTTGTTTGTTTGTTTGTTTTTAGTTTATTTTTTCTTAGTGCATTTCAGAAATTTGAAAAGTGCTATTAATTTCTGTGTGGCTGGCTGTCCATCTGTCTGTCACTGGAGCTGTCCAGTTCAATGGTGCTGAACAGCAATGAAATTCGCTTGAGTAAACCTGTAAGTTGATTGGTCACTTTTGTTTTTTCTTAAGTCGTAGCTTCCAGTTTAGGTCAGAGAAAGAGCTGTTTCATTAGCTGGACTGAAATTATGAAACACCTTACCTGTTGAGCTTAGACTCCAGAAGGATTTGAAATTTTTTAAAAAGCATTGAAAACATGGCTTTTTGAACAAGTGTACGGAACAGATGTCAGCCAGTAATTTTATTTTTTTTTTAATTTTATTTCAATGCTATTCAATGTAATCTGCTAATTAATTGATTTTCAATTATTTTATTTAATTATTC